>NW_019211455.1:8778043-9224976 GCF_002443255.2 Varroa destructor
ATATCAGAAAGGGCGAGAGAGAGAGAAACTCGATACATATAGAGTTAAGACGAAGGTCTTAGGTGTGCGTGTTCTGACTTCAAGCGAGCAAAAGATGATTTCTCGGTACCTTGGCCACGAGGTGCTGCTTTTTGTACAAGCCGATCCCATAACTGGTTCGCTATAGGATAGTCCTTAAGTGGACGCCACGCCAACGTTCAGGATGGGTTTAATCCTGCAAAGCTCGCCAGGTGATGGGTGATGACGGCCAAACCGCCACAACTGCTTAGATAATAAGCAGAGATTCTTGCTAACTACATGGACGAGCCAAGCTAAGGCGCGCAAACGGTGCAGATTTAAATAACGGACAGTTTAGAGACAAGGGAGTTACGGAGCAAGGCAGCCAACAATGTTGGCTGACGGCGAATCTGAACTGAACGTGCCAGACATTTAGGCAAGGCAAGATATTACGTACCCTGACCAAGTTCTTGTGCAGGTTTACGTGACATCTCTCAAAGTTCAAGAGCTGTTAGCGTAAGCTGTGTACAATGCCACCAGAAGCCATTCTCCAAGTTGCTTTTCCCGAGCGGGCGCCTTTCGACGATGAGTGGCAGCACTAAAGCTATAGCGACCAGCAAATTCTGCGTGCAGGTGTGTCATCTTCAATGGCCAGCCCCGACGGCCTACCTTTTACCGTGTCTTTGTCGCCCTTTCCCAGCAGGCAGCTGCTTCAGCACCCCGTTACTGAAGTAATCGACGCATGCGATAAGACGGCAGTTACACCTGCTAGTCGTTGAGTAAGGGCAATACGATGTTCTCTCTATCTAACTTGGTTTTCTATTTGTGTAATCTCAGAGAAAAGCACAGCTAGCAAGGACAGTTTAGCTCATACGCTGCATGCCGTCGGGACAGCTTGTGGTAGTGAGGCCCTGCTTGCCCCTATCTATGCCTGTTAGGTAGAACGTTACAACCTTTCAGCCTTGGTGACAATGGAAGCAGCCAGTTGCAAGAACGTTGCATCGCCTTTTGATGGCGTCTAGCGTTAATTGGTCCAAGCTGCCTGCGGACTAGGGAACATCCTGTCACGTACTTGAGGCCACGCAGTTATTAGTAGCTTGCATCCAGCGCACGAATATCATAGACAAAACACAGGTTCGCTATATAGAACCGTTGTGTCGTTGGTCTCTTTCATCAGAAGATCATCATGTCAAGTTTCAATGAAAATAGGCTTTACATTTACAGAGCAGAGAGCGCATTCATGTCGCCGGGCATATAAGTAAAAAAAAGGTATATTTTTTCGTGGACAGTTTACATTTCGAATAAATAGCGTTCAGATAAGTGATATCAATGCGATATTAACGTAAACATAATATTAATAATAACTGATAATAACCGATATGGAAATAGGTGTTGAAAAAATTGTCTTTTGTATATATTGCAACCATGCATTTTCGTTTATTTCATAGTAAAAGTTTAATTTTTACTACCATGGGTACTGTAGGAACAGGCATATAAGAGAATATAAATCGATAGATTTAGTGTTAAGAATACTAAGAAATCCTGACAAAGAGATTGGCACCACAATTTAATTGCCATTGTTTAGTAACATACCATTATTTTTCGCTTTACGAAGGCATTTCATGGTGGCGATAAATAGTTTAATTTTAAAAACTTCTTTTTTATTGAAAACAGAAGTTTGTGCCAGTCGGTGTTTATGTTAAACGGATCTAAACATGTCTTAAAGCAATTAGGATGACTAAAATGATGGATACATATATATACTCGTGCCTTGGCAATTTGTTCTAGTAGGATAAAAACCTATACACACAAGAATCCGCTAAAATTAGTTGCTTCAATTGGCTAGTTCCTCAGAGCCATCAGGACAATATTATTATTTCGATAATTTTAGCTATTTTATGCTCAGTTTATCTAGTCACTGTTCGTTCAACATCTCGTGTTCTCTGCCAAATTCAGCAAAAAATTAAAACAACGAAAATGGGTATTGTGTAGGAAAGTTGCTTAGAGTTGTCGGGAACATCTAAAACGCATCGTTCGATAGTAAACTCACGTACGTCTCAAAGGGTGCTCCTGTAGACTCTTACCAAAATGGCGAATCGTTTCATGTTAATCAAAAGCATAGCGATGGCTATGTTCCTACTATTTCAATTCGTACGACCTATGATTTTGCTGCTTTCGTTCTCCTACCACGCAGACCTTTTCCGCCTTCTACCTTCACTTTCCAAGCTTAAATTGTCCGCGGCAAACCAAAGTCAAATAGGGAAAGTTGTGGACGCGTTGTAGCTGGCGGCTAGACGTTTGTCATTCTAACGCCAGTTACCCTCCCACAAGACTTGGCTCTGAAAGCTCTCACGCTCTAGAGACTAGTCCGCTGTTACCGTAAGGGAAAAGTACCCATACGGACATCTGCTTCGCACGCGGCAGGGGCGCTAACTGCTGACGACCAACCGTGTGACCCTAGTGACAGGCAAAAATGCGTATGAATGGACCGTCCAGTCCGTTCTGGGCAGTCTGCTCCAGACCCATGGCTCGAATGCTATCTTCGCTTTCGTTTCGGTAAGTTCTATATATTCGAAGTTCATGCAGTTCTTGTGGTTTCGAGTCAGCCAACTGAAAGGTGTGCTTGTTACGAGATTTTCAAAGTATACCATTGATTTGCCATGGCACGTACTTTCGATCGACCGTGTAATACATATCGGCACACGATACCTGTCACTAACTGCAGACTTCCTGTGCTCCATTGCATAAATTTCCGTATTGCTGCCTTAGTTTGCCACGCGGAACAACCACTGGCTGTCGGTTTCGCTCGTTTGTTACATATGCCTTTTCTTCAAAGGGTGTTGCCTGTGAAGAAGCCAGCTACCTTCCAAATCCACCCGATGGGTAATCTCGAAGGTAACTGAACGAAGTGCGTTTAAATGATTTCCTTAGTCGTTTTACTACACCTGACAATTTACAACTAACGGGAAGTGCAATAAAATTTACCACGCCATCCCGTATGCCCCCCCCCCCCCCCCCGACTACTCTGCCGCTCGATAGTTGAACCAGAAGAAGAGACTAAGCTTTTACCCTGACCCAATTCGCCTCACCAAGTGGTCTCACGGGTCTAACCGCAAGCGCCTCATTTATCCAACTTCATCTCATATCTGCTGTTGCTGCCCCTCGATCGTGATATGTCATGCAGCCATGACACTTGTTTCCCCAGTCATACTAGCCCCGTCGTGCGTGTCCAGTCTAGCAAGCAGAAGCTCGTCAGGGGCAAATTAGTTCTTGCATAGCAGACAAACTGCAAAATGCCCCAGAGCAATTATTACCTTATTCATTAGTGAAAGGTGTTTACCTGTATGTTGTAAACATATAGCACTTCTGTTTGATATTTTTTTGCATTGTCTTCTATATTTCATAAGGTTTTGATAATTGCTTATTGCGCATAATCATTAATAACTCACACAAATTGATCACTGTTATGATAAGTTGCGATCTCCCCTCTAGGCGAAAAATAGTACATCTCATAGATGAGAACTCGTTGCCGGTTCCGAATCACGGCTATGAAAGCAGCTTTGTTTTATATTACTCCGCGGACGACTTCAGTACCCAAATGGTTTCGGTTTATATTAAGGTGGCGTTTGCAGCTGAAATCGAAGCTTTCTAAGATTTCGCAGTGTGAAATCAGCGTGGACCTAAATTTGGGCGCCTTGAACTACAATAGCGTAGGACCGACCCATCTTGAGGAGGATTACACCGCTACGATGTTCCTCTTCGGTATATTTCGATAAACGACGATAATTTTCGTCGGCAGAATATTTGCGTCGGGCTAGTCAAACGCTGATGAACGCGGTTCCTAAAAGACTGCTTTAAACAGTTACACTATTTCACTAGATTTTAATCCGTGCGATACACGAACAGCTTTACCGAATGCTGATATCACTTATTTCGATTTAATTTCTAAATTTTATCCAAATAAGTGATCTCGTTTTTAGAGTGAAATTAGAGTTTAACTTCGAGTGAAATGATATATGGAAGATGATACACTTCCTATCTATGTGTTGGGTTGTTATTTTCACGTATCTAATGAATAAATCTATGAAAAGAAACACAAAAATGGAAGACGCGTAGTTTCTATCGCTACACA
This sequence comes from Varroa destructor, assembly GCF_002443255.2. Taxonomy (NCBI): domain Eukaryota; kingdom Metazoa; phylum Arthropoda; class Arachnida; order Mesostigmata; family Varroidae; genus Varroa; species Varroa destructor. Next base: position 8,782,173 of record NW_019211455.1, read on the forward strand.
GACACACATCCAGTATCTAAGAAGCTAGCGCACACTTTTTTTGCGCCTTCAATTGAAGTCCGCATTATTTCTTGCTTACAGATGTCACAAAATTTCATAATATCATTATTGGCATTAATCTAACGGATATTTTTGTCCTACGTCATAGACCTAAGCTATTGTTTTTGCGTTCAGATTATTCCTATTCGGAATATTAGCGAACTCAGTGGAAAGCCAGAAAATTGTGTTTTACTAATGAAAAGATGACGCACCGTTATCATACCAGCAGCAGTTACGAAAGTAAGTAACGCTTAATTTCACTTACTCACTTAAATATGCGGATTAAAGTTTTAAACGCGTCAGCGGCAACTGAATAATGAAGAACAACATTGATCAGATAGTTCTGTCTTCTAGAAGCTGAAACTGATCGGCACCTGCATCTCTACAAGAATTATTTTAGGACACCAATGAGTTCCGTAGTTTTTTTTCTGCTATATTTATCCCGATGGACAATAATAACGACAACAACAGCAATAACCATAATAGCAGACAAAACAGCTGATTCAGCTTTGTCGTCTTGATCATATATTGTTTGGTTTCTAAAACTGTAAATACGCGTTTATATTTTATAAATACGCCGTATAAGCTTGAATGTATTAGTATCTAGAAAAAGGAAAGGTACGAATCGTTAGCCGTTGTTGTATTCAATTTGCTTAATAGGCCTATCTTCGAAAAGCGAAAAGTACATTCTATCCCATTCATGTCTGGTCAATGAAGCGTCTTTACATCTAAATCCAACATTGTTAGCGGAATCATTCTGCATACGTTAACACAGAGAATAAAAAAAATCCAATTGCATTAATGTTGTATTTCACCGACCGCTAGAATCGAAACGAAGTCAACCCCTTAATGGAATGATTATTTATATCATAATATAAGTGTTATCTTATCAACCGTCAAAACAATCATTTCGTTTGAAATGGTCTTTCGCTTGAATAATACCCTTCCGTAACAAACCCATTCCTTAGAAGATTCGTGCCAAGCTTCGTACTAGTAGATAACCTTAGATGGGCTTAATCATCCACTTACCGATGCCTTATCAGCAGGCCGAGCAAAAGGATTCATAGCTTTAAGCGCATAAATGTTTATTGTTGATGGTTATGGTTAAGTCAATTGCAAACGCATTATATGGCGCTTAGAACTTTGACAGTGTAGTGTACACGTGTTCCCTTGCGTGACTTGATCCAGGTTCCAGACTGGATATGTATAGGTGCACATCGTTTCGTGTAGAGAGACGCGGGCTCCGCAGCAACGATTTTGTGAGGTGTTCTTCAAACTAGGACGCTATTTCCCAGCTTTTTCGGGACAAGAATAGGACTATTCCTTACATGCATAAAAGAGGGACAAGTGAATTTGTGCTAGAATCAGATGCCTGTAACCGGTAACGAGGAAGTGTGTGCAGTACAGGTACTTTCTTTAATGACGACGGAATTTGATGTTGGCCGATGTAACGTTCTCGTTTTCCCCTCCGTCTTCCGATTCCCTACGTCCAATTGATGAAGGCAAATATAAGCAACGTTATCTACACTAGCAGTAGCATCAGAGACAGAACATTGCTATCACATAACTATTCCCTACCTTCGTCTGTCAACACGGCATGATGGGCATGTCAGGATAGAGCTGGGGTTTAGTTGAGGCTAGGCTGGCCGCCGGGTGGACAGCTACCAAATCAGCAGAGATCACTGTTTTCGATAGAGATGATTCTCGAACTATTCTGATCCCTTGTCTGACTATTAATACTGGTCTTGCGTCAAGCCTTGCAGCCGTCGCAGGACTTCCGCTCAACCTAATATCTGCTGTCTAAGTCCGCACGTCTCTAGAAGGCTACTATACATACGTCTAAAAAAGGTTTCTACTAGACATTAGTTTGATATCGTTTACTTAGTGGCTGCAGTAAAACCGAGCACGTGACGTTCTTTGGCTAATTAAGGAAATGGACGGACTCATCTAATCAGTGTTACTTTTGGCTCGATTTTTAAGAGATTAACGTATAACTTATAGTTTTTCCAGTACGAACAAACTTCGTCTAAAACGCTACTATCGTAATTTAGATGAAAGTAAAGTAACAATCGAACCTGTATGAGGCATATACTCATATTGTTCCGAACGGGAAAATCAATTACTCTCAAACCGGATAATATGACACAACGTAGCGTCCTTCTTTCATAAACTTTCCTTCATAATTCATCTGGTAATTAAAGTCTGGAAAGTTTCTTGACTGGTACGTAAATGGGTCGTCGGGTTAAAGAAATGTCTTCATCCGGCTTTTAGCCTGTACATTTGCGGATCCGGCTTTTAGTCTGTACATTTGCGGGAGTATCAGAATAACAATAAGTATGTTGCGTAAAAGCAAATACGTACAAATACTACTAGTTAAGAAACAGAGGAAAGCTGGTAAGCGAATAGTCATATTTAGCCAACAGAGAAGCTATCTACCGGAATCTTAAATTTGGAACTCTGCTCTGACCTCTGAATTTATACAAGGCCGTTGTGTTTCGTGCGTGATTTCCTCCTGTGAAAACAGGGCTAACTGAGATGGTATGTTTGGAAATAAATAAAATCTACACAATCCATCCACAGAAATCTTGTTTATCATTGCAATAAATATATTAGTATTCGAATGTGGCTTTTTTATATTTCGTTTGAGGTATTATCACAAAGGCTTTCGATGAATTTGAGAATCGTTAGACATGTTATCTTAAGAACCAAGTTATCGCGGCAAAATTTCAACAACATGCAAATATCTATGTGTTAGTATCAGTTAATTTTTGTAAAAATATAGCCTTAAAAAAGCTAGGTAATTTAAACATCTACATAAGGCAAAGTTGAAATGTCGGAAATTATTCCACCGTACAGCGTTCGGTACCTGGCAACAAGAGGAACATCAGTTGTGTGATACAATGCCTCTGAAGTCTGATAAAGCGCTCTTACCCCCCGTAACCTTATTATAGGCGTGTTCATTACATTCGCTCACGTCCATATGACAATTCATAGGACCACGAACCGATGCCTGCGTGGATCGTATTCTATGAAACCTAGCATGACCTCATTGGCAATTATCAGGTCAATCTGGGTTTTATTTCCTCAGTTTGTGGGTGTCACGGCTCAGTCAGTTACAGCTGTAGCCCAACAGGGCAAGTCTCCTTCGCGCTCGTAGAAACCCGCTACTATGACTAGTTCAGGGGCAATTATATCAGCATCGACGCACAATTCCGTTAGATTGAACAGGAGCAACTGTCCAAATCTATACTCATTTGCTCTTTACCTCCATAGAGCTCTATGCTTATTTTTTTTCGTATAAGCCGGTTGCTCAGCTTTGTTGCCTAATCTCCTTTCTGATCACGATTGCCGCTGATTTACCTTTGTCTACCCTCCTTCGCGCTCTAACGCACTCTTTTATCTCACTTCATTTGTTGTGTTTCTAATGTGGCAACCTTAATCCCACATGAACCAGTACCGTTACATAGCGCCACATAAGACAGGTTGCTGTAGTCATAGTGAGGCAGAAAATGTGCCTTGTCAGCGAAGCCCCCTTAAAGGGTTCTATTGGCCCATGGTTGTACGCTGCTGCTGTTGTTTTGTAGGCCACACAATTCCAAGATGGCAAGATTCATGGCATATTTAGATACGCCCTACAGCATCTGTGGTCCATAGCCACTAGCTTACTTTCATTCTTTCCCGGCCTGCAAGCTTTGATCCGGCCGCCATGTAATTCCTTCAGCAGTGCTATCTTATCTTTGTCCACTCCTGTTCGTTCCTTGTCGCGGTGCCTGTTACCTAATATATTGTATAATACAAGGCGAACGGCAGACCGCAGCTGTATTAGTGCAAAGGAACCGCCTACAGCGAGCGAATCTCAACGTGAAGATCTACGAACTCTTTACATGCACACCGCTTATAGCGTGCTTACAGCACAAATGTATATAATCTATTCGTTTAGCTCACTTAATTCCCTTTTCAGGGCTTCCTATGCTTGGCTTAGTCAGACAGATAGGAACCTGTTCAGGGTCTTGCCAAGGGATCTTGGCTACGAACCTAGAATTCAACGGTGTGTCGCTCGTCGCCACCCCTGCCGCTGCTGCTTCATAGTTTATAATAGTAAATACTACGTATATTCGTATGCTTGCATTGGCATTACTTTGCTGGCTTTGTGCGGCCAGCAGTTTTCATTTCATGGCGCTTAGAGTGCCAATGATACACTGGCAACGTTCGGAACTTACTTGACCGTTTCGACCCATTCGAGTGGTAAAGTTAGAAGCGGACGACTGCATAAATTTTAAATATACCTTGACTGTTAACCGACCACCCGCTACCCTTACGTCCGTCGAGCGATTACGCGCTTTGCGATTCCTCAGTGACGTTAAATCAGCTGTATGTGCGGGTCTAGTGTACCAGTCAGCACTGACTGGCCGCACTTGCCCTTCTTATTGAGGATGAGCTGCAGTATTGTCTCGTTTAAGGACATGGTCGAGCTAGGCATAAGCTGTATTGTGTTGTAGGACCCGCTGCCATTGCACCAGGTCTGTTCAATCGTCGAAATGTAGTCGGTGGTACTAAGGCGGAAATATGCACCTTGTAATCCGGGTGTTTAAAGTTGTTTTGGGTCCCTCGTCGGCGAGCACTCCATCTGCATTGAGCCAGTTTTATGTACCATCACTAAGAATCCTCGAACAAATAGGGAGATCTAACGTTAACGTGACGGTTAACGCTGTATGCTGATACCGGTGAACCGCTATCCGAAATGGTCTCTCGACAGCGGCTATGGTTGAAATGGCGTTTATGTGGCCTATTGAAGAGACTACCAATAACTATCATCAGAAAAGTCCTGCATTAGGCCTCTCTCCATGCACTATTGGGATTACAGGTAGTTATGAATAATGGGAATAAAACTGCTAGCTAACCCAGATAAACCCACATACAAACCTTGACCTACGCCTAATAAGAAATGATCTTTCGATCCACGATTATAATCCCTAAACATGTAGCACTGATACATTTCAGCAGGATTTAATATTGAAGACTAAAGAATCATGAACTGTTCTTGTCAAACGAATGTCATATTATATATAATTCCTTCAGTTGCTTTAGAAAAATGTCAATATTTTACGCGTCACAATATACAATTGTACCAGCTGAAAATAAGCTCAATTCTAGTCTAAGGTCCAATTCTGTCAGTACAGAAATACAGAAACAAAGCAAATTATCAATATACCATCGCCCTCTGTGGCAAGTCGAAGGCAAGGAAACGACCATCCTAAGTAATTTAGTCCATAATTCCGTTGAAAAGACACAAAGTAGGTATGTATATTCTACGATAAACGATATTTTGCTACGTGTATGTTTATCACTGGAACCGGATGGCTAGTAAAAACACGTCTACTAGACTGATATTACCTGATAGTGAACGGCACGAACTCTTCGGTGCAACATCAGTATTACAATACTGTTAATACATAATTACCTTGCCATTTCGTTTATAATATCATTTTATTTGGAAGTATTTCGGCGAAAATGGCAAATTTTATTTCCAGCAGGATGGAGAACCTACCCATTGTCAAAGTCATACAAAAGCTGATTTTGACTTGATCTAAATGAGTCGACCCCCAGAAGATCATTTCAACGCCAGATTCAAAGCCAATGGCCCTGAAAAAATGTGCCACCAAATCGAATTAAGTGTTTGTAAATCTTAATGACTTAATTTCGACATTGATTGTATATAAGTAAATAAAAAAACACCTTTCAGACTGATTTTGAAATATCCTGTGTATATGACATATTGTATCCATATAACATCCCGTCCTGATATATCGAAATAATGAAATACTAAATCGTTTCTACTATTGTGAATTAATTGTCAACGTTCGTGAGTACTTGCTTGCCGAACGTGGGCAAACGATCCGAGAAAACTGAGATCGATGAACAATAACGGGGCATTGTTCAAAGATTTCAGTAAACATGAATGGTTGCATGAAAATTCTGAACGAACATCTTCGTTTAGCATGAAGAAAAAATGCTCTACTTGTACAGAATTTACTCCGTCGTTGTGCTGCATCGGCTGTTATACTGATCAGTATGGTCGCCAGTCAAGCGATATGCAGGTAGCCGGCACAGATCTTATTTCTGCCATTTTCACATAATATATATATCTGTGTTCTAGAAGTAACACCATACCGGTTTTCACAACTTCAGATACGAAACGTTAGACATCACACAGAAAACATCTAGCAATGACAAATGATTTCGGCTCGTAGCGTTCACAGCACGAGCATTTCCCGCGGTGCACGTCTGAAAACATACACGATGCCAGACAGAATAAAAAAAAAATTCATTCCGTGAACGCGTGGACTGCCCTTGTTAACACTGCACTAACTCCGTGTGAGTGCCGACTTCATGCACCGAATAAGCGGATGGCCAGCGTCCGATCATCAAGTCAAAGGTGCCCTGGAATAGGCTTGATAACACATCTATAGGCTTGTATCGAACGCTTCCAACGATCTACGAGAAATAACAAACAAAGCTATGTTGATCGCTATGGTCGCTCATTACTTAATTTGTCCCGACCCATGTATCCAATGTATTCGTTAATTTCATTGTGTATCCACAATAAGTTAATGATGATAACGACCAAATATAACTGTACTATGAGGTAAATTTGAAAAATCGAATACTTGAAAGCATTTCTGAGCTTTAGTTATATATTGAAGTATGATATCCTACACAGGTATTTATCACCGACAGATAGATAGCAGGCAACCATTTTGTATTATACTGGAACAGCTTTATATGTCGATAAATATATACTCATTTATTCTTACTTAGATAAACTAAGACCGATACCGTATGGGCACGGTATCATTGTGCTTGCATTGAACTACGCACACAGATAGAGAAATTATTCTAATAAAACGTGTATTGTATACGATGTTTGTTGGTCATTTTCGTCTCTAGCCCAGCATCGGTTAGAGAAGGGAGTACACGAAAGATTTCATGCTTTAGCATTCCGTTACTGGTCAGCCAACATGACTCTCCTCTGGCCAGCCATAAAGTAAAACTTGCGCCAGTGAGTCCACAAGCGCAGTTCACGACAGAGATCTGCAGTCCGGATGAGAGGGCTATGGTTACCGCTAGCGATTCGACTTCCGAAGTGCACGGAAGGGGCGGTTGTGGCTCGCAGAACCTCCAAATGCCCCTTGGCCCCTTTCGGCAACTCCAAGCACCAACCCTATGCGCTCTGCTTAAAGGCCTTTCACTTCACGTCCCCTCACCCTTTCTTATCCATATACAGACATTCGCTGCAGAGAAACTTTCCTCTATCCGTTAGCTGGACTCTCAGCGCCTCTATCGACGCTGCTACTTCCACTGCCTTGGGTGCTTCCTCTGCGTCACCAACAACTTAACCCACATAAAGCATTTACGAGCATCACCAACGGAAGAGGCCCGAATGGGGCCAGACCCAGGCGATGGCCATCGCCATCCGACCGTTGTCGGGCGGGGACAAAACGACAGCGGTAGTTGTGTGTTGCTAAGCTCATGTCGAAAGAGAGAAGTTACAATAGCCACTAGTTGTCGCTGTCCCTCTCCGCCCCTTATTTTTCTAACGATCCTAGCAACGCGACCGCTGCCGTCTGCCTGAATTGGGCAGGGTGAGGCAACTGGCAGACGGTGGGCGGGCGGGAGGGCGGGTAAGGCAGACATACGGCGGGGCATACATGAATGAGAGCTGAGTTAGAGCTTTCAGCTTCTGGTGGGATAGAGTGAAGAAACAATAACAGGGGTGGGTGTACGAGTGGCAGAGCAGGGTACAGGCAGACTACATGGCGAAAACGAGACGGAAAAGGACATTAAACAAATTTTATGAACGGAAGCGATACTACGAGCGGTAGGGACGGCGGCGGTCGGAGCAGGCAACGGTCGCCCGAAGCTACGCTAACAACATCGACGACATGTAGAGCCACGCACGGGACTCAACATATATAGCCAATGTTTCTCGCCTCCACGAAGATAGTCAGACAGCGAGAGACGCGCACGCAAGCAAACACGGAGACATAAACTTGGCTCCCATTAGCAATTAGAGTGTTGTTGCCAATGAACAAAAAGTGGCGGCCACGACGGTAGAACCTAGATGATGACTTACAATAGCATTGCTAATTCTATTATTATGATTATAAGAGAAAGGCTTATAAAATTCATTCGTACGGTTTCATCAGTTTTAAGAACTCTTTATCTTTCAGCAGCCAATCCCAGGCGAGTATAGTTTCGGATCTACCCAGACTTGAAGTTCTTAGTTAACGGGCATAAAAGGTGTACACTTTTTAAGATGTTAAATAACAGAGTAGGTTATGTATGTGTGTTATACTACGGTCGTCTGCTGAAGATTACCGAAGTCGAAGTATGAATTTCTGTTCGAAAAAACTCCGTCTGATCATTTGGCTGACAGTTGCTTCTTAGGGATATCTTTATATTTAAGTAGTTTAGTGAACATTGACAGTCAACATTTAGTGCCAACATATGAAACGTAGGCATAGATATATAACATAATCGTAATACTCACTTCATTCAAACTATAATTTAATGTACCATTGACCAATAACATTAAATGATCTTAAAGAGCTCTGGATCGTAAAAATGCCCCATATATTAATGGCTACCCTTTGCAGATGATTACTTATAACTGTTTAAAAATTGAAATGGTTTCTAGTTAAAAATCATACTAATAAAGAATGATATTAATTTCTTAATAGAGAAATCTCTGTGGTAAGCAGTTGACAATCGGTTGCCGATTTGTTTACAAACGACAATTTAGGTCTTTAGGTTTATATCTCAGTGACGCCTCGTTTGTTGTTGAATAAAATACACCAAAAAAGGATCCATATTAACTAATCTGAACTGCAAAAGTAGACTGTGAGAAAAACTGCGTGCCTGCGAGATTCTCAGAAGACACCTGTGAAATATTGTATTACCATGTTGCTTGTTATTATATTTCCCGCCTACGACCGTTTTTCCTTGTTATGAAGCACGAAAGTTGTTTATATGGGTCATAAACTATCTTTTCTCAGAACCCGCTTACACAGATTAAGTGAGAAAAAGAAAATGTATTTTGGATGTAACTCTCACATATTCTAGAAAGCAAAGATGGCAAGGTTTGTTAACTGCAACTTGCAGGATCGGAGATCGGCTTAGTCGGAGTGGCAGAAGGCTGGACACTTCTGAGTCACCAATCTGTTTCCGTGTAGAAGACCAGCAGAGTTATTGGATGTCACATCGGTAACGATACGTGTCACAATGAGAATTATGTAATGCTATTCACTGAGTAATATTTTCGCCCGTCCGTAAACTCGTATCCTATTTGCTCCCTTTTACTACACTCCGCGAGCCAGCAATTGCAATACATTATTATTCAATATATTATAGCCGCGAACATCACTGAGATGTACTATATTTTTCAACGCAAGATTAGCACCTTCAACTGTTAACGCTCAGCAGAATAGTGCTTAACCTTTCTGGCTGATTCCTGTTCTCCCGAGAGCGGGGCTACGACCCAAGTGCGTAAATTTGAAGGTGTAAAATTGTGGGCCACTAGAACCGGGCGGATTTGATACACCACCTTTACAGTATGTAGACATTTACATCAGACCCTTATATGATATAACAGCATCAGTGTGCATTCCCTGTAAGCCTGAAAGTTTTCAACTTGCGTCACAGCACCCCCATGAAGTTGAGAGTTGTGGTAGGCTTAGTATATCGATATGCATAAGCTGTAAGGTTAGAAGAACTTGTGCTACAGGCTATACAATTCAAAGAAGTGCTTCCGTGTCGTGTACTACTTTTACCGATACTCTGATCCTACTTCGTTTGAGTCTAGGAAATCTCTTGACAAATCTATCTTGAAGCAGGATTTTTCTAAAATATTTCATCTACACAAGTTAACTACTTAGCCTTTGTTAAAAAGCCGTAGGGAAACAAGTAACCTTGACGTTATCGTATAATTCGACTTACCCAGTAACTAGAGTGGACCGAAATACCAGAGACCCTATTAGTTACACCTGTCGATAGCAGCCGCTGTGGCCAGCGCAGCAAATGTGGGCATAAAACAAGTAGCTCAGGTACAGAACAATGAAAGTCCTTTGCAGTGCCATGATAAACAACTTCGATTTTTTTTGGCATATTTCGTTCACTAAATTTCTATTTCGATTTTTGAGCTCAGTCCGCAATAATTGTTGGCCACTACGAATGATTCTTCACTACCTGATCGTGGCGTATTCGGGGGTCGGTCCCCATGACAACACCACTTTAAGCTCGAAATTCACATGAGTGTGTATTTTTTTCTTACTGTGTAGGATTATCATAGGGAAGATGATAATCCTACACAGTTTTCTTATTGGTGCATGTGCGGGCCAACCGGACTCTTGGAAAATATAACAAATGTTATGTAATGTTACAAAAATGACGAAGTAAAACTTCGTCCGTCACCCCCTATAATTACCGTTTCTTTGTGATCGGTCGAAAACGGGTAAATTTAAGTAGTTCTGCATCTGTTTAGCATTACACCTAACACAAACAAGGGCAAAAACATTAATAAGGTCCCAAAGAGATCCACAGATTCTGTGTGGCATATTGCAAACGTATGATACAGACATACATTCGATGAGTGCAAAGATCGGTAACAAAATACCGTGTTGTAACAACAATCTTCTTAGTAAAACGACTGCTCGCACTATTTTTTATCACTGTTGTACAGCGATATTGAGTTTTGTAGTTTCCACTAAATGAATAGGGGCTAATAGTGAAACTAGGTATGTTCATTTATTAGGTCTTTGGGCAAAAGCCATCGTAGGGTCATATAGCTAGTATAGTATAAGCATATAACTTGAAAAAAAAAAGTTCGACTTTTTACTTATACTCAGTTTTAGAAGCAACTTACTTTTTTTATGTGAGGCTTCCAACTAAGGCTAGAAGAACGTTTACCGTATCAGCAACAAGGTACTACAAATACGTACTTAAACAATTATATTCTTTATTTATATATATATACTTAAACAATTTGTAGTACTGCTTACGTCGCTCCCTCTTCTGTAACTCGGCTACAATGGCCCGATGCTGTCGAACAAAGGCGTCGGCGATCCGAAAGAATATCGAAGCAATAGAAACGAATCGCCAGCTATAAATGGCCACCGCAATAAGGGGCGGCAAATAGACAGGCCAAGGTCGCATCGAAAAGCTCAGTTTTCCCTTTACCTCACGACCTATTGGTATTACTGATGGTGATTTTTTTTTACATAAATGATATTGCCCTACGAAAAATGATCACATGAGACAATAATTGACCAAAAAGTGTAAAATTACTGCTGTAGAAGATTGAATTATGTCAAGCACGAACGAAAGTGTTATCAATTTTTACTCAGCTATTCCTCGATAAGATTAGCGTATTCTATAAGCAAAATAGGCTTACCTATATTATACGTTACGTTGATGTATTGATATGGTAGGCTTTCGGAGTTTGTTGCTTGGAAACAAACGACTTTTGAATTAAAAATGATTTATGTGAATTTACCGAACAGGAAAAATTGTCACAACGAGGTAGGTTCATGTAGTTTTTTCAGCTCCATAGGACACGTTAGATTTCAAACGTGCCCCTTTTCAACAAGCTTCAGCTAATCACAGCCGCTTACATACTTTATACACATAAATAAAATTGACGTCATCCTTTCGTCTTATTGGGTTTTACTGAATTGTTCGATTCAAAAACTTTCGGATCAGTTCAGACGAACTATTACTTCTAAGGAAACATGTTCAACTTGATATTTCAGGTTACAGTTAGCCATGAACATGAATCACAATGTAAACTAAATGAAAACGTGCATGTCTGCTACTAGGACAGCGAGAAGATAGAAGACAGAGGTTGTACAGTGTTCCTCTTTTTTGGATCTTCGTGGAATGGAATGGATTTCAGCTAGGACAACGCAGGCCAATAGGCAAGAAAGCGAAAAGTTACAGGTTATCTAAGAAACTGATGTCGTCATTTTTGCTTTCGGCACGTCTCCTAAGTGTAGCCGCGGCCGTATGTGTCGTCATAGCATTAAGAGCCTAGTACTTGACCTAATGCTCCTTGGGCCTTATAGTCTATTTGGTTGCATTCTATGGGATGATCATTACCTGTCGAATGTTATGCCACGAGGTAAATAGCCTGTTATGGCTGTCGTGAGATAGGCAAGCGCAAAAATCTGGGATCCGTCATTGACTGGCGGTTCTGACCGCTGCAGATAATCATTAGGGCTCTAAATCGTTTTTGAAAATGTATTCGGGTTAAATTTTGGCCAAAATTTGTGAGTCATTTCTAGTGTCTAATTCGTTTACAATTTAGATGCTTGTATGCTAACGGAAACGGACGTAATACGCATCTAACTTATCTATATACCTTCGTTTTATGTATTGTGCTTGATGGCAGCTTCTGGCACACCTCCGAGAAGTTTAAACAGACTGATGTAAATTGGGCTTACCCTGGCGATACTTTTAAGTGACGTAACGTAGCGAGATTTTTTTTTTAGCGAATTTCCTACGTTGGAAATTATTCGATCGTAATAATGCACAAGTGTACAAGAAATACGTTCCTAATTAACAAAAAAAGGCACTCGTCCCTCCAGCGTCTCACAGAAGTTCCGACACATTGCAAGCATACTTATCACATATAGATTTTAGATGTAAATAACTACTATGGTTAGAATAATCGATGAGTTCTAATGAATATGCAAATAAAATAGGAATGGCTGTCACTAATGATTTGTGTCTGTGATTTTATATTATATGGGCGGAAATAGCCCGAGGTAAGACAGCAAGTTCTGCCGTATGTAAAAACGTTCCCTAGTTTGCCTCGGTGCTTCGTTGATTAAATGGAGCCGTTTAACTACTTTTGAATTTGCCGCTAACACTGTCACATTATTTGAATTATAATCCCACCCGTTGGGCGCTAAATTTCGAAAGATCTATGAATCGGTCTACTCGGTCGGTAAATTCCGGATCGATTTCCGCCCGACCTTTGCTATTTAAGCGTGTATCTTAGATATAATAAAGAAAATGATTACATTTGTATTTCAGATCGATTTGAAGCGACTTTCATATAGCGTTAAAAAGATCATACTCGATTATATATGCAGTGACGTAATAACAGTTGCCGATTGATGTTCCGCCAAACCTAGACAGTTATTAGACAGCCAGGAACGGCGAATTCAGTCGATCAATGTCCTGCCACTCAGCCTTCCGCTGTACAGCGCCATAATCATTAATTGTTAGCAAACCTATACACACAAGCACTATAAGCAGAAACTCTTCTTCATCTATCTTTTCTCGCCTTCCCGGCCAGTTTCTTCGGAACGACGATCGGTCAGACGAAAAAAGCAGCAAAGAATAAACGATCGCACAGAAAACCGATGACGTAACCACTCAACAATAATTATGCCCCCTGGTTCAATAATATTTTTCTCGTTTGCCGCCGCTCCAGCTGCTACCGTTGGCGCTGCTGCTGCGACTGGAGCTTTTGCTGTTGTCACCGAACGTCGCTGGAAACGTCGGATTATTGCGCTTACATCCGGGCTATGTAGTTGTTCGTCCCGGGGATTTACGGCAGAATTTGGAATGAAATTTATTTCGTCACACTTAGATTTAACACTAAAGACAGACACGTGGCATTATGGACAGCGAGTTAATTATCTGTGGAATTCGATGGATTTCTCCAGAAATAATCAATTGATCTCATTCTGCGTATGGTCGCTGTCAGAAGCCATGCGGTGGCCTCAAGCCAACTACAATAGAGTGACTGAGAAGCTTTAAAACAGTTCGATGCAGCCTACGATCTATCGCGGCGCGGTCTTCGAGTATCTGAGAGATCATAACTACGGGTATAGACATTTCGAACGTTCAATTAAATTAGGTACTTGCTGATCTGGTGTGCACGTACATAAATCCAAGTGCAGCGACCTAACCTATGTTTTTTTTTTTCGAAAACTACACTCGTAGGCAGTAAGACAAAATGCCATTATACATTTACAGTTAACATTAATTTCGAATTTGGAAAACTGGCCATCGCTTCTATCCATGCCACATCTTTGTTAGCGCAATTTCGAATTTAAAAGCGTATACATAAGGAGATACGAAGCTCTACTATATGTATATATTGCATGTACACCATTTGAGCCGTGAGCTTTTCCGCTTAATAATTCATTGAGCTGTGCATTTAACTGTATTTCTTTTTACAACAATATACTTCGGAACCAGTTTAGAAACGAGTTTGTAATAAGTAAAGTAAGCCTAGTTTGTAATAGTATGTTTTATTGCTGATCCAGTATCGTTCGAACCGTAAACGAAGTACACTGCGCTATACATACAATGTACATCAACCTATCTAAAGCTATTTAGCGGGGCTTAAAATCTGGGTAACTACGCATCATTAGCAGACAGAATCGGATAGATAATTACGTTTTTCAGTGACTACAAGCATAATCTGATGGAGTAATATCGACAAATGGCGAGTTTATATATTCTATTGTCTTTTCAAGATACAAGAGGAGTGAGTTTTGCTTCTCGAAAGCGAAAGCGCTGGCAGACTCCATCGAAGATCTATAAAAACACTGGATAAGAAAGCACTCTGCAAAGCAATGAATCATTGGCAGTGCAGCCATTTTAAGAATCGAAACTGAGAGACTAGGAATAACGGATAATAGGTGACTACTCGGAAAAGTCCGTCGCTGTAATTGCGGAACCCTAGGCGCCCCCTGTAGGAAATATAGAATCGTCAAATGACGCGTGCCGAATTTGTGGCGAAGGTATCGAAGAAAAGCAACAATAAGCGCGTTTTGTTAGAGAGAACAAATGGAGACGCGTGTGCGGTATGATTTGTCCAACTGCTGGAAGAAAGCGTCTGGGGCACATCCGTCACCGTAGACTGGAAACGGGCCAGTCCGAAGCGCCTACCGAAGAACGATTAGCTTAGAGATGTCGGCGATAATACTGAATAGATTCGGATGTAAGCTGCTTTTACTGGCAGTGGACATGAACGGCATTACGAAATATTGTCGGAAAGCGAGCGGCCAACGCAGCTAAATATCTCGAATTAATGGATGTATGGCGCTGTACTCGACGGAACACGACACACAGTTATTCGATGACAATGCACGATCTTCAATCACGGTTTCAGCAAAGACGGAATGGATCAAATGACGGGTTTAGTCCCTATATTCTCTAAAGTTATGCTCGCATGATTTCAGTTACTTCCATACCTAACGGAGTGCAATGAATAGCACTCAGCTAACCCTCAGACAAGCTATCGATAACGAGATCAGGTATGGTAGTGCAAGTTACAAGTATACAGCTATTGAGAAACTCCCTAAGCGCTAGCTTCAATGTGTAAACAATCAACAAACACCCATTCAGCATATAGCAGAATATCGATACTCTGTCTTAAAGTTATCTAAGGTTAGAGGCGTAAAAGTTATCTAGTTTTCCACCCGCTGCATGGTTCCGAACAACTAACTGTAGAGGCGAAACACATCACGATATTTTAGAAGAAAAAGGCTTTGTACTTCATCGAAAAGCGGGTTCTGTCCGCCGAATCTTCATCATTCTACACAATGGAATTCTGGACACCACACTTCGATCGTTATTACTATTGTTATTATTGAAAAACGCATCTGGTACAAACTACTTAAAACGTGTATGTCTATTGTGCGCGGTTCGTGAAACAATGTTTTCTTCGTATTGATCTTCGGCTTTCTTATCTTACAATGACGACCCAGTCTTATTATCCGTCGATTTCGTAAAAGGACCCCAATAAAAGCTTGCGTCTATAAATACAAATGGTAACGAGTTGCAAAACCAGCATCGTCATTACGTTGCGGGTTTTTTTTTTCTTTGCCACGGAACTGATCCTGTAGTTTTGCTTCTACTTACTGAACAGCTTTCTACTTGCAGAAAATTTGCATCCGTCCTTTACTTTCATCGGATACGACAAATGGCTATGTCAGGTATTGACCAAGGTTTTCTGGCGGTGCGTATTCAGGGCTGGTACAGTGACCTTTTTCGAGCCGCGATCGAAAGATATGAAATAATTCTGACGTCCAGATATCGTAGTAAAGAGTCACCGTGACGATAATTGGAGCTGAGAGAGTCGAGACACCGAAACCTCCTTTCCAGCCAGACGTACTCAACAAAAATTACCAGGCCAATCGACTTAGAGTTTTAGATAAAATCGCACGTAACCTTCTCAAAGGGTGACATAGTGACATCGAGCTCGTTTAGTGCATTCGATCAGAACGAGTTTGTACTTCTTTGGTTACTTCAGCCCTCCAAAACGGATAAACGCGAGGTTGAGAATCTTCGTTTCGTACCGGTTTCGTAATAGCTTCACTTGATGAAGTAGAAACCCTGACTAAGGACGGTTAATTCGAAATTGCTGGCGCACATCAGCAAGCTGAAACAAATCATCATCTATCATATGCTGTACTAGAGGATCACCAAGCTGTTCAAGGAGCTGATTAGTGTGACGAGAGGTTGAAGCGTAAGATGAGATTAGTGCGCTGGTATGTTTTATTTCTAACACTGACATTAATAGTGTTTCGTGCGATTCACGCGGAACAGGATGAATACGCGATTATCGAGAACAGGGACGAATTGGAAAATCATACTGAAGTAACTACCGAGATACAGAGCACAACAAGAGACTTCATTGAAGATCTACAGCCGCTTCTCAAAGAGGTTCAGCGTCGAGCATACCCAATTGTTAGTGCGCTATTTGCGGACCCCCAGATATCCAACGACTGCACGAGCGGTCTGGCAGCTTTGCTTCGTGGTGTACAAACGCAGGAGAAATGGGCCTTTATGAGTAAGTGAAACACTTCCTATCGGTCAAATCTGGCGATAGATACATCGATAAATGTGCAGACATGTAACGAGCGGCAATAGCTAAGGATAGCGCACAACTTAATTAGCTGAAACTGCATATAACATAAATTAATATAGCGTTCTGATCTAGATAATCGTAACACGGATTGGCTGGAACTAAATTGCAAAAAAAAAAAGGTACCAGTATTGTACCGAAGTACCAAGTAAGTATCAAATATATAGGTTCATTCAATGGGCCTGAGAGGGTTTGGGCCAGACGACGAACGCTGCTGTAAAAGCGTACGCTATTTAAAACCAGTACTTAGCAATGGTAAAAAAATTGGATGCACACAAAATGATTGACTAAGACGAAGTAAAATTGATTACATATCAAAAAATTGTACCCGATTGAATAAAGTTGCAGGTTTAAGTTCAAGTTAACCCTCGTACAATGAATCTGCTTTAAACCGAACTTAAAATTGAAGTTGAGATTTCAAGGAAAAAGTGCGAGATAAACATAAACCTATAGTGGAATATGGCACTATATGTCTACACTTCAAAAAAATTTATGGGAAAACTTGCTGTTCAGTAATTTTTCATTGTATGCCTACGTCTGTCCGAACTAGTACACAATATATACATGTCAAGTAAATTTCGTTACACCTGACAGATACGGACAAACCCTTCGGCAGATACGGCTACCTTCTCGATACCTTTCAACTTTGAGATGTTCATTTAAGGTTGGTCGAAAGGATTTGTAATAACAGATAAACGCTGGCGAACTTTTATGCCTTAGCCGTATTATCCATTTAACGTTACCTACCTAAAGCCACTGAGTTTGAAGGCCATTTGAGCAACAAATAGCCTTTAAATAGAACTTTTACGGAGCGTTCACCCTTGGCTAATTACCGCAATTTTTCGGGAGTGGCCAGTTTGAATCATCATAATAGCCAGTCTATTTGCCAAGCAAACATATAACACTGTTTATAGTAGCGTCTGCTTCAGTACAATGCTTCGCGAAGACAGATCGTTCAAGCGCTACCAACGGTCGCTTTGAAAACAGCTCCAACGAGAAGATGGTAACAAATCTGTTCGATTTTGGTTCAGCGTTTCTGTTAAAGCGCTCGAAATTGTAGGTGTCGTATATTTAGTGGTAGAGAAGGTTTACGAAGCTTCAGGAGGTATGATGTATTTGTTCCCTTCATTTTATTGCGGTTCTTCCGCTCCTGAAAAAAAAACTCAATAATGACTCATTGTTGGAATTGTAAGGGAGGGTACCATTTCTGGTACTACTGAAGGTCAATCATACCGCGCCGCCTTCTTTCCATCTGTATCGTGAAGGACAATTTTCATCAGAACGATCTTGTTATCAAAATGATTTAACAAAGACGTTCGTGTTAGAGATTTTAACGAGCAAGATTGTTTCCATATTCAATTTACTTGGCCCTTGTTTGTGGAGGGACTTACAGGTGCTAACTCGGCCACACAAAATAGAATTACAGATAGATATAACTCTGGTCTTTTTTTGTTGCAAACGTTAACTCTGCTCAAAGAGTCGGCAAGCGTCGAAATTTCAAAATAAAGATGGCGGTTTATGCAGTTTGTAGAGTTTTAAAGTTTCAATTAGTACTAAAAGCTGTTTGTTTGTTTGATAAATATCAACGCGAAATATTTATCCCTGTCTCCCCTTCGCGTAACGTCCGCCCCGCCTACGCTGAAGCGCTAAGCGTCACAGCGGTGGCGTTACTGCATTATATTGTTAGTGCAAGATCCTGCGTAAAAAAAATGCTTTTGAACATCGATCCCTAGTTTGTCTTTCTAATTTTTGGTTTACATGCCAAAATAACCTGTTATTTGAAGATTATTTCAAATTTTTATCGGCGCACATTATATTCAATTGTTAATCAATAATTATATATCAGCGAACAAGTGTGTTCTTCTATAGTATTATACATCAATCACAACTCATTTTTAGATTTCAATACATAAGGGTAATTTTTATCGCCTAAGTAAATCCTCACAAAGCGCTGGAAAGCTCCAGAAAATATGCACCAGAAATTTTTTTTTGCATATAATTATTTATAAAACACAACGTCCTAATTAACTTTCCAAAATAAATTACTATCAACAATATAATCTTCTACCATGTCTCGAATAAGTAATAAAAGTTGACCCCGCTGATGTTTACATCCCCTTATTGCAATGTATCAGTAAGCCAAATTATAGACAGCGCACAGAAGTCACTTGGTCATAATAACTGGTATTAACAAGCATCTGTTATTACTATTACTGAAAAGTAACATATTTTTCTGTTCTCAAGCGAATCCTAATGGATGCAGGATTACATATGCACACACCTATTCATCACTGAGGTGGCGCAGAAAGATAGTTACCACGCAGAGGAATACGTTGGGCTCAAAATAATTCGTCTATGATGCCACCGTTTTCTGGGCCTTGGCCTTCTCGTAGTTTTTAATTGACTACGCCACTTTTGTGTACTGCATCCCAGCACAAAGTTCTGTTTAGTTACGTATACGACGCGGATATGTCACTCACAAATATTGCCTTTTAGGATAACAACTTAATTGCAATAGGGTATGGCCCTGCGCGTCGATCTAGCCTGCAGCCAAAAAGGACACCGAATAACTATCGATGCCTGATAAACGTGCAGTAGTAATGGTAATATTGACAAAGTAAATGTGTTAGTATAAATTGGAGTGTGTTCAGAGTGGACAACTGTTAACGAATAAACAAAATTAACATATATATAAAACATTCAATAACGTATTTCTCTCGATGTTTCCGAAAGTTACCTGGCCGGCCGCTGTTTAGGTTATCTGAAGATGCGGGCCAACTACTTCCATAGAAGTTCCCTATGCAGAGAACAAAGATCTCTACGCATTCTATGTGCCAGCAGGTTTTCAGGTTCGGGAAGAATAAGCGAACACTCGCCTCGAACTATTGAGGTTTTTAGAGGAATAGATATATCAAATTAAGGTTAAAGAAATAAATAGGTAGATCATATACATACTATATGTGTCTGCGTGCATATGCATAACCTAACATAGTTAAGAACACTGGAAAGAATCTATAAAAGGATATGTGCGTACATCAAAACTCGGAGAACAAAAGCGCACTTCGCTATCTATAATATAAGAAGGAAACGCATGTTCTGGGAAAAGGAGTGAATAGGTCGTGTTCCATTAATATGATTCATACATTCATGCATTAGTGTGTGCCAGTGTTATTATACTAATTATTGCCGGACCTGTTCTTGTTCCAGCAGTTAGTTTCACTCAGCAGTAAACTGGAGTTATTGTAAGTAAAAAAAAAAAACATGCTATAATCACAGCAACTGAAGGGGTCGATATAGAATTATAGTAGTGCTATCAATAGCGAGTTAGTCAAAATCGGACAAAGTCATGGACTACTGCGTATAGCAGCAGAGCGCTCCAGCATGTACCTTCGTTAGAATAATGCAAATAAAATCGCCAGCCGTCCGTATCTAAGCGTACCACAATAGCAGACAAACGGACTCAAGTATCGATGTCTACGTTGTCTTCCTTTGACAGTTGCCACTGCACACGGAGGCCTGCCACAAAACTTTTTTCTCGGTGCGCAGGGCTCGTTTGGTTCGTACGATCAATGCCTCGAGGCAAAGCGGGTAGATCCTGACGGTCTCGTGACCCTGAGAGGGCAGTACTGCACCTTGTACATCAATCCCAATGAGAAGATGTACAATATCCTCAAAGAGCAAGTGAAAAATGATCCGTTTTTTAAGGTAAGGTTGTGTTGTTTTAAGGTTGTTGTTAATGACGACCGAACTTGTTCATTTTGAGCACATAATTCATCCTATTAGCTATTAAATATATAGAAAGATAATAATTAATCTTTTTCAGCGGCTACTCTCATTTTATCTTCTGTTCTTCAATAATTAATCCATTGAATAGGATCTTCTATAAATTAGTCCATAGCAGACTCGTTGTGCAACACGGTCGGTTGGTCGGCGTCGCACAAATGAAGTGCCTGAATATCCAAGTATGATTAATTCACTGATCATTATTTTCTCAAATAAAAATTGTATACACCTAAGCACAGCTTCATCTTAGCACGTATGAATCTATCCGCCTCACAAAAATACGTAATTTTTTAGTATTGAGTAACTCAGTCATGTCAGCCAGATAGAATATCGTTACGGCAGTTTTAATGATCCATTACTTGCTACCGAAGATTGCGTCTTCAGTAGCAAAAACTTGGAATGTAGTTACGAAGATTTTAGTTTGTACCCACGCATATGCAGATCAACATATGATACAACGAAAGTAAGGCAAAAACACGTAAACCGAATAAATAGAAATGTTCAATAATGTTATGCATTTTTATCCATGACATGATAGATAAACATATATAAATTCCATCTGTTTTCTATATTATTTGAGCAGGAAACCGTTTTAAACATGGAAACCTGGCCAAAGCACATCCTGGATGTGCCTACTGGAATCAAAATCGGTCTATGTACACCGAATAGATGCAGCACCAAGGATCTAAACTACATCCTCGACAAATGTACCATGTTGTCATGACTCAGTTGCGGATTTCGGTGGCACTCGCTAAATAGTATCTAGAATGCTTCCTATTTCTATGTTAGCCATTACCTTAATAGTTAGGGCATAGACGAGTGCGCGTACTTCACAACGTTCCAATGAAGCCTATTCTACATGCTTATTGTAATGAGTTAAGATAAACAGATTTTATTACGAAGGATAGAGATATATTGCTGTTATCGTCCCTGCCATACTGTACTTGCAGTGGTCAACAAAGTCTACGGGACAGAGTTTGAAATTGGCAATTGTCGCATCAAGCACCGAAACGCTCCGACACCATTCCAACTATATGTTTTGTAAGTATATATCAGGTAATGGCATCTACTAGTAGACTAGCATCCTGGTTTTCTCTAACTCGACTCACCTATCCTCTTGACGCTCAGTCCGGTAGACTGCTATCCGGTAGACAACCAGGATAGAACAAGTAACTGCAGGGCGTCTTGACGAAATAGCAAGGCCTGTTTAACTAACAGAAGTCCCTAGCCAGTTATCCACCCATCGCAGCAGTTAATAGACCCATAACGGGTAAAAAAGGTAAACGATATGTCGACGCAACAGTCCCGATGAGCCCATGGTAATCGGATAATTGCATTTCGAGACGTTACAGACCAGAACGTGTACAACCTTTCAGTATTAGGACTTTCTTTTGTTAAACTGGATTGCCTCGATCGTTTCGAGTCCTTGGCCTACTGCTCACATTCAAAGAAAATATTGCTTTAGTCTGCGTTCAAACGAATCATCGACATTAACGTCGGCTTTCATTTCGGACAACAGCTATTCAAGACCTAACTCCATGTTTTAAACCGTTTACTATAACAGTAGTTTGTTCGAATAAACGTATTTGTACGTGTTGGATGTAAGCAGCGTGAATGAGTTCAGCTTAGCCCTCGACTTGAATTGACGTAAGACTTCTACGATTGTTTTGGCTCTCCCGAACCTGTTGCGATAGGTTCCGTCTCCACTCCATGTTTACTTGATATTCTCAAGGACTTTTGCGGGACGCACAAAAACCTAGATTCCCGCTAACTTGTTATGCCTCACTAACTTCGACAAGTTGATGTCTGTCAATATCACACGCTTCTTCCTAATCTCCTGTGTCGGCTAACGTAACACCTAGCTAGCGGCCGCATCTACTATCGATTATAAAAAAGAAGAAGTAATTTCAGACAAGTGTCTTCTAGTTTTGCAGATCAATGCAGCGCTGCTTTGGTTCGTTATGTTGGCGACGATCTTTAGCGGTGTCATGAAATCTCTGCTTGCTTATTTTGTTGCTTTTTTTTATTATTGCTTATTATATATTGCAGACGTTTCTTTTGTACAAATGTCTTTTCAGTACTACCTTATAGCTATCACTGGAGACGTTATGAGCTGGAGAAACCATTAAAGTTACCGAGATTAGTAGGTTTTAAGGCACTTGAGTTTTTCTTATGCTGATCTATGAGGAGACAACTGGTCTGAATAAACTGGTCGGTAGCAAAAAGGTTTTTGACAAATACTTACGTTTGGTTCAATAAATGCGCATTATTTGTTTTCGGAGCTACTTTCAGCTTGTTGGGGGGAACTGCAAAGCTAGATTAGTCTTTACAACGAAATCTAGGAAGTCAGTTCAAAACATTATGCTTGATGCTGCTGTTCATCTATGTTATTGGAGGTTGAGGACGATAGCAAGGCTGGTACTCTCGACCATAACAACTTCCTCGATATATATATATATATATATATAAATGAATAAAAATATCTATATATCCATATACAGATATGTTACACATGAGAAGCGTACATACAAGTTGTAGAAGTTTCTAAAAGTCTCTCTGTAGTATAATTACATACACTTTTTAAGAATACTTTTATATTAAACCTTTCAGTGGACTAGGCTACGTACTTCTCATTCTGGTGATCGTCGGGACATTGACGGACTACTACCTTAATAGGACTCATGACAAGCCTATCTGTAAGTTCATTTCGCGTGTGAAATATAACCATCTTCTAGCTCCTCAGGTTGGATTTGTCTTTCCCGCATAGAACAATTTGTAAAGACCGTATAGCTTGCAGCCATTTTTGTCTTGATGAAACGTTTGTTAAAAAAGATCGTGCACATAATTTTTCTCGTTTTTTTTTCCCACTGAGCTGCCGCCCATCTTCTCAACCAAAGGTTACAAATTTCCGACTAGATTAGGCGAATAAGTTGTAGTGGCTGTGGTCGGTGGCGCGAGCTACTAAACGCCAAGATACGTTATTTCCTAGAAAAAAGGTTGAGACAAATCAAGGTCCCATCGACTTTTCAGTCCCGCGATGAGTTCATCCAGGGTCTCTGTTAGCGAACTTAATCATATTACAATGATCCCAGGGAAAGTTTACAGAGAGCCGGACTCATTAAGACGACGCGTGTTCTTAGCCCGGAAACCTTACAAAGGTGATGAGACGCGATTCTTTTGGTAGCATAATTAGATCTATTTTTCGCTTTGGTACTTTATCAAAGAAACGTCGTAATCATTTGTTCACTCTAGATCCGGATGATACAGTGCATTTGGCCAGCCTATTTATCAACATTATCATACATTAGCAGGGAGGACACTGATCTCTGGCTTGACGCCAACGAGCGCCGCCCTATTTTCAATGTTAGATCCGTATATTTATAGCGAAAAGGGCTCAAATCAGCCGAATAGGGTGCTTTTACTAACCAAACGGTTTCGTTATGCGCGCTCGCAGGTCAAACTAGGATTTGTATGTTATTTTTGTGTGAAAAACAAATATTTGATTTAGCGCGTTCGTTCAGTTTATAGGAAAACTTATTAAAACTCTAACGAATCTCTTTCATCGAAGGCATACTTCCTAATGAGCGACATATGTCATGTTGGAAAGAGCTCCCGTCGTTTTTATCTGTTTGGCCAATATATTGAAGCGGCCAAGATATATATGTGTAATTGTTTCTGCACTAGTCCACTGGATATTCTAACGTAAGCAGATTGAAACAAAATAGTATCAGGATCCTGAGCGGGGTTGCACAGGGTGACGGAGAAACTTGTTAACGTTGGGCGTCATGGGACTCTCCCAACATGACATCATTTATTACCATTAAATATATGCACCCATACATGTACTTACAGAGAAATGTAATGATAGAAACAATCGAATACTCTGACTACGCTATGTCAGAGCCGTCCCAGACATATTTGATTTGGATTAAGACTCTTCTATATGTTAAGATCAACTGTTCGGCGTAGAACTTACCGGTGAGCTTATCTGAACCAAATGTTGATACCTTTTCATATGAGCGCTTCTTTTATACGTTGCATCATCGATTGTCACATGTGGTCGTATCTGAAATTGCTTCTGTTCTTCAAGTTTAACTCATTTGCACTGCGCCCAGGGGCCTTGCCACTCTGAAGCCTGTTCTCTTTTTTCTGTAGATAAATAGCGAGTGAAATTCATATTACATATTGACTACACAATAGAGACCCACCATTGGTGCCTTATTATATTTTCTAAACGGGCCAAAGTGTTCGATGTTGATGCATCCACTGTTATGCCCATGGCATGGTAGAGACAATATGCTACGAATAGGGAGACTAAATAGATTTTTTGCTAAACAATATAATTACAGATAAGAAACTCAACTTAGATATAGTAACTCAAGCAGCTCGAAACATTTACCGACTTTCAACTGGATATCGAACCCAAGATCTCGGGCTAGGAGTTGTGCGCCTATTCGAATACATCAGATAAGACAGAGATGCCTGGGCAAAATAGGAAGTTATTTCGAATAACTAGAGCAAATGTTGCGTTTACTGTTGAAAAATAAATGACTATGATATTTGATAAAAAGAGATTCGTTCCAAGTTATTGAACGTTGTTTTTTGGCCGCTTGCAGACATCAGCCCCTGGTTTGCAGTGACGTTCATTTTGATGTTTTCCGCTCGCCGAAATATAATTCGCCTGTTTTCGCCACATACGTCCCAGGCAAGGGAGCTGGGCTTTTTTAATGGGATCAAGGTGCTGCTCTCATGTTGGGTCGTATACGGTCATTGCGCTATTTTCATCAGCCCAGATGTCTACGGTAAGCTTTCTAACCTGATCGTAGCTGAAGCATTTACTAAGTAACCGCAAGGAAATGCGAGGCCAATCTAGCCAAAATGAATTATGCCCTTTTAGGCGTAGGAGCCTTATCCATTTTGGTTAATAATATGGTTTAATTTGCTAAGCTTTTACTTAGTTTCGTCACTGGGGCTGACCCGCCAGACCGATACTGTGTGCACGGATTTCGCCTATTGGTAACGCATCTCGACAGACAGGATATTTTGCCTAGCACATAAACACACGATAATATCAAGCAGACGATTAAAAAAATACGTTTATTTATATAGAACACAATGTTTTTCGTACCTTGACCTTCGAAAAGCAATCTCCGGGTCTGAACCGTTGTAGACAAATTTAACATGATCAGTCGTTGCATTGATTATCGGAAAGCTGTGATGTTTCGTTTTTATCGTATGTTTTTTAGGCATAAACGTTAAAATCGAAATCGGATTCAATCGTACATGCTTTATCTCTGTGAAACAAATAACAAGATATTGTTAGTTTCTGCTGGGAGCCTTCGAGCAATGACATACTTTTGTTTCTTCAGCACAACTTGATTTACCGCAATATTATATAAGCATTTTACATGTTATTTTGACTCTTTCAGTGAATATATCGAGCTATGTTCTCTTACTTCAAAAGATACCCTTTCAAATTGTTGCGAATGGCTTCATGGCCGTGTCAAGCTTCTACTTCATCAGGTTAGTATCACTGGAAAAAACTAAAGCTGCTTACGGAAATTTAATCTTGTTCAGCAATTCGTTGTTCAGACTAAGGCCCTATATAAATTGTACAATATCTGAGATAGTTATATCTCGAAATTCTTAAATAAGGTTTATAAAATACATTGAAAAATGTCGCGTTGCAGACCTGTTTCAGCCTTCAATGTTTCGCTGGGAATATGTAGATCTTCGACTTAACTACACCTGTTTCAGAAATGATATTAATTGACTTTAGCATTATTCAAAAAAACTAATATCATCACACGAAATGTCGCCGTTCAGTGGATTCCTCTTGGGGTACTTCTGTATAAAGGAAAAGCAACGAATCATCAAACAGAACCCAGTTATTTTCATAACAACCATCTTCATCCGACGTTACATCCGATTGGTTATTCCGATACTCGTAGTCGTATGTTTCTCAATGTTGATGCCGCTTTGGGCGGATTCGCCAAACGACAAACGGTCGCTGTTTGAGGTGTACGCTCGGCGGTGCCCACAAAATTGGTGGTCGATTCTAGCACTGAGCAGTAACTTCATGGGCGCCGACGGAATGGTATGTCTAACTTCTTGAAGCTTTGAAATCCTTTCTTGGAATAATAAAACATACGGTTCTCAACGGGCTATGTTTTATGTGCAACATTGGCAATGGTTACGTATTTTAGCAGAAGCACAATACATTACATAAAGTATACGAAAATCATACACACGTAGAAACAGCTGTCCATGCTCTCTCAGGTTTATGAGTGAAACTAATATTCGTACCATTGATTGAATGATAACGCATTGTTTATAGCTCAAAGCGTTAGGCGCTCAGGCCAATCTGAACAATCTGCCCGTTTAGGTTTGCTTAGTACGTAGGCAATTTGCTCATTCGTCCACGATAGCGCTTTTTCTTTCTAATTGAACACCTTTTCAACGTTTGTTTACATAAATCAGTGCCCAGACAGTCATTTACTGCAGCTGATAAGATCTGTATCGTCAACGTACGGCGATAATATGGCAAATTGATGCATAGTCTATGATACGTAACCCGACGGAGCTTGTTTACTTGTATTCAATTTCAGTGCCTCGGCCATAGCTGGTATGTGTCTGTTGATATGCAAGTCTTCCTGGTAGCGTCCATCGTCTGCATAATAATCTTATCCAATCCCCGTGTGGGGTTGACATTTACAGCAGTGCTAACACTCGCCAGCTGTCTCTGGATAGCGATTAATACCTATGTTTACGAATACAGTCCCATTATCGGATTCACCGGCAAAAACTTCTCGTAAGTGACTTAGTAATCGACGCACGGCTAATATATAAACTTATGAAACTGTATAAACTTACTTACGTATATGCATCTCGTACATACATGATATATGTGTATGTTGTTTACATCCAATGCGAGACCCATACTCTATCCTATATAAAAGACTGGTTTCTTTTTTGCATGGAAACAACTGCAGGTCATGGCAAAATTCAATATTGCTAACTGCATGAAAAAGGAATCATAATTTATAAGTTTGACTTTTCATAACGATCAATGAGCCAGGTTCATATTGCGATTAGGCGCAATGCATCTTCTTTTGCGTGCCTTCTTTTTAAAGGACTATAATAGATACCTTCGACTACATTTACGTCCAGCCTATAACGCATTCTGGTTGCTACTTCCTCGGAATCATGTGCGCCTACGTATGTTTGCACGGAAAGCGCCTTCAATGGGTATGTTTGTGCGCCTAGGTGGTTAGGGTAATGCTATTTCAGTCGTATTTCCTTACTGCCATCATTTCGAACATCGTTGGATATCGCTTTAGTGTCATGTCTAATTGCGCAAGAACGAGCCATGAGGAACCTGACATAAAGGAAATCTCTGAACTCTATAAGCTATTACGCATCGAGAGTATAGACTAGCTACGGGCTGTATGGGGGTGAAAGAGATTGTTAATCTACAAAAAAGATTGCTTCGGCTGCATCAGACAGTTTACGACTCTTTCGAACGACAGTTACAACCACCCCAGACGATTTGACGACTTTAAACTAGAGCAATAGTAGACAACAATTAGTAAGTTATTTTCAGTTGGTCACCACGAGCGATAATTGACCTATTAACACGATACGACGTGCCTGATCACGAACATCACTGTCTTCGTGGCGACAATTGTTACCTAATTTTGTCCTATATTCTGCAGTACACGCAAACCCTGTGTTGGGTGCTGGCTCACGGATGCGCCTCCTATGTCATCTTCATAACGGTTAACTGGTATCGCTATGGCCTACCCGGACCTCTCGAACAATCATTGTATGCCGGCTTCCATAGAATAATTTTTACATTTGGACTATTTTGGCTTATATATGCCTGTCTACATGGAATGGCTCGTAAGTACTGCTTATGGATATGTAAAGGAAAGATTTGATACAATAGAACTTTATCGCTGCCTCTCGAATTTCGAAAAAAAACACACATCAAACAAACGATATTTACAGCTTGTTTTTATTAAATGCGCAAATCAACCGCTCTCTCTATCAGTCCTTGCAGTGTCTTTATCGAGGCTGTTGGTCGTCCAGAAAGGTTGGAATGAACACCTACATTCAGTCTGATTGATCTTTCTGACTGGACATGGTGACTGAATAATGTAATTCGACTTGTTGGTGTGTTGGCAGTATCTGTTAGCGGAGAACGTAATCATTTAGTATATAGACGTATATCTTACTTCTTATACTGCATTATACAAACTGACTAACTCTTATTCATCCATTTTGGCGATAGCTACCCTTCGCCGGATACTTGAACACTCAGCGTTCCGTGCTTTGGGGCGACTGGCATTTGGCCTCTACTTGGTACACTTTGCCGTAGTCTATATGCAGCAAGGTCTTATGAAATCTCAAGCCTTCCTTCCGAATCAATATTTGCTCGTAAGTACGAAAATGTCCAATCGTTTATAAACGATTTGAAGCCTATAAAAGATATCCTTGTTTCTGCTGGCTGAATATACAGCTTTCGCGTCTAAGAAAATCATCGAGAAGCTTACCAAGTTTCTTTGCCCTTTTAATGTACGTCACAAAATAACACCGGATGCATCAGAAGATCCATCAGGATGAAACTGCTGTCCGGACTTTTTAGCAGTCAGGACTCATATTTTATCTAACAATGAGTGATAACATGTATTCGCTCCCGTTTGATTCCACAGCTTCAACAAACTCTGGGTGTCCTCTCGATAAGTTTTGGCCTAGCATTTCTTATGAACATCACCGTAGAATCACCTGTGGGACATCTTGATAATTTTATCTTCAACAGATTTGTAGCCGAGATGATCAATCAGCCCCAGACCCACAAAGAAGCCGAGGTATATATAAAACTAAACCAGAGATCTACTAATCGTTGAACGTACATACTTGTGATACTCAGAATACGTTCTGTTTGTTATTTTCATCAGACGACCTTACTGTAAGAACTAGACCTAGTGGCTATTGGGCATAACTATTAATTGAATTATTCATTCGTAATTAGATGACTGGCCGCAAGACCGAGATGGCTTTAGCTACCGAACAACACCATGACCGTCGGCGGAAAACGTCGTTAAAAGAATCATGTGGGACTAACCTGGACATGATCATCATAGAGAATGTAAAGAATGGAATCAACGCTAGCATTTTAGATACCAAACCGCCTGTCGATTCAGCTGACGGCCAACCTGGAGCAAGTTTCAAAGCAGGTCGTCGAAGGGTCAGCAAAGGAAGCTCAACCCAAAATCTTTCAGAGAAGACGAAACTGTAGTTCTCTTAATACGCAACTTGTAAACCTTCGTCAATAACCTTCAATATGTAAATATACCAATGACAGAAACTTATATCCTCACGATTTATCTTTCCTATGTGTCTGCTCTAACTGAACCTATTCTGTATTTACATTGTACATAAAAATCTGAACGAGCCGGTTATAAAGCTTTAGTATATAAACCGTATAAAATAAACAGCTAGAGTATTTATTACTGAAAAATAATTTTGTGTACCCTTTTTCAATATGCGTATGATAACGTTTTTTGCTTAATTTACGTATTCGTATTACTTGACCGTAATGATTGGTTTCAACACCTCATGAATATATCACTAGCTACAAACATCAGCTCGTAAACGTTTACCTGAAGATCGACGTCATTAGATGACCAACTAAGGGTTATCATAAACATTCAAGTGAGCATTGTTTTTCTTCGGTAGGTTCTTCAATTTTCATTTCGGTCCTGCCATCTGCTATATTATCGCAGTACACAGCACACCAACTATATTATATGAAGAGCACCCTGTGAGTCTACGAGAGCAATTTCTTTGTACCTAAATTCCTTCACGTAAAAGTTGTATAACAAATATCGACATTAATCATCAATGAATTTAATTAAAGTAACTTTGGGACAGAAGTCGAATTGGACTCTTAAATGCTAGGGATTTATTGACTTAATCACTATTAAACTTACTATTGCTATCACCCAATTTCTTGAAGTGCTCTACTGATTTCATTATGGTTGAAGTTCGACAGGAAACGTTCTAACGTATCGTTGTCAATAACAGATCCTATCCTTGCGTGTGTCTACACCCCATATTTAGCGTCCTTTCCTTGAAGTAACGTCCTTCACAGGTCATCCCGGGGCTCTTTGTTCTCACGTAAATATACAAATGATCTTAGCATCGCTTACTGTTTTCAGGGTTAACAGTTAAGTCACTACATTATTATTTACTACAGCGATCATCAAACATGGCGAGCGCCATTAAATACAATATTTTACCCTAACCGAACTGGGCATACCGTGTGAGTTTCCTATCTGGCTTAAATCCTAGATCTGGCCCATCCTCAATACTGACCCAAGTAAAATATTACTGGTCACATATCTTAAATCTCTCATAGATTTTCAATGCTTTCGACCCTCTACCTTTTCAATTGGAAAGGCCTGTCTCAGTTGGTACACACATGAGTACATGCGAGAAAGTATGTGTCTGTGAAGGCCTGATTGACCTAGCGATAACGCCAATAATCGCCGTCTAAATAATAACTGCAGGCTTCTCGCAGTTTTTTCTTTCTCGGCCTTTACTGACTCGACATGATTCCATTTGCGCCCCGTTGCAGCCCAAATCTTTACCGCTTCAACGCATCGAGCAACATAATAACAGCTTTCTTTGTTACGTTCTCTCGTCCATCCGCTTGCGGTACTATTATACTGGGTCTTAGTTTTTGTTGTTGATGCTTTTGTCCTTGTTGTTGTTTTGCTCTCTTTTAATCTTAAACAGAACAGCTTGTCTCAAGGGCCTTGATTGCCAGCGCTTTGACTATCGCTGCTACTAGCACCCATTGGCCCGCTGCCTTTTGTAAGTAATGGATAGATTATTTCATAGTCCCTCACTGGCCTGTGGGCCTTAGACCTCGAACCGTGACTCGCGGAATCCGTATCATGCTGCCAAGCTGAATCTGGGGCAGCTGTTCCGTTTAGTGGCCTCAAAGCGATAGCGGCGGTGACCACGTACCTCAGTCATCATTTCTACTGCTTCTACTCGCGCGCTATCGACTTTTAGATCGACGGCGTTATTCGGGCTCGATGATTCTTGGCAGCGATATGGGCGGTTGCAGTGATTTTCGTCGTGGAAGGCCGGACCGACTAACCGACCTCCGCGGAAGAGCCGAATCGTTACATTTGGGCTTTGGTGGACTGTTCACAACAAGATTTTTGCCCCTTCGAGTCCTTTTAAACCTCGTTGGCTCCGCCTCCAGCTAGTAATTCTTCCACCGAATTAGCTAGCCATGAGGAAAGCTTTAGTGTTCTTCGGTTCTTTCATGATTCATTCTTCAGGGTTCATCCTTTTGCTCAACTCATCTTTCCTTGTTCGCCGTCCAGTCATGTAACACACTTAAAAAAGCCAAAGCGGCGGCAACCAACGGTCAGCAGACAACTGCATAGAGCTCGGGTGGGGCAAAAAGGGACAAGCGGAGACTTGGCCAAACGACAGGATGAAGGATAAGAAACATAGAAAACGGGGGAGATTGAGAAGTTTGCTCAAGAAACGACGAATGGACGAACGCGAACGGGGTGGCACAAGCGGGCTCGGCTCTCCTAGAAAACGCAGACAACGAACATAGAAGAAGGGGACTCCAGTTGGGTCGAGATAAAACTTCTCTTCCTTTTTGGCTCCTGTTTCTCTCCTACTTTTTTTCTCTCGCTTCTTTCATTTTCAACGCCGACGGGCAACGGGCAACCCAAAGGCATCCGCTCACTCTCTCTCCTTATCCGTTGCTTTGGCCTGCTTCTTTTCATGTGTTTCTTCCACGTCACCTCACTTGGCCCGCTTAACTCGACCTGCACTCATTCTACTGATTGGCAATTGATTTTTCCAAAGCAGAAATAGGGACGATACAAAGAAGGAAGAGGAACGGGAAGAACGCTACAAGAGAACGAACAGGAAGAAAAACAAAGGCTAGATTGGGGAAGAAGAGCGGGGTGAAAGGACTGGCCATCCTATACTGGAAAAGAAAACACAGCCACCGGAGGAGGCACAGTTCTATGGCTACCCCCAGAGAACCGTAATTCCTCGGCTGCTTGCTCTGTTTCGAGCGATCACTGCCGTGTTGGCGCTAGGGGTGCTTATATTGCTTCAACTGCTGCCTCTACCCGCTCGATTTGCCTGATCTTCAATTGACGACTCACTAAAAACGGCCGAAATAAGCAATTAATGTCAACTGCATAACGTTCAAGTTATTCTTATTGCTAACGATGTTGTTGATAATGTTATTGGAGGTAGCATTATTGTCATCAACATTTCCTGCGAAGGAACTACTACTGCGACGAGTTCGTGTGTTCGACACTCCCGTTTCTCTTGATGAAGTTTTGCGGAGATGAGGCAGCAAAGGAAGGAGATGAAGCGAGCGGAAATGACTCGTTTTGTAGCTATCTGAGCAATGAATACGTAAGAGCTGGTTCGAAAGAAATCGTCGATCGAAATATCATCAATTGAGATGCTGCTAGGCTAGATGTCTGTGATGCTAAAATAATTAGAGCGTAAGAAGACATACGGTGAACATACCCTACCCTTTTTCTTTACACTAAAATCCCAAACCAGTACTGGGATATTGATTTCATCACTACACGTGCAAATAAATTACCGTACACCGTATATTCACCGTGTGGTCTTCTTGTACATCAAGTATAAGGAAAAATGCGTTCTGTCATATATATAGTCGAACGAATGAGCTCTCACCGTTACAGAGGAGTTTTTCGAGATCATATCGCTTTGTTACTTGTAGTCCTTGTTATTAACGATGCTGCGGAAAGACTCTGAAATTCTTAAATGAGCCTTGTTTTTGCATGAATTAGATATATATATATATGTTGATAAACCTTTAAAAGTTCTATACACACTTACACAGAGACGATATCTGAACGTGGCTCTCTCTTCCTCATTCCAACGGATGCAATTACATGGCAGTATTCCGACTGTTTACTAGGCTGGTAGTAGCATCAGCACCAATAATAGTCGGCAGCCATTGAAATATTGCAGGGGAATAAAGTGCGCTCTACGGCCCTCCTCGGTCTATTTATTGTCTACTTTTTTTGCATTCCTTCATTATCTTCCACTTTCCCGTTGGCTATTTATCCTTCGCAGTTCGCTTTGCCATACCCTGTTCGGCTGCACCTTGCGAACTGTGCCTCACAGCCATGTATGGCCTTAATCCTCCGCTTGATCCCTTGGCCTTTCGGGGGTGAACGTAAAACAACGGGTAGGCCGAAATGGGACAGGCAGAGGACAAAAAACGTGGCAAACGCAGAAGGACAATTACGAATAGTAGTGGTAGGAAGCATAAGCGGACAGAAGACGGCACCGGTACATAGCCTGTTGAGGAAAGTGGTTGACATGCAGAGCGTAAACGGAGGATACCCTTAAAAACATCAACGTAATGGTAACGTTAACTGCCAGTGTTAATGCTGTTAAGGACGGTGCTTGCGGACGAAAAAGACAAAACATCCGGCACTTTACGGGAACTTCAGGAGCACTGACTGGACGAGTTAAGACGGCAAGGCGAAAGACCACGGATCCACCTTCACGCGAGTAGGTTCATATCCCTGACCTGACCAAGGCATACAGCAGCAGTAGCAGCAGCAGGCAGGCAGAAAGCCAAGAAAGAAAGTAGACAAGCGGCCATTCATGAAGCTCTTCGTTGCCTAATGTTGCGTTTGCCTGCCAGCGTCCAGTTATCCGGTCACTAATATCGTCTTCCGCTTACAACGTGCCTGGAACCACTGCCAGCTATACCTGTCGTTTACACATTCTACGAAAAACAGTCAACCAACCCAACCTAAGTAAAGCAGCGGGATTGGAATAAGCCGCAGACACTGAAAGCTTTATGGACACCCCCGTAGCGTTAGAAACGGGGCCGGAGAATACAGAGTCCAAGTCTTTGTCCTGCCGAACTGCTCGCCTTCTATGGCTTGTCGCCGGGCTTGATAGGGCTTCGGTAAGCTTTGCTCTGGCTGGCTGACCAGCGCAACTCCTGTCACTTCTGTATCTCTTGACGGGCTAAACACGAACACGGACGACGCCTCCCACACGATAGGATCGCGAACCAGTGGAGCGCAGTTTGGACATACCGAAAGAGAGACTCAGCCAGGCGGTGAGCTAGCAACAAAAGGAGCGCCGTGTTCGCTTATGTCTTACGAGGGCAGAGTACATTGCAAGATGGAGCAGGACGCTGACCAGCTCAGCAGCTGCTGTACACCGACGCGGGACGTTGCGACACTTACTCCTTCGTCCTACAAGAATCTTTCGGGTGAAGCAGCGAGCCGCGCTCGAAGCGACTCGTTTTTCTTCCATGTCCGGCAGTGTCGGAGATGCTAGAAGCAGCACCAAACCTAGCTGCTTAGGTATATACGAGGCAGAAAAGAGATCAGGGAAGAGCGATGTAAAAGGTAGACGTAGGCACGATGCAATATGGTAGCGTCACGCACCGACGCGTCTGTTTTCTCGTGGCAATTGAGGAAGCGTTGCTACTGGTGCCGGTGGTATTGGAAGCTAGTTTTTGCGCATGTAAGCCTATGAACAGCTGGCTTCGCTCACTTTAGGCGCAGCAGTCGATGTCGACGATACAGTGGAACTTAGAGGGCAGTAGAGGTAAAGAGGCAGGAAAGCTATGAAATGATTGGCTTTAGGGGATGACGGGATCGTGCCATCTATTTAGTGCTAGTGACCAGAGGCTGGGTTTTAGTGGTCATATCAGAAAACCAGGTTATGCAATTCTATTATCTTCGTGAGGTATATACGGAGTGTAAATTTATAAAGCTAATATTTTATACGTATGTTAATGTCATATAAGGAAATCTGCTGCAAGCTGAAGTCACAGACCGACAGCTACATTTTGGTTAAACGGAAGATGCTACATTATAAACAGATATGCCAACAAATTAGGTTTATTATATGACAGTTAAGTGGAAAATCCAATATAAAATAAATGATAAGCAAAAAACCAAAATATTACCTAAGTAAGACAAAAACTAAGCTGATCAAGTACATAGAGTTAATTAATCATGTTGTGAAATACCGACACCAACGAAGGTCTCAGCATGGATCAGGCGCTTTAACTGGTTTTGGCACGGGACTTCTCACTTCGATCGCTTTGAAACATGCGGCATCTTTCGGTTCGAGGTATGGCCATACGCCGTTGGTCGCTAACGGTAATCCACCAGAGCGGAAAATCTAAAGACAAGGGTCAGTTTAATTAAATAAACAGCCTAAATAAGGGCTGTCTAAGGTGAAACGTAATTACGAATTGCAAAGAGGGCGAAGGTTCTTACATGTAGCGTCGAAATAAAGCAGCGTGGAATCTAGTTGCTTAATTTGGATAGAAGAAGGTCACTGAAATAGACCTGCTTCTTGAAGAAAATGAATTGGCCGCGTTTCATGAGCTTACGTGACGCTGAAGGATCGAACCGGTCGACCGAGCCGACGCTCAGAATAATCTAAACTAGTTGTATAAACTATTGATCTAAAGGTACTGATAAAAAAAAAAAGTAACATCTGTCTATTACAGATGTGCAGCTCACGTATTGCACACCGTACCAAAATACATTGTTTGATATAACATATATAACTTCTGTGCAAACGACGAGTAAATCGAACAAAACCATATACGCATTAGTCGGTAATAACAGTCATCAAGTCACTGGCGTGATTTTACAGTGCAACGTTTTAATGACTGATGTAATGAATGACAAACGTTAAACTGATTGGAGTTCGTTGTATTTTATAACAAAATATAAACAACAATAATAATAACAACAACAATTAAGAGTTTATTCAATGGCGTAGGTTTATCTGTGTAGCATTTAGAGCCGATACGAATGTACGATATCGTGCATCACCTAGATTCAGCGGCCAAGTTTCTCCGAACTTGATACTAACTAACACGTACGGCCGCTAATCAAATAACCAGGGGGCATTCGCAATTCGTTTTACATCCGCAGGCTCGTCGGCACCAGCTTGTAGAAACGCCACACTAGCTAGTCACAGCAAACTGGTAGTCTTTGACATCATCCGCCAAAGTAATAATGTTTACCCTTCTGTGATAAAGCTGGGATTGGCCGCAAAACCCAGTCTACCGAATAACTAAGTGTCTTATCTGCCTGAGTATTCTCTTTGCTTTCGCGTTCGTGTCTGCGCGGTATGATACCAGCATAGTAAGAGCTAATCCGCGCCTTCTTTCTTTCTTTCTTTCTTTCTGCGACAGTCCTCTTCTACTCTCCGAGCGACAAATTAGCGCTGTGAAACGAAGCCACCAGAAAGAAGCCAGCTATGGGTAAGCTACTTTCGTTACCACGTTTTCGTAAGTTCCCTTAAGCTTATAGGAGTTGTAATAGTATTCTCACCTTGCCAGGTAGCATTGACCGATTCAGTCGTTGTTGATGCCCGTTCGCAGCTTGCTCCGTTCTAATATGCTCACATTCACGCGCTCGCAGTAGCGAATCATAGAGA
Source organism: Varroa destructor (assembly GCF_002443255.2). NCBI lineage: Eukaryota > Metazoa > Arthropoda > Arachnida > Mesostigmata > Varroidae > Varroa > Varroa destructor. The sequence goes on from NW_019211455.1 coordinate 8,819,467, forward strand.
AACATCGGCGGAATTGAGCGTGTCAGCCTGCATGACGGTGCCACGTACAACTCGGGCGAACCCGACGCGAAGGGGCAATGACGGCTGAGAATAGGCGGGGTTGGAAAGAGATAATTAAATAAGCGATCCCGCACCTAAGCGGTACGGCGAGAGGAAACAACTGAATGAATCTCGGTGCTTGTGGCACACTCCGCGAACCGACAAAGGATTCAGTGGTAAAGCAAAGGGAATGACTATAATGAATTGAGTGAATACGGAGCAGGAGAAGAATGCAATACGTTGTAGCAGTCTTTGCAACTATGTAGAATGTAAAACTGATTAACAACGAGGGTTCGTAAAGTCACCTACAGACGGTGTTTTTCTTCTTGTTTACTTATGTGGCACCAATATAAATCAATTAAACATTATGCCTTCTATATTACATTGAGATTTATTGTACTATTGTATCTCCTTTTCTCTAAAAAGTAAAAATTACCCAAGTTCGCACTAGAAAATATCTTGAAGCGTATAGAGAGAAGCGTATCCAGCACTTTTGAGCTGCTATTTACCTAATAGTTTAATTTCTCCGACTTGATCTCTCATCTGGAGAAGCCTACACCTTTTTCTCTAGAGTATTTTCTATACGTGATTCGGTTACAGCGTCGATTGTGGAGGGCGACTTTTTAATATCAATAGGAGTGTCGTCTTCCTCCTTTGTGTTCGTCAATTGAATCAGTTAAGGGTTTAATACAGTTTTGCTGTCACGGAAAGACAAGGACCTTCCAACTCGAGGTTGTGTGTGGGTCTGGGAACGAAAGGCGAAAGGATATCAGGCCTCCGCTAGTTCATTCATCATAACTTCAGGCTTTAGGCCTTTGAGCTTGATATAAGTAAATAACAATTCCGTTAATCGATAAGCGTCTAATTTTTTAACTGGCCTAGACACCCATCAGCCTGTTTACCCCCATTTTTCCTTCCCAATTTCGCCTAACCACTTGACCCCAGCCGGTCTCATCTAGCTTCGTTGAGTTAACACACGGAATCGAGGACGGCTAACCAGTAGTGTATGCTGTAGTGCTTCCCATATCGAGAAACTGCCGGCTACGGGTGAAGCGACGGCCTCCGACTACGATCTCCGCCTTTTTGACTATAAATTGTTTTGCAGGACCCGCCTATTCTGCTAATGCTTTTATGCTACGGTTCGTGTTACGGTAGGGAATAAAATTTTCGCCCGAGGGGCGGTTGGTGCGGATGCAAGTTTTCTATTACGATATGAACTTGATAGCAGCCGGACACGGCCATTCCGGCCACCCCTGACTGCAGCTGCTAATCGCTCCGACATCGCCAATGCACTACCGATGCAGGCTCGACGAGCGGATCCAGAGCGATCATGGCGATCTCGTAGAAAGAACGCAGTTTACCCCTGGAGATTTTCGTCTACTAAGGTGTTTACTGGCTAGGGATGCGTGTCGAAGAGAGATTGAAAGGGAACGGGGAAGTACTAGAGGACGCAATGCTGCAGCGTCCATATAACCGACAGCATGCTAAGGCAGCACAGGGCTAGCGTTCAAGTTGGGCTTTAAAGTAGTGTCCCAAAACGCGGATAAATTGAGTGTCTTGTGTTTATGGCAAAGAGCGAACTGATTTAGAGATCTAAAAGCAGCGCTCTCGGACAAAGGGAGAGACACCATAGAACTTCTATGAAAAAACGGTCATTTACGTCCTCCGGCGCACAAACGCCAACCCAAACACTGAACTCGCTGGCTGCTCGTACGCAAATGCGTGAAACAAAAATCACGAGAGACAGAAAAGCAAGCGAAACTGAACGTGGTGCAGCCTACAAATAGCAGCGAATCTATACATAAATGCGATCGCGTCAATCGCCGGTATCGCCCCTAGCACAATGTATACAGTAGATAACTCTATATATAATTTAGCTTTGGGGCTTGAAAGGTTGATTGAAATCAATCTGATTTAAATTGAACGTGTTATCTTTGAGAGTGTACGGCGATGATGCACAGCCGGATCGTGAAATCACGGCCGAAGATGGCCGACTTAATCCCTAGAGAAACCCTATAAATGTCTAGTTGTAGTTAATGAAGCACACTACGTCAAATTATAGACTATGTCTATGAACTTGTACTACTGGTACGTTTTTGGAGTTTAATTAAACTTCCACAAGGCACCGCGCAGGTGTCCTGTGAACTATGCATGTCCTAGTTTATGTGTTGTTTACAGCAGGCGCAAGTTATTTGAGGTTAGTTTACGTACTGTGGCTACCAGAATATGTCTATGGCCTAGGCAAGGCCCACCACAGATACAGTGCATGAGCATGCTGAGTTAGGATTACCTCCAGAGAAAAAAAGGCTATCGTTTGATCCTAGAAAGAATCGTGTTGTTTGTTCTTTTTTCCAACCCGGCATAATCCTAGACCGACTGAAAAGATGTAAGTGACCGAAAAGAAAGTGTAGCTTTTATCGATTTTAAGGTATCTGTATTTCCATTTAATACCTCTAATTCCTCGTAACCAAAACGGAAATCAGCCAATAGGAAAGAGTAAGCATGGACTAGGGTAAGGCTTCAGGCGCAAAACGACTTTTACTTCCCTGAGGCCTTTGATAATCTGAGACAATATCGTTGTAACAATTCAAAACACAGGCACTCCACAAGTAGGACGATATATGGTGATATTGCAGAAATTACTAGCGTGAAATATTCCAACCCAATCTAAAATGCAGCTCAGATTTTCTAGTACTTCTAGGACAACCAACTAATGGAATCTACCATTAATTTTTCATATGAAAAGCCAAGCTTAGTCAAAATGGGTTCACATTTAGAATCTTACATACGCTATGACGTTAGGGTACAAAGTTATCATGAGATGTTGCAGCTGAAAATTATGCTACATATGTCGTAAATACAGTGAATCATTAAAAGCGTGAGAAGTAGAATTTAGGTCAATATAAAACCAACATCGTGGGTAATGGCTGGATTGTTCTGCTTTAGTTTTGATAAAATAATTTCTCCCATCGACTGTAATGCCATAATATAAACTAAGCAATTTTATATAGTAGCCGGTCAATGTATTGCCATCGTATTGTATGTGCAGACGATCATTTAATTTACGGCAATATCTAAAACATCACTACGCGCCTACAACCTTACTTCATGAACGAACTACTCAGGTATACATGTAGCATAGACTCTAACAAAATTTTTAACAAAATAATTAATGCTGGCTTTTCAGAGACTATCCCTACTGCCACCGGGAAAATTCCTATTTGAGAGTTCCAATTTAAATGGAAATATGTATGCAAACGTACATATATACCTGTACAAAAAAATGTATACAAAAACGTTGTCTTTGCCGCTCCGTCTTTTTGCTACGCGGTGATTGACAGCCTGCAAGGGCTCGTTCGCGCTTGAGTTGGCGGACGCTAATTTCCTGTTAAACAGAAAAAGAGGTTGTATGAAAAGGCCACCGTCTGCCCCAGAGGGGCTAAAGAGTATGGCGGCGGTCGAACTTTCAGAAAAAGCTGGTGTTTTTACTCGCCTACTGTTGGCATAAGCGGTAGACGTCGAAGTTGTGGCAGCTCTCTACTGCTACCTTATTGATCATATATTGCTAATGCTAGTAATTTCAATGCCACTTACATATCTCTTGTATGGTCAATGGATTACCGAGTTCACTTTCTGCCAACAAAAAAAAACAGCGTCCGTTTCCCTTATAGTATGATATTGTCCATTTAGCTGTCATATCTTTATTAATACTACGTCTATATACTTAAAAATTATGGCTTAATGGTCACCCGCAACACAACAAAGTTACATTCAGATAAAGCAAACACGATTTCATCATTTTGAATCACTACCTTCCACTTGGGAAATCATTCCTCTCAACACATGTTACTATACCGAAATTCATCAGATTTATATGTCGTTTCTAGCTGCAAATTCTATAAACTTCATCTGAAAAACGTTCCATAGCGTTAGCTAACAGCTGCAGTGCATATTATTTATCTCGCAATTTACACCCGATCTCTATATGAAGACGCGGCCCCTGGTAGAATAGACGGCCTAGGGTACACACTCATTCATTAGGGACTAACTGGTATTTTACTTCATAGTAATAATGTAGTGTGATGCAATTACCTCAGCACATATTGCTCATTACTGCGGAACGCTGGCGATAGAGATCATTACAGAGATCGAGTAGGGCCACTACCAATGGACAAATTGTGGTGGCCTGCGAGTGGCCATAATGCAGCCTACCGCCTCGGGGTAATGAAGGTAACGACAGCCCACTAACGAGCCCATAGTTGCTGAGGCAGCTAGTCAAGAAAAACTACTACCACGACCTCCGACGCCCACGTATCATAGAACAGTGTCAAGATAAATCCCGAGCTCAACGCGTGCAGACGTACTCATCTGCTGTGCAGAATACCCGGCGGACACCTCAGCAGCTTTTGTAATAGTCAACTCTATTTGGGATAGCTTGCTTCTAAACTATACGGGAAAAGCTTTCTAGAAGACAAAGGAGTATACATTTTGGTCGAGCGTTTAGCATAACCGCACATACGTTCACACGAATCGAGAGACGCATATGTCATATCATAGCCATAAGCAAGCTGCCATATCCGTCTCAATGCCAATTCGAACGATAACGATCGACTTGGCCGGACAAAAGCTTCATCTTCCAAGCAGAAAATCTGCGAAGGCTAGGCTTCACGCTAAAAGGAAACTATTTATTAGGTTTAACGCTACTGAACTTTGACATCATCACTAATGCCAGCCACTTATCCGTTGCTGATTACTGAACTGACAAAATTCGATTCTACCACAGCTCGAAAAGTACGTGGGGCTAGCTATATGTAAATCAGGCTAATTAAAGGAGCACTACTACAATCACACCGGCTCTAATCTCGTTATACAAAGGCTGTTAGAAGAGAAACAAAGGACGTACAATATAAGCAGAACGGTCCCTACAGACCACCTTCATAACCACCACCTATAGGCCACCTTCGGCGATTGGAACAATATGTTTTGATAACCACACGTACTCTTCGTAACTCTCTATTTACAAACACAAAACAGATGCGCAGATCTTAATGTCGTGTCTGGTCCTAAAAAGGTTCATTAAGTCAAGCCACTCACCTGTGCAAAAACAAAAAAAGAAAAGGTAAAACAACTATAAACCCAAGCAGAACAACGCACTTCAATATTAACCAGAGGTGTTACAACACAAAGTTGCAAATTTGGAGGATTACCGATCGAGCACTCGCTTCTTTGAACGAATAGTTTTCGATTGGTATGATACTGCTAACGCAAATGATGCACGAGTGGCCTTTCGGCAAACCAATCAACAGAATACTAACCTAATGACACTTAGTTTGGTTCCGACGAACTCTTGTGGGCTGATCGGTCCAATTGTTTGTTTCCAAAACTAACAAAGAAACTTCGATACAAATAGACGTTTTTGAACGCTTTCAGGTGTAAAAGGGTTATGTCTAGGTCTATGATGTTTTATGGGTAATTTTTTAGCATGCGTTTAATATAATAGTGGTGAGCGCGGTCTATTTACCACCTCATTTTACCTAAACCAATTTCTAGTGGTTTTATAGATTCCTGGAAATATCAGTGAAACAAATCAGACACCTATACCCGTGCAAGCTGTTTTCCTGGTCAACAATTCATATCTGTTTACTGCAATACTTTGTCCTTCTGTTTAGGGTGATATTTGTATAAAGTTTTGGTTATATTGGTTAGCAAGCTGAAGAAATGACGGACCCGGCGGACAGATATGTGAGAGAAGGTAACCCTGGTGTTGGGAAAATAGCTTTTCAACATTAATTCGGTAAGCTGGACTGTGTTGTATTTCTCATTAAAATTTACAAACCTAACAGAATTGGGTGCCTTCAAAAAATGGACTTAACGTGAGAATTGCATCTCGTTAACATTATATCTGCCTGATATTCGTCATCTATCTCGATCATGGACAAGCCCGAGAAGACTCATTGTTAGCTTCACTTTAATGGAATTTACTGACGCTCGTTGGAACTTCATAAGCGGACTCTGCATCGCCAGTTTAAGAAACCAATTCATCATGCAACCACTCCCCCTTCCTGCTTACTCTGTCAATACTCCACCATTTCGTCTTTGGTCCAGTGTCTAGCCACGTTTTGCCTCCTCAGCATCGTCATTGACATGGTACGAACATTCGCTTATCTATCAATTCTGCCCCCGTCCAACGCTTTCCTCTGATCGACTTTACATGACAAAAGCTCCTAACTGTGTTCAACTTCCGCTCACTTCCCTGCAAACCGGCAGTTTCATCCTCCTAGACTCGCACACCAGTGTGAAAGACACAAGATATAGGATACCCCTCGTACCGGGGCTACAGTATCATCTCTCGCAGTTCTTCCGGCAGAAATAGAACTCCGTAGTATTGTTACACGTTCGTCGTTCACCTGCCGATTGCCCCGCCATCTTACCAGCATTATTATGCGACGACGCTAGCACCTCTGCTAGCTTTCTCCTTTACTGCTGGCGAGGCAGCGCAATGCTAGGGAGGTACCAAAGTCTAAGCTTGTAAGATTATTTCTTCGGGCTTCATTGTACCCGATTACTATCTCTTTCACTCTCTCAATGAGCGACTTCGTTGGCCGCTTAGTCGGTGCCTCCTACTTTTGGTCCCTTCGTGTTCGTGGCCTACTGCCGAGTTTTATTGTAGCAACTAAGAAACCACCAGGACCTACGGCCAGGATCGGTAGCTTAATTGTCCTCCTTCTTCGTTGCATCGTTGCCCACGTCCTTTTCAAGCCGATCCACATTGGTTTCGAACGTGAGAAACCTAAGGCTCACCACCTGTCTTGCTTGTTAGTTGTGTCTGTTTGATAGGCTAGGCCAGCAAGCCCAACGCTCTTCAGGATCGCGGGTCTCTCGCTTTTACTGGTGTCCCTGTTTCCCTCTAGAACGAAAGCGCTGAAGATAGGCCGGTACGCCGCCAAGAATGCGCTCAGAATGCAGGAACCCGAGGAGGTGCTGACCGCTGAAGGGAAGAGCCTACCTCGCCTCTCCTTTCTTTGATTAAGTAGTTGTAATGGAGACGAAGTGTGTAGCTTGTGCCGACGTCCAGTGCCGAACCACACGCTGGAGCGCCAATCGCCCCTTGTGGCCTACAAAGCTTTGCACGCCTCTATGTAACGAACACATCTAGAATGGTCGAAGAAGTGTAAACAACAAGTGCCAAAAAAGCTGCCGCCATACCGACTGACGCAGTTGGTAATAATATCGGGTGACGATTGCCCAGCAAAATTCGACTCCTCTTCCTGCCATCGTGCTTTCGTGGTAGCACTGTTAAGGTGCGATAACACCGTTGCAGTGTTTTATTGTCCGAATGGCTTAGTGTCTGCCCCTATTCTCAAGCAACATTAGAAAGATGACTTTTTTCTGCATCTTTTATTCCTAGACATGGGCACATAAGAAGAGGGTGGAAGGCGGAAGCGTGACCATCACGCAGTGCTGAGTCAGTTGGCTAATGACAATAAAAATCAGGCTTGTGCCAGACCGAGTTGAGATATACAACAACTAAGAAGTTACAAAGCCCGATAATCAAGTCTATCTTCCACGATCCAGGCGTGTCATGTAAATTAGAACGGGCTAATTATCACCATGAAACCTGTAATGACGAAGTTTGAGATGTACATACACTTTGTTGCCTCCACAGTTAGAGAATGCCTTAGATATCTGAAGCTCTTGCATTTAATCGAAATGTACTTGTACCTACAGTACGGACTAGGCTAGAAATGTGCCTAGAGATGTCCAGCAAAATGTGATCCATACACATTAACCATCGACACTGCCATACACAGGATACGTTTGGATTTCGAGCACGGACTCTGCCTGAGCAATATAGGCTGCTTTGATTTCTTGGTAGATACATACCTAAGTCACGCCTATAAATCATGCGTATAACATAATCATACTATACGATATATTATAAGGAAAGCCCTTGCTGGGATGAATTGTGCTGCAAACAAGAGACGGTCAAACCGTATCTGTTCCTACATATCATACATATTATATAAACGAAAGGCCTTTTCCCATCTATATCCAAGGCCTGACTGCTGCAAACCTGTCTTGTGCACAGCAAAAATATATGAACTCCATGAGGTGCACAGGTGGTTCGTTAGGGCGCCGCTTGATAGCCGGATACCTAACAGGGCAACTATCGTCATAGGGGACTTCGGTATAGGTGGAAATAGAGCAGACCCCCTGCTGTTACCTCCGTCAGTTGTAATGCTTTTCGTTCGCTCTATCCCGATATCGTTCTGTTCCGCCCTACCTAGGTGCACAAACAAAGGAAAGGAAATCTGTCACCGGCACAGGACGCTCTTGGCCAAGGCGGCGACGCCAGCCGCATCGAACCCTACGGATGTCTACCCTTTACAGCGGAAAAGTAAGAAGACACGACAGGTGCTGATCCCGCAATTAGTAATTGGAAGACCAAGTAGCTCTTGGCCAAACCGCGAATAGATGCGGCTTCTTCCTGACCAAAGCCCCTTCTGTCGTTTCATCCCTTCCGCCGATGGGCAATCATATTGTACAATAAGACTAAAAAAGCCAGGCATCAAAGTGGTTAGACCGACTGACCGCAAGAAGATATTTTTCCTTTTGTCTGTGGCAAGTTTTAGGAACCTCGTTCAAGCGTAATATATAGCGTAACATACTAGCAGGTGTAGACACCTCTATACAGCATCGGTCGACGGTTACCTAAATACACTACGAGTAATTAAGAATCTGGCTTATTCAGCCATCTCTAGCTGGATACCTTGATTTGGTTCGCTTCATTTAGAGACAGACTGGAACACTATCCGTATAATTTTTAATACGAAAATGGATTTTATTTCGGAAATCACGAAGAAACTGTGAAATTGTTTGATCCTAAACGAACAAAAGGCTCATTACCGACGTCCTGTTTCGGTCCTAATTTTCTAATCGACTCGTTTCGATACATTTAAGCAACAAACAAATCTGCTTTAACCTATAGTTTGTTTTAAGGTGAACATGAGCAGTCATATTTACAGAACCGTTCGCTGTGTATATCTCTAAGGCGATATTGATCAATAAATACTGGGCGGCACTTTTGGGAGTCGAGAGGAACCGAACGTGCGGGTCATTACGATACAATCACGTAACGACAGGAAAAATGCTTTTAATACCCCTTCAGCTTTTTGAGCGGGTATACATAGGTTTCGACAGATCTCTGCGGCAGTGGTGAAGCAGGTCGAGCTCCGGAAGCGTGCGGAAGCCCACGCTAATACAAGTATTTGACAGCTTGTGTTCTAAGCGCGACGTGCCCAAAGCTACCTGAGGGAGCTAACTAGAGACTGGTAGAAATACTTGGCACAAGAAGTGATGACTTCATAGATTGCTCTATCAGATCGCCTAGTGGGGCGGCTGTCAACAATGCGTGGGGCGTCGTTGCCGTCTGCCGAGCCAGTCTGCCTAAACAGGATAAAAATAAGAACCAAAACTGTCGTCGTATCCACTTACGGGAACATAAGGATTATCGCAAACAACTTTACCACTATAGATACTACACATCGGCGCGTTTTGATTAGCTTATGTTGTATCCGTTCTGTGGCGATAGGACAAGATTCTAAGGGATAACGGACCAACCATGAAATTCGCCGAATTTATGCCGTGAAGGCCTAAAAAAGACATCCCAATGTTACTTAAATTATAATAACTTAAAAAAACCCAGTATCGGATAGATAACGTAAACTGGATTAAAACTTGTTTATTACTGACTAAATGCAATTAGTAATTGATGCGATAATCTCCCTAGAAACGTCTAATACCTTATAAAGTTTTCACGTCAAGCTGTTTCGCAAACTAAGTAAGCTAAAAAGCATATCTTTTTTCATTTGTAACTTATTACAGCCACCGGCTTCTTGCTGTATACCTATTAGTTTTCACTAAAGTAAAATTGTAGTAATCGATTTCCGCTTGACAAGTTGCTAGTTCTCTAAATAAATGAACATAAAAATAAAATTGTCGAAAGGACACGCCTTAAGACAATAGCGCCATGTCTCGATTATTGTCTTCGTTACACATGGTAAATCTGCTACCAGTGGTAAGCGGCAGTATGGACCATGCGCGATATTCAATAACTGTGAAACGTTTTGCCGCGTTCGAGGGTGGCCTTCGATATAAGCCTCTTAGGTGAAAATGCGTAAGGCCGGCTAAGCGCTATCTCCGATCTGCAGAACTGTAATAGGCACCCCGACGCATCTGAGCGGGGGGAGTGAAACGCAGACGAGTTTTTGCTCGAGCTTTTTTGGGGTATTTTCTTTGCCATGGGGCAAAGAATTATTCCATAAAGAAGCCTTCGTGGAGAGGCGGGAGGGAGGTGTAGGCAGGGGAGAAGCCGGGCAATAAAACAGCTTGTTTCGTTAACTTGTGGAAGACCCTCACGAAAAAACGTTGTTCTGCAGTCGCTCCATGGTGAATTTACTTTGACCGTACGCAGAAGACGTCTGAATTCAAATGCTCTCATATGCATCCTACATATCAATACATATACCGATACATACAATACAATTCCACGAAAAATTACCGAGACATATGTATATTTGGTAAAATTCACGTAGCCAAAGAATATTGTCAAATGCCGCGACACGTTTCAAGCGCAGAAGAAACTGTTGGCAGCAACGCATTTTTCTGTTTACGTCAAAATATCTACACATGCGTAAAAATCTTGATAATCACTTTTTTTAATTAAAAAATGCACCTTTTCAACTGCAACAAGAAAAAAACATATTATTTATGTAACTTATATCCCTTCTATGGTTTATCGGGGCCCCTGCGCACTTAATTTTTTGAAGCGTTCCTTCACTATAGGTTTACATAGACACCTTTCGGCTACGGTTGTACCAGGTATTAAGATGGTAAAAATATTTCCGTTTTGTGGGATTCGTCAGCGTTCTATAGGTGTTTCATCTCACAACACAGAGCGCCCCGATTTTAAGATTTACTGAAATAATAGATAAAAATTATTATCCATATGTAGCAGCGAGTATTTAAATAAAACGCTTTTCAACGATCGAAACGAATCAAGCGGGATAATTTAAAATGAATAGCAACACTTCAAGAAATCGAGTACGAAACTCACAGGCCCGCTACTATTTATAGATGGCCGTGAGACGGATGTGACAAATTGGATAATATTTACTTACCAGCAGACTATATTAAGCAAGTTTACTTAATGATATCTGAACTCGACGAAAAATCGATTTGTATAAGAAAAAGACTATTTACAAATGTTACTACTTCATCACGACAACACCCAGACCTAGTAACTAATCCTATGTTGTATAGTGACGTTATTAATTTAAAAATGATATTGCACGCTATAATCAGTCTAAGTAAATTACTTTATTTGGATTACTTAGAAAGCCCTGCACGTATTTATTGTCAGTTTTACGTGCGCCCGTCTATACGGTAAAAGCGTACTTCTAGTCAATGGCAGACTCAGTTGTTCGCTCACCTAACTGCTGTGATATATTTATTATGTGACGAGCTATAATCCAAACGTGGCGTTTTGATTATACTATTGTTTTAAACTTACATATAATAACAGTAAAATCAGCCCTATAATTACCACTATCACGAGTTTATTCCAATGGCATAACCAGATCGAAAGAGCACAGATGGTCATAAATAAATCTAGCTGTGATCTAGCAATGAGTCACCATCATACAATAGCTGTGTTCCTCTGGGGTCTTCACCCATGGCCTCTTGGTGTTGTTGACCGAAGTACACAGAGCTGTCCGTTTGAAACTCGGTAAATGCTTGATTAGCGTCGCTATAATCGTGCAAGGTTAGGCAACCTTCTTGGATCGGGTGATATCCAGACAATATGCCCGGGTCATCCAAGTCGCTTATACCAAGTTCACTGGCACCTTGTACCTGAGGATTCGCTACGAATGAAGAAGCGTCAAGTTCTAAAACAGCTGTTACTTTATAATCTACCATCATGCCTGAACTACTTTCCTGTGGCTGCTTTTGTGTAGAAACTGATTGTAGTTCACACTGTGGCGACGTTACCAAGAAATAAACTTTTCCAGCCTCTTTATTAACGACAGACGTTTGCGCATTGATCGAGCCGAGCGAATCGTCTGCGGGCGTTGAAGCAAAAAATCCGTGTATCTCCAGTAATCGAGAGTTCATTTGTTCAGACCCTTGGGGGGACCTGCTATTTGTTTGGGGTGTCGTCGCTTCGCGTTTTCCAAGGCAACTCTCGTTTGGAGGTGGACACCAAGCACGTCCTCTTCGACCGTTCTTCGGATTCCTCATGTTTCCGATTTCTAATGGAAAATAATCTTTCCGTCCGTTTGTGGAAGACGAAACACATGATTCGTGCGTCTCATTTGTAGCAAAACTGATTTCTTCTGTGTCTAAAGGTTCTTCTTGAGGCAATTGAAGGACATTTTTAATATACTCATCTAATTTAGATGCTAAACTGCTAGCTTCTTTTGTGCACCTCGTTCTCATTGTATGAGAGTAGTTGTTGCTCAAAGTAGTAGATCTCGATCGCCAGAAACGAGAATTGAATCGAGACAAGATTATCGGCGCAACAGGCAGCTTCCGGCGAGCCCTGAAACATGTGACGATGCAGATGAGTTGCCGTTTTATTATTTTACCAAAACTGCATGTCCTAAAAATACGTTTAATGCAACCCAGCTTGCCAGCCATTTGTCACTTCTCAGTGTATTTTCGAAATGATCTTTATGTGTTACGGTATTCAATTACTATCGGCAAACTCGCATACACGCAGGTTGATTCATCACTCACTTCTCCGGTCCTCAATAGTCCGACAATTACCTTCTCGTCAACAGAAAGACTGAATGAAACGGATCAAAATCTAAATCTACCCTTACGCACGAACGAAAATTTCTCTCATAAGAAAAAAAGGCCCAAAAAAAGTATCTCTTTGGATAGACTGGTTACAATTTTTGCTGCTACTTTATATAATAAAAGCCGATTAAAATGATAGTACATCTTAAAGCACAGCCGTGATCTTGACCACAGCCATCGTTCTTCCAGTAACTTCGGTGTGAGAGGGACTGTTCTTATTTAGTGGGGTCTTGCAACGTCGGACGGTTGCCGCTAAACGGCCAGAGCTAATCTTTAACAGATGTTTCGGCTGAGTTGTATCAGTATGATAATTCTATTATTTTTAGGTGTTACTATTGTCGAGGCATGAGGTCGTCAATTCAATGAAATGACGGATATTTGGATGATAGGGGTGGCGCCTAAAAGTATTCGCAGATGCATCGTAAAAAGATTCGCAGTCGCAGAAACGAATGGCCATGTCCACTAAATCTATGACACCATAGTGATTGCTTCAAGCAGGCGAGATGAAAACATATGCAGGCTTAACGGAGAAAGAAAACAATACAGAAACGACTAAAGTGACATACATTTAGAAGTTGTATCCAATAATATTTGAACGGGTGGCCAGACAATTATTTGTTGACAGGCGCTGCGGAGATGTTCATGGCGGTATGCGACATCCAAGACTGTCAATCGTATCTGTCCACGGACCGTAAACGGCAACGAAGCGGCTTGCGAAGGGTTCGATGCATGGCGCAATATGTGCAATTGTATTGGATAAACGCAGACCTTGCTTGAAACTCGATTCTTAAAATTTGTGCAAGTGTCACGATCCGAAACGGAACCGAAACTATTTTGCCGGTCGACACTGACCAGACACGCCCAACCCAGCATCTCTCTGCACAAACAAGTGCAGTTTCAGCCATCGAGATTTTGTATCCTACTTCATTTCCACATTAGTCCAGCAAATATCTAGATCTGCCTTGCGATGCAATAGAACATTGTTCAACTGATCATAAACAGAGGAACTAATTGATGTACGGATTCTTAGCAAAAGGTCACCGATCAGTACGCTGAAAAGCCTGGTGTAATCTTGATAATCGTAATAATTCAGAGGCAATCGCGTCCACTCCTTATTTTCTGTATATACAAACTCGTATTTTCATTGCTTTTCGTGCCGTCGTGGCGACATGAGCGGTGCACACTGCATATACAAACGTGAACTCGGGCCTTCATTTTTTTTTTCTTCATTTCGCATAACAACACAATGGTTAAAAAAGAAAACGAAAAAAAGACGATCACGTGCTAAATTTTTGCCGCTATTCTAAACTAAATCTTCGAGTGAATTTGGATTTTCTGCCAGAATAGCAACATTTTTTTTGTATAGACGAAGGTAGTGGCATAACTAAGCCTAATTTACCTGTCATTTTCTATATGAAGTTATTGAACCGTAACGCAAAAAAATACCACAATAGCACTTACGGGTAGCATTTGATTTCCCGTTATCATCCCGTTTATCATCGATCCCGTTAATCGAATTTCTAAAATATGAACCGTACCAGAGCTCTCCTGCGTAACCATAACATAGTAACTGATTTTAATTAGCTAAAAATTAACAAGAACAGATTTAATGAAGGCAAATAGAGAAATCTAGTGCTAGATAGTGCGGTTCATCTGTTGTTTGAGAGACTGTTGTCAGAGACTGAATCATGTTTTTCTCAACCTTCGGCTGAACCTCATATCGTTCCGAAGTTAAAAGCAATCGAAATAAATAACGCACAACCATAACGAACAGATGGCAGGCTAGGATGAATAACAGGTAAACACAAGTGGCGTAGGTGGTGTACCGCTCTTCAATATCTAGGCATTTTACTCTTCACCACAGAAACTATGCAGATAGGTAGGTATTTTTTGGCATATAGACATTGTGGCAGGCTACTAACGGCATACGTATTTATCATTATTCAACTTTAAGAGGACGAGCAATCACTGACTTGAAGACGGTCGAACGTTTTACCCATTGAAATGATTTAGGCGGTTAGCATTAGAGTGAATCTCATTGCACTGATACACTTCTGTATTTCTGAATGGAGAAAACCTGGAATTATATATAACTGTAGTTTGCCTCTACGTATATGTGCAGGGAGTAATAAACGATCCCTCGCTCGGTAACATTTTTGGTTACTTATGCTTGTGATTAGTATTTGAACCCATATTGAACGTGTTAAAATCCGTATAGGCAAATTGTCTTATTGTTTGAGCCATATATTTCGTTCGCAGAGGTAGACAATGGTGATTTGATATCACCATTTAGCATCATGCCAGTGTTACGCGTGTGCGGCAGAACACTGTCCTGAGAACTTACATGACGGTGCAATAAGTTTCAGCCAACTTCCACTGGTTTTGCACGAGCTGTTAATTTGTTTATCATGCCGCCATCCTATTGGAGACGAGCCCATCAACGTCAACAGGAGCCAACACTTTCAATGTAGAAACTGTTATCTCTCTTAGTTCGAACTTTTTCAAGATGTTACAGCCCTCTCCAGTTCATGCTCGCAAACGGAGCGCGCCTCTACGTATTCAGCCATACCCACTTTGGAGAATGTATAAGACTTCTATTCATCGTGCTTAAACAATAAGAAAGTCATCGATGAATCTGACACCGACAAACGAATACTCTCAGAACTGCATAAAATTGCGCTGTCTATTGTAGCTTCCTTACTTTTTTTTTTTTTTTGTTTGGCGATATAGAACGGCAAAGGGGTGTCAGATCCTTGTTGCACGATTGTCAAACGTGAAATTTAACCCGAATCAATGTGCTCCCGAAAGGCGACTACGAGGCGACTAACCATGCACATGTTGGTAAAGTAAAACATTTTATGTTAGAGATATTTGGAAATTGGCACAATACTGTAGGGAATACGGAAGAGGCCCAGAAAAATCATTGAAATTCATAGACAATTCTAAAATACTACACGCTTCTATTACGCCCTCAATGGCTGCTGCCGTAAATACATGTGTATATATATATA
The DNA here is from genome assembly GCF_002443255.2 of Varroa destructor. Lineage (NCBI taxonomy): Eukaryota > Metazoa > Arthropoda > Arachnida > Mesostigmata > Varroidae > Varroa > Varroa destructor. The sequence goes on from NW_019211455.1 coordinate 8,835,378, forward strand.
TATACATATATATGAAAAGGTGCCACTATATGGAACACGGGTCGGAGCGAGACAATCAAATATTTTTTCTCCGTGTCAAGAGCCTCTATTGAACGATAGAGAAACAAAATAATCAGTTTGTTTTTCTCCTTCAGTTTCGCCTAGTTCGAAATAGTTCGAACCACATAGTATCAAAGTACGTCGTATTAATTTGGTAAATATACGTATATATATATATATATATATATATATATATATATATATATATATATATATATATATATACAGTACCACATGTTGCTGTTGCCAATGATGTCTCACATATGGTGGATTTTGAGAGAGACTTTGGCGACATATTTTACATATCAGTTCAAAACAGCATTGGCAATATATGTATCTCGCTGCGGACGATGACGATCATCATTTATCCCAAAAATCACTATAATTATATAGGTCCTAGCATAATCCAGCTTTGAAGGACAATGTACACATTACTGCCGCTTTTTTTCACTTATCGAAAACAAAATGCAGCTTATCGATGTACCGCAACGTAGGCCCAACAAAATCTGGCCTTATGCTGGATAGCAAAACGCTATGCAGATTTATGCTAAACGAATTCTAACTTTTGACCTGTCTTACGTAGCAGTAAATTATTACAAAGCATCGTCTCTTCTAGTTGTAATCAGGGCCTTTTCTAAAAAAATCTTTCTTTTTTACTTATTGATTTCTTCACATAAAACAATTAGTGGCCCATATGGTTTTATTGTTGGCCTTTCTAACCCTACTTTATGAGACTTCACAGGCCAACGAGATGCCTTTTACTGATATTTTCTCGACTACCAACAAAGTGCAATAAGCCGATTTAATCTACACAATAGAAGAGTATTTTATGAATCCACGGGTTTTGTTTCTGTTGTTTTCGACGATAGGATTAAATAAATTTTCATCCATACAGCCCTATCCTATATATGGTTATTCAACGAACAAATGTAGAGGGTGATTGAGATCAATTCTATCCGCGGATGAGTTAGTTTCTAAGCCACAAATACCAACATATTGTGTTGCGCCTATGGCGATGCCTACTGCTCGGTCCTCTGTTATCACCTTTTTTTTTTTATTAGAAGAAACCCGATTCGAGCGTCGTCAGTTTTAATCTATAGATATTACTAAGTCGTGATAGCATAATCCTACCGGATCGAAGTAAATGTACGAAACGCAATTGAAATAGTTACTCTAAATGTCTTGATATTTGTGATGTGGATCTTACTATGTTGGTTTACGCTTGATCAGAGGTAAGGATTAGATAAAAATCTTTATTCCAGTAGGACGGAAACGAGTCGTAGTAGACGAATTTACAGTTTACAGTTATAACAAAAATCCTGCTTAATGGCTAGATAATACACTACATGTCAAACGATTTAAACATATTGAATGTGACCCTTCCGAAAATGCATCTGCTTTTTTCTAAATTTTGTCTAATAATCTAATCTAATTTTTCTAAATTTTGAAAAAAAAAAAAAAACAATGTTACATAACATATAATCGTCAGCTCAACGAAATGTGTCAACGAATTTTTTTGTTAACGTCGCCCTCGTAGACAACATATTGCGCCCAGCCCCTTACAGCTACAAATGTAGCGCAAATATAAACATGCAAAACACATAGGTGCTATTTAAATGTATTAAATAGTTCTGGGTAAAACCTTTCACCATCATACAACACAAAGAAGTCCTCAGAAACAGTTTAAAGCCTACCTGTCTTACGTTATCAAATTACCCATTTCTCATATGATAAACAACTTCTAACTAGATAATTATCACCTAATCATATGAGTGTGAGAAACACAAAAATGTTCTAGCTACAAACGAACCCAGTACAATGTTTCTATACAAATACCCTATTTAGATTTGTCTGCCAAGAGCGGCGACACTGTCTGCCCTCTCCTCACTCGCTCCGACCGCCCCGCGAGGTCCGCATGTAAATAAAAATACGTTCACCCATCTAATGTTCCTGCGCTTTGCAGTCGTTGCCACCAGTGCTGCGGCGAGGCCTTCCGTAGAGACAGCTTATTGTCGGCGCGCCACATAGAATACACCGCTGTGGCAGAAAGGCAGCAGCTATTATCTGGCGCCTCGGCGACAGTCTAATCCCTATTAACAATCACTGGGCCGGTGCTTGGCTAACGCTTGCTTATTCAACTGATTGTTGTTGACCTCTGCTAACTTCAGCGGTTATCGCTAGCCACTTAGCCCATTATTTGGTGGGGCGTATCTTCAGTTAACACAGTAGTAGCAGGCGCAAGTTGCAATTACTAAGTTAGTGGTTTGATTCTCGCGCTAAACTAAGCCGCCAGACAGGTAACACGAAAACGAGCTGGGGTAACGGGGGTGTTTCTACCCAGCTATTAAAACGCTCTGTGTGGTGCTGATTGCGGATTTTGCTGGTGGAAAGATCTCTTTTGCACAATGTGTGCTCTATGTTTGCGAGAGAGTTGATCAAGGAGACGACGATAACGAAGACAGTGGCGCTCCGTATCAGACGTGCGTGAATGTGGGCGAGACGGGTTAGATTTATTATAGGTTTACTACCTGTCCTTTCGCTAACAAATGGTACACATAACTGGTCTATGTACATTGCTGGTTTAGAATTTTAATTGTAATCTAGCTAACATCGCCGCCATTAGCTCGAGTACAGCAATTGCGATAGCTGGTCGAGCAACTCGATGCGATTTGAGTGGAGCACAACCTTGCGGAGAAGGCTGTTGTCGTAGTGAGAGTGTTGGTAATCCTCGTTTATGATGAATTTGCTCGTCTGTGGTGTCTCGATATAGAGTTAATAGCGTAATTGTGTCGCCGTTGTTGCTGAGCGGTTCCTGTTGACTGCCGTAAGCGATCTCGTGAATGCCACAACTATTATTATCAACCCCTCTTGGCTCTCCATCAACAACAAACACCAGCAGTGAACAATGAATGGCGGCGAGAAAGATTCGCTGGATGATTCGGGTAAGTTCGTATTTTGCATGTAGTCTATTTCGTTTCTAAGACGACAACTCCTACTGGACCACTGCTTGTAGTATTTGCCTAATAGAATTAAGGTATCGCGCCTTAACTGCTTCTACCTTTGCCTGACCATGCTCGATGAAGCATTGCTCATGGCGCACATGCACTAAATCCGGCGGTACGTCTCTCTCTCTCTCTCTATGTCTTGCCATTTTCTGCTGCTATACGCTAGCCCGTTTCGATCGGGAAGACTAGGAGAGGGGTGACAGTTCTGTTACGGTTGATGATGTGTCGTTGCTATTGTTTATATTGAAAGCATCGTCATAACCGGTTAGTAGGCTGTACCTATCCATATGTATAGAGCATCTACCGAATTTATGTTGTTTCATTGAGGCGTTGCGGCCGTTTTGGCCAGTGTTCCCGCCGTAACGCCATGGGTCGGTAATATTGTAGTGTGACATCGGAAGGTAATAGGCGGGCAGTTCAATTAGCTAACGTAATCGTGCTAACCAATAAGAAAGTGTTCGATGCTTTGTCAGTTACCTGTATAACAGATATTCTATGTGTGGTTAATTAGATTTCTGGTCCGATGGCGTGCGCGAAGAACACCTCTTGATTCGGAGGCATTGTGCGCATGCCCAATGTACGATAGAATGTGTGAACTCTGTGATTTCATGAGAACGATTTTATACCTAAGTATCATCGACATACTCCGCTAACAACACCTACACCGTCTGCCCATCAGAAGCATCAATCTCATTAGGCGAACGTAGAAAAACACCTGCCAATGCGTTATTCATAGGTGCATGCGTGCTTGTCTGGATGTTGACTCCGGACATCAGCTGATCAGTCGGCGCGTGTCATTGCCCATTCATTCATACCCAAGTTTAGATTTGGTATAGCTGCAAAGATCTGCAGCAGCTGAACCGACCTCCTCCTACCCGTTATTTCTGACAGTAAACAGAGGAGATGAGGTATTTGAGAAGCTTCCACGACGATGATGATTGTATCTCTCTAGACGACGATTGTAAGTTTACCGTATTTTCATTGACGTTGTGCTAGTGATGCCTGTGTGGTTTATAGTTTGGGGAGTATGCGAACAAGAAGTGCTATCGGTGAGGTAGTTGTACAGGGGCAGTGATTTGATAGCATTTGTTGTTGTAGCGATTAGCCTGAATGGAAAATAAAAACTGCTATGGCTGCTACTTGAAAAGGTGCTCCGCAAGAAGCGTGCAATACGGTCTTAAATTGAAATATTATTTGGCTTGAGGTTGCACTGACAAAACGATGTTTTTTTTGTGCGTATTCCAGCTCTTAGCATTTGGACGCCATGGTTTACTGTGATGCTAAAGTACCAGATTAACGTTGCTCTAAACATAAAATCTCTTCATTTTACCTCGTGCATCGAGAAAGTACATCATTATGTCTAAATGCGTTTTACTTATTCGAAGGTTGATGGCGGGAGCGCCGGATATAGCACTCAAATGTTGCAGGAATATACACTGGCTTCTCGTAAGCCTTAAGATTGACGACGTTTTTCGTCAAATCGAAACTTATTATCCAACGGAAACTTAAAGTTATCGAAAACCAAATTCGCCGAATAATTCCCTCCTGAAGCTCCTATGATACAATCAAGTAACTAAAAACTTCATTCAAAGTGTATACTCATTCACTTGGAATAAACACTAATTGAAGCCCTATTCGAAACCTATACGAAGTTAACCTTGGTTATATTTACACAGTTAACGCTGCGCTGTATTGATCCAATTTGGCACACCCTGTGGAAACTGTGCTATACCGCAAATGATGGTGTTGTGCTTGAAAGCATTTACTGTTGTTCTCATAGGTAAAGCCAAAGTAAATTTAATTGAAGGAGTGGTCTATCCTATCAAAATATCATAGGTAGATCTTTTGCAATTTCTCTATACTCTCTTGACTGAGCATGAAGCAGTATAATTTCACTCGAAAATGCAAGAAATGCCCAAAACACGTAAGGCAAATTCCCATGATATCAAGTGGCAAATTATGTTTGATCTAACTTGCGTGTTCACGAGACGATTCTTCGTTAGGTGTAATTTTTTTCTATTGCATACGCTTTTTTGTTGATTGGAGGAGATCTCTATGATTCCCTTCAATTTAGAAATCGATATTTTATTGTTAAAGTTCTACGGAAGCCGACCACGTATAAGCTCCAGTCTACCGGAAATTTTTGTCATGCGGATGTTTACAACTTGTCCATAATTCATTGTGATATCCAACTAGATCAAACGTAAGTTGGTGAAATAGTGGTGTGCCAGCTAGATGAAAAGTCGAACCTGTGATAGCGCTGATTTGAGTCCGTTACGTTGTTAACCTGACGAACTGGTCTACGAACTTTGTTCACGCTAACTTAACTTCCAATAATTCGGACATTGGAAACAATCAACTTATCAACGCGTCTCCTTACTATCAATTCGATGAACCACCTACGATTTACGAAAAGTTGTTAATTTTTCCGTAGGTCGTTTTTTTCACTCATCCCAATGGTACAATGAAAGCCATCCTACCTTTGTGTTGTGCATGATTCAGCTTGAAATGTACTCGTACGAGCATGTTGCGCTTCGTTATTCTGTCTTGGTCATTCTGAATGACTGTCAATTTATGGTCCTACTTTGCCTACATTTTATTTAGGGCGAAGTATCAGTATTTTTTTAAATACATGCTTTTTGTCATGTCTCTTATGTTGTGCTATTGCTATTATTAATGCTATTGTTTTGGTAATTGAAATGGTCCTCCTCTTCGTTATGATTGCAATCATCTTCTTGACTGTTGCCAGGCGTGGATAAGTCGTCAATGTTGTGGGAAATGACTCGTTCACTAGACACGTTCGAGCTGTCCTCATCGTCCCGTGATACTCCCAACGTGGACAACGCCTCAGCTGGAGCAGCTTCTATAGATACTCACGGTATGTGGGTCAATGATCGTCGTTGTTTTTTCATTCTATAATACAATTGTTGAGTTTACATAGCTTGGGTTTCATTGATAATTCTTTATTTGAAAATGTTTATTTCTTTCATGTCAAGCATCAACAACAGTGTATTGATCTGCTATGTACTGCGAAATTTTTTTCTTTCGTTGTATTCGATAAAAAAGCGGTCAAATAAACGAAGCCATCTTCGTTATTTCATTCCTTTTCTTTTATTCCTTTCGCGTTCATTTCATATCACGATTTCTCATCACAATTTATTAACCTTTCACGCTCAAGCCTGGACACCAGTAGGTCTATCAGGCCATGAATTCGGTTTCCGTGTTTCGTTGCTACGATGTTATCACAAACACTGCCCAATACTACCGTGCCTCTATTTTCAATTATTAGAATATCGACCTTGATCAGCAGACCGTCTCGCCTTTGTGTGACACATTGCACGTCAGCAAGAAATCTCTGAACACAGCATATAACACTGATGTAGTATGCCTTTGAGATATTCTGAATTGCTTCTTTGCGCTCTGGAAGCCTATTTCGAAATCACTATGACGAACACTATCTCTCCGTGTGTTTTTCAAACGACTTCTTTTGCTAGATAGCTTCGAGCTATAGGCTCAGATGAACATTAACAAATGGTTCCTATCGTCGCTTTTTGGAAAAAAAAAATTATTTTTGCTAATTTTTTAACTATTGTGGCAGAAGCTTAAACGTTACGTCATATCGATGGAAATGCTATTTCACAACGCGATTCGACGCAAGTTGTATAACCTATTGCAATCCGCCTTCTAAGCTAAGCTAGATTTTCAGCCATGCAGTGCTTCCTTCTTCTTCGCGCCCTTTTCGAAAACGGCTTTATCCACTGAACAGTAGCGAATTATATGGCGTAATTAGACGAAAAGATCATGTGTACTCTTTTTTATCTAAAACATGTACTTGTATTCAAGTGTGCTAGCTAACCGAACGTGTCAGAATAATAAAACTGTCGTCATTTCTTTTTGTCGATACAGCGAGTAAGGTGTCCGCTTGTCAAATGGAAGGTCCAAGTTCGATTTTTGCAGGCATTCAGTAGTCTTTTCACACGTTGATTTTAATTAAAGGAAAGGATTGCCGTACAATTCTGTGACCTATACGTTTACGCTTTCTACCCTCAGTAGATAACAAGTGAGGTCATCGTTCTTGGCGACGGGCAGCCGCGCAGACGAGCTATTGAAAAGAACGGTTAATACAAGCTCTGATGAAACAAAATCAGCCAGCTAATATTCGTCAGGCATCTCAGTTATACATATTTGATTAGCGCACATCTGCATGGATTCACATGAGGGAAACGATTATATAGTAACAATACTGATTAAATCAATATAGCACAATTAGAAAAAAACATTGTCCCTAGCTGCTTTTGGACTTCGGGCCGATTTCAACCTTGCGCGGGTATTTTTAGACTCTATCCAGGCATATAAGAGACTTGAAAAGATGCGTCCCTACCTTCTACGCATACAGAACGATGAGTTAAAATGAAGAATATGTATGTCTGTGCGTCCAGTATACTTTAGATGCTAAATACCTTCTATTCGTGCACAATCGGCATCCATCTATTACAGAGCAGACGGTAATTGTTGGTGAAACATGTTACTCTCCTGGTTAGCGACTATGACACCCGTTCAGTCAAGGCTGATCGAATTCCACGTACAATCAGATTTCTGTTTGTCGATTTTCTCGTTATGACCAAACTCGCTTAGCGGAAGCCGGAGTGCGCAATGGTCGTAGTAATAGCAGCATAATGTGTATAAAATTTGACTGTGTGTTCTCTATGCCCGACTGAATGCCAGTGGCTCCGGTTGTTCGTGACTTGCTGGGGCATTTATGAGAGATGTCGAATCACTAAATAAACAATCAGCATATTTAGCAATTGTATATCTACATAGGGTAACCGGCGACAGTATTGCTATCAATAAGAAACTGTTCTCGGTGCCACTATCATAGATTTGTTCTGTTACTGTATTTAACAAGTCGGCGTATCAGACGGATATCAGTTGATTAGTGGGTGCACGAGAACTGTAAGCCTATGGAATTCGGGTTTAAGATGGCGTTACCAAATAAACGTTGTCATTCGAATTACCAATCGTTACATCTGCTTCAAATGGAGTACACGGCTGAAATTAAGCTGAGTATGTGAGCCGGTAAAGCTGTTTTAATATTGATTACAGTGAACACCACAAGCTATATAGTAGTGAAACTTTACCTAGTGTTTTTGGCATATCCGTTGTTAATTCATTTGTACATGTGTGTCATAGGTGGCACCGCTACGCCTACCTCAAGTCTCGTGTCCGGGAGTGGAACATCGGAGCACGGCGGATCGAGTAACGCTGGTACAATGGACAACAACCAGATAAGGGTCTGTTGAAAGAGTAAACTCGATTTTTATTATAAATTGGAGTAGAAAAAATACGCCCAAAATAATGCGCCAAAACAGATGTTGATTCATTTACGCATATTTATTATTCATTTTAATTATGGAAGGCATTCCAATAAAACTTTACGTTGAATAAATATTTAGTTCATCACGTAGGTCTCGCGCAATTTATATAGTCTTTTTCTGACTTCAACCATGAAAGTGTCCGGCTGACCTCTTAGATCCAAGCAAGAAGAAGGTTGCGTAATCTGAATCTTATAGATAAAAAAAAATAGACTGTGATGTATATTGCGATTTCGAAGCCGATATGGGCAAACCAATCCCTGATGTATTTAGTGCTAGAAGATAACGCCAAATACCGCAAGGATTAATTCTCACAGATAGAATACCGGTTGCAGCCAACTTTGTCGTAATGGCCAAATTATTGCTGCTAAACCTTTCTATTTTCGCATTACCCATTCGAACGCCTCAGACCAAAAGCAGTGCCGTTTTATTGCATTAGTGTCGAGAAAGCATTGGCCATTTGTCTTGTATGATAGCTTTAAGTGGCCACACATCTCAGGGAGTCGTATCACTTGACAACTGAGGCTTGGCAGTGCACCGAAAGTGTTTGTTTCAGTGTCTTTGCTTAGACTCAGTATAGAGAGTTTTGAAGGTGAGTGCCATTTCTGGAAATATTCGCAATTATCTATTGTTTTATTACGATCAAGGCACAGATGCTTTCCAGAAGAAAACTGTGCCGTCTAGGGTCATGTTAGATGTGTGACCGAAAAAAAAACACCTTAAAAATACTTCTGTAGCTTTTGTTCGCAAAATTTCGAGTATTTCTCTTAGTAGCCGATTAATTACAAGAAAATTGATGAGGTTTGTTGCGTCGGAGAAAACGAGACCGACGCGTGACTGGCCATGACATCGCCAAGGAACTAAACATTTACCGCAAAATAGTTTGAAATTATTCAAAGAAAGCTGGCTACGAAAAAATGTTCGTTGTTCGAACGCCACACGGAATAACGCAAAGAAAAAAATATTTAGATCATAATTCCATCTGAGAAACGCAATGAAATCAATTCAGTTCTATAGCGGTCAATTACGGATGATGAGAAACAGATCACATACAGTAATTATATGCAAGTGGGAAAAAATATGCTTCACATCCTGTAGCAAAGGCCGAAGGTGATGTTATGTGTTATTGGTAGCATTGGGCAGGAATCGTGCGTTATGAGTTACTCTCGTCTGGAAAAACGATTGATGATGAAAAACTGACAAGATTACAACAGGAAAGAAGGAATCGACGTACATTTCTAGCTTCCCGACAAAAATGGACGAAAAATTTCAATGCATCCGCTCCTAGATCTTGTGTCAACAAACTATCACTGGTTTCGATCTTTGCAGAACTAGAGAAATGGCAACAGAGGTCATCGATTAGTAATGTTCTTTTCAAAAATAAACAATATTTGTTTGAGTTTTGGCTTTAAAACAGTCAATACTTGTTTCGACAACTGAATATATTGTATTTATCGAATAGATTAATATATTTACTTGATTTATTCACACGAAATTATTTCAGAAGTTGGTACCGTTTGACGAAGTTCCACTACTGCCAGGCGAAAAGCCCCCCTTAAAAAATGGTAAGTACTCAGCCCAACAGAATGTTGTATACTGCCTTTTATCCGCTGGTTGCACGCGATCAAAGATAACATTTATGTACTTTTCTTAAATGGAGAGCACTTCGTTTACTAACCAATCTTCGGCGAGGTCATATGCTTCACAGTTTTTTGGTGCATCAATTATCTCTATTTTTTCCATAGTGCAGAGCACGTGCTGTCTCAAGCTTACTCATTCTATGGCACACTAGAACAGTACCGCATTGATCGTTGTTTCTTTATTTATTTCTACAGCTCAAGACGTATCCTACCTCTGCCCATTCCACGATCCGATTCGCGGCACGATCTACGTGACCAACTACAAGCTCTACTTCAAAAGTGTGGACCCTGCCTTCGTTCTCGACGTGCCTCTAGGAGTGATCAGCCGAATAGAAAAGGTATTGTTAACTTGGCTCCTTATGTCGTATTATGAATGTATAGATTTTTTTCAATAAGGCTGTTAGGATAGATAAAAGAGCAGTCGAGAAGTATGATACCCGTGCAATCTTTAGGACAGCAAATTCACTTGGTCACTTGTTGTTCTTAGTCGTTAAGTGCTTTTAATGTAATGTGGGCATAATATGTTGGAAGGGCAACAAAATCTAACAAGAGACATAATGAAAATAACTCTTTTACAGATCGGCTATCACTCGTCGAAGCAGGAGAATTCGTATGGCATTGAAGTGGTCTGTAAAGATATGCGTTCGCTGAAGTTTGCGCACAAACAGGTGGGATGTTGGTGAAATACACATTACTTCATCGAACGTGTAAAAAATAAATGACACTGGTGGAAACAGCATTAATCCAGCCACGATATGGTGAAATCTTTTCTTTCACAGGACAACGTATACTTGACTTTGATGAAGGAGGAGTAAACATCCAATCCAGGATAGCTGTTATCATTTAATGAGAAAATCTATTTAGTTTTACGTGTATGAAAAACGATTTGAATCTATATTTCAGGAAGGTCACTCCAGACGCGACATTTTCACCAAAATGACGCAATACGCATTTCCTCTTTCAAACAACCTTGACTTTTTCGCCTTCGAGTACAAAGAGGACTTCCAGGAAAATGGCTGGGCAGTTTACGACGCCGAGGCAGAGCTAAAACGACAGGGATTACCAACTGAAACGTGGCGAATTTGCAATAAAAATGCCGGGTACGTATTTAAATAAGCGGGCCAATTTGAAGATAAAGGAGCGCTAAATAATATAGTCTCCCGTCCGATACCTACCAGTGAGGCGTTTAATATATGTAATTGTTGCAAATAATTGGAATTCGTATGTAGTTGTTGCGCTGATTGCTTCTTAATTTAATGGCAAATCAGGTACAGACTATGTGACACATACCCAGAGATTTTCGGGGTACCCGCGCTTGCTGATGACCCGATGCTCGAGGTGGTGGCAGGCTTTCGTTCCCGAGGCAGACTTCCCGTTTTATCATGGATTCATCCAGAAACACATGCCACGATCACGCGATGCGCACAGCCACTGGTTGGAGTACGTATAACAGTGTATATCTCAATCGTTCTTTTGATCATGGGCACAGGACTACAAGGTCATAACCTGAGCTAAAATCGGTTCCATATTGTCCACTCGTCCATGCTGGTGATTTGGCCAACTTTCGTTCGGACTTATGGCAAGAGAACTTACCGCGAAATTGTCGTGCATTCTGTCTAACGTACCCGAATCAATATCGTACAATATCCCGTTCTTGCAGGTGACTGGCAAGCGTTGTACGGAAGACGAGAAATACCTGTCATACATTATGGAAGCAAATACTCATTCGTCAAAATTGTACATCATGGATGCTCGGCCATTAGTGAATGCCGTTGCTAATAAGGCCATGGGCGGGGGCTACGAAAACGAGGAAGTTTATAAAAAGAATGCTGAAGTCATGTTTCTTGGTACGACAAAAAGGTGTTCGCTTTCATTTGTTATACAAAAATGTTATTATGTAAAGAAGGTGCTTTGTATATTATTAATCAATTTGTACTTATTGCTTCATTTTCTCAAGTATTATTTATTGTTAGAAAGCTTTTTCTACTTTAGAAGTCTAATTGTTGTGTCATTTCACTTTCACTCCGGCTTCTAAATGAGATCTAAGACTAATGGAAAAGTTAGTTTATTTATTTTCATTTAAGAAAATGCAAACATTTTGACTTTTTATAGTGCAACCAGGCGTAATTTGCTAATGATCTAATACTAGCAAGTTCAGGATAAAATTCGATTTCTTGTTTCGCAACCTAGTGTTTATTTGTAATTTTTTCTCATCCCTTTAAAATTTTCTTCTGTACAGATATACACAATATTCATGTGATGCGAGAATCGTTACGGAAGTTATCTGAAGTTTGTTTTCCAAACATTGAGGACAACCATTGGCTGTCGAACGTGGAAAATACCCATTGGCTCGACCATATCTGCTGTATTCTTTCGGGGGCGATCAAAATAGTGCACAAAGTAAGTTAAAGTAAGATAAGAGTGTACTGAATTTAAGAAGTTACTCCCTAAACGCTTTGAAGATTAATAAAAAAAAATAATAATAATATAATGTGGATATTACTATGCAATTATAGACTATATATCCATGTGAAGTCTTCGAATGAACAGATCGGAAGAACGTTAGCGTTTGGTCTCATTGGCTGAAACGAAATATGAAGTGTTCCACTTTCTGATGTGACTGCTTATTATAGGTCGAAGGCAGCCGGTCATCGGTTCTCGTCCATTGTAGTGATGGGTGGGACCGCACGTCACAGCTTACCTCACTTGCGATGCTTCTTCTAGACCCTTACTATCGAACTCTCAAAGGTACGTAAAAAATATTCATTTTTGCTTACTTTTTTTTGTAGAAAAGCAAATTCTTCTATGCGGCGATTTCTATCAGCATTCGATTCAGCCACTTGAATTCCAACGGATATTTGCCACTTGCCAAATAAAACACAAGTAAGGAGCAGTAACACAACAAAAGACACAATAAACATGTTCGAAACTATAATCTTACCTATTGAAAAAGAAAACGTGGTGAATGAGAGAGTTAACACCTTCTTGAAAATCGTAATCGTATTTTGAAATTATTGAATTGTTAGTTCTCACACAACTGCGTGTGGATATGGAAAACTTGGTAGCATTTGTTGGTATTTGTCCCTAAACTCAATTCAATCACAATTATAAAAAAAATAGTGATTTACTCAAAACAACTTCAAAGTACCCTCTTTATGCAAGCAGACCCAAAGGATTATTATCGGGCAGGGGAAATTCGAACCGTTGTCAAGTTTGACCACAAGAACTATATTGACCATGTCTGTTCTGTTTCGTGTGACGATAGGCTTCCAGGTGTTGATTGAAAAAGAATGGTGTTCGTTTGGTCACATGTTCGAGACTCGATACGGCCACGGGGTCGATAATTACTCCGATTCGTATCGTAGTCCCGTTTTTGTGCAGTTCATCGACTGTACTTGGCAGGTGCGGTATAATCTACGATATAATAGTTTCAGGAGAGCAGCTGTAAGTTTCATGAATGCCGATACCCGTATATGGTAACAACAGTCACAAGCTTGTCCATATAATGATCTGTTGCGAGTAATTGTTGTGTTTCTGGCAACGTGGCTAACGTTTTGCAACCGCCGCCACTTATTAGCAAAGACAACTAAAATAATATCATGCGAACCCGTGAATTCGGCAGGTGATGAACCAGTTTCACAATGCATTTGAGTTTAACGAGAATTTCCTCGTGACGATTTTGGATCATCTGTACAGTAACCTCTTCGGAACGTTCCTTTATAACAGCGAGAAGATCCGTCTTGAGAAGGTTAATATAAATAAGGGAATTCAGTGTGGCTGACGCGGTTAGTTCGAAATTTTATTATTGAAAAGTTGTAGCGTTTATACCAGACAATCTAACAGATTTGTGTGTCTTTCCGGTGTGATTGCAGAATGCGAAAGCTCGAACAGAATCCCTTTGGTCGATGGTAAATTCGAACGCCGATTTGTACCTCAATCCCTTGTATACCCGTTACCCTCAACAGAGCGTCTTATTCCCAGTGCCTTCCCAGCGCCGGATTCGACTTTGGAAGACGTATTATTGCCGGTAAGCTAAAGGACGATATTCGTTCTGAAGTCGTCTAGTGAAATTGTGGTTCATTAGAACTGAGTAAATGTACATAGAGGGGAATGGTGCCTTTGTATCGTTAGTAAGTTACAGTTAAAGCTACTTTTAGATGAGAAGTTGTATTTTTAATTCAAAAGGTACTTTTAACTTTTTTGCTACAGCAAGTAGGTCAGATTTCAACGTCCATATCTAAAATGTCTAGTACGCAGTAGCTCTTCATAACTAGTGAAGTTGCAGGGACATACCGAAAGAATTTTATAAACACCCAAAGTGAAATTTTATAAATATTAAAAATAACAATCGCAATTACGATAATAATAATAATAACACTAATAAAAACAAAGCGGAATTGTTTAATCGAATTAAGGTGTTCAATATGGTGGATAGAAAAGACAATAAAGGTTGTATCTAGGAATTTGTTCTTTTATGGGTGTACCACTCAATCGACGTTTGGATCCATTTACAGGTGGAACCCTCGGATGCGATCACAGCAGCTTCTGGTAACACGCGGAATCGAACTTCTTGGGCTAAGGCGGACACTGCAGAAAACTGTAGATGAAGCCAGACGTGAGGTATGTAATGAACCTGCGACCTGCTCTATCCCTGGAGTTTCGTAAAGAAACCAAAGTGTAAACTGGAATTTGCTAATTAAAAAAACATTTTTCTTGTGCTTTGATCACTATCCACTATATTGATAGAATATTTTTTATGTATCCTTGCCGCATGAAAGTATAGCTCATTCTACCAAGATACGCATTTTTCTAGGGAACTATGTTTAAATATTGGTTCATGATTATCCCTCGTTTGTCTTTGCTCTACTGTCTTATTATTAGGTGGCAATCAACCAGGCTCGGAAGAAAGATAAAGAGTCAACTTCTACGTGCGGAGTGACCCGAAGTGGAGGTGGCGGGGCTGATGGTGCAAGCAGCTCAGGAGGAAGCAGCCCCGGAGGTCAGAGCAGCACCACTCATCAACCAGTTATGGTTTAGGGCACCTGATAAAACTGATTCCCTTACATGTGGAAACTCAGAATAATAACAACAATAATAGAAAAATTGCTGAAACCATTTAGCACAATATCTAGAAGATATAGCATGACCCGAGTAATCGTCATTAACCCGAGCAAACAGCCTTTTACGTTGCAGCCCACCGTGGAAAGATGGAAGCAATAGACCATTTGTTAATTTCTAGATTCAAGGTTTTCTATGGCGAAACCTCTATTTAAATTTTCAGTTAGAGCAGCGAACTTTAATTTAGTATAGCAGCCGCACTTCATTTGATATATCTTCTTCTAGGGCTCTTTAAGCTGTCTAGTAATGGCTCACCGCAGCTATATAATTTTATGTAAATAATTCTTTTGGGAATTTTTCCCGACACATTCCCTTGAAAGCATCTTCCACCACAGAAGATGAATCACAAGTAAAGATTGGTTATATAAACATATTCAAATCTATATTTACAAAAGTGACTTACATGCATTTTCATTGTGAAGGAAAATTAATATTTGAACTGTTTAAAAGTAAAAATATTGTTCTTTTACAACTCAAGCCACGTTTTGATCAGCACTACAGAGCTCCCGTTGGCCACTGCGGTACAAGCTGGAAATATACAGCGGGGTTCTTACACCGGTCCCATTTCCCTAAAATAGACCAACAGCACGATCCAGCTGCAGGCGCATTTCATATCGACACACAGGATGAGGTAACGCTAAAAAAAAGCTAGAAAGGTTCCTGCTTGAAGCGATGCCCTCTTTTCCTAAATATACATATACAGAAAAAATGAAGTTGGTTTACCCCACTAGTATAAAATAGATTCCGTAGACTTAGAAGGTTGGAAGCTTTATATATTAGCAGTGGTATTATTATTAGTTGTTGTGTAGTACTGATGGAACACGAGTCTCGGCAGTTCATTTGCCGAATCACTTATAACCAGGGTGTTTGAAAAGTCATGCAACATGAGACGACGGTAATAATATAAAGTATACGAACAGTAACACGGTGGGTTTAAACAGTCGCTTAACATAACTAAATTGCGTTGCTTTTTGAGTACACCATCGTAAGATCTGTGGGCAGTGCACTACTGTTGCACTAAGTTCCCTCACTTTTTCAACACTCTGTAAATACTTGTCGTGTGTATCTACTACAATGTTTTAATCCGCTAAAGCTGTACAGAGTAATTACATCACACAATTTTCCATAAATGACATACAAACAATTAGAATTCCTGTGTGGTATTTGTCTACAAAGACGTGTAACAGTGCGCTACCGAAACACTAAAGATTACAACGGACTCAACAGTGAATTATAGAAGGAGGCAACAGTGTAAATGGGGTACATATATATATTATATATATACACATATATATATACATATATATATATATATATATATATAATGAAATAAAAACAACTGTTAAAACTGACCTGTGATTTTTGCTCTTTGGTTAATTATTCGATAGCACTAGTCCTATTATTATATCTGCACCATTTATACCAATACACCAACGTACTGAAAATCGTTGTATGGGGTTGCCATCGGATTTAGAGTGGTTCTTAAGGAAAAAAAGACACACGTTACGGTCAGAGTGAAAGGTAACGAAGTTTTGGATTGTAATGATGGATCCCTCTACCATGTTATTTTCTTGAAACTAAGTAAACTAATAAGCTTGAAGTAATGACTTCTGTTGAGTGTGCCGGCATCATCGGCTGAAAATCTAATAGTAATTATATGAGTGTACCCTATTTAGCTGATAATTGAACTATAGTCTGGTGGTGGTTTCGTATCTATTTCTATATATAGATAGCTATTTTTTAACACCATACACAAACAGTACCTTATTCGATCTCTCTAGACACATATTCGGTTTGCTAGTTTTAACATCTGAATATTCAAACTTTATCAGCGATTTTGTTTTGAATGTTTTCTATTCGGAACCTTCCATTGCTTCCATTACGAAGACGTTATAAGCCAAACGAACGAACGCAGATATTAGGGTAGGATGCCAGTTAGAAAATTGAAATTTTTATTATTTATTTATTTATTTATAGAAAATCAAAGGTATGATGTGTGTATGTGTGTCTATTTTCGATGGTTTTTTGGAGCAAAAATAAACCTCAATATCTTCAGAAATAACTTAACGCTTGCAAAAGAAGCTCTCATTATAGGTTGCTTTCTCGCCTATAACACACAACTTGTCGATACTTAATTTTATCTTCAATTTAATGAAATGAAGATTCGTTACTAGTTTGTCTTCTTTTCCGCAGAATCAGTAAAAGAAGCCATATATGGTTACTTTTTTGCTTGAAGAATTAAGTTAAACAACGCGACCTAATAAAGTTGGGATTTGGCATGGGTAGGGAACAATTAACTGATTCAGAATTATTGGTTCGGCGGCAAATTCAAGTGTCACCATGTTTTGAATGAAATAGTACTTGTAAGGATTTTTGAGACTCTACTAGCTGCCCGATTTTGTGCTTGTATTGGGTGAAACGGACACGCTTCACATTGTGAATATAAATCATATTCAATTCGGTTCAAGTCAGACCTATGTAGGAGCAATTATTTTCTTAGAACCTTGCATTTCTGTTTAGCCTTTCTTGATCGTTCTTAATATGGCGCTCCCAGCGCCTGGTCGAATTCCAATTTAGACACCTTAGAACACGTTTTATTTGATCACACGTCAACCACTTAGCGTCGCTTAATTTA
The DNA here is from genome assembly GCF_002443255.2 of Varroa destructor. NCBI lineage: Eukaryota > Metazoa > Arthropoda > Arachnida > Mesostigmata > Varroidae > Varroa > Varroa destructor. Next base: position 8,853,187 of record NW_019211455.1, read on the forward strand.
GTAGAACTGGGACAAGGTGAATCAATAGTACCGATTCATGTGTCTTACAATGTGTATTTTGCGTCATCGTTTGTAGCTTCGCAAAAGGCTCACCCCCTGAAAGCCACATAGGGATTCTTCTCCGATTTTCGAGAAATAAGCTACGCATGTTTCAAGTGTTGACCGCATGCTTTGAGAGTTTGTAAGAACAGTTCTTAAAAAAAAAAAAAAAGGATCAAGTAAAAGGGATCATCTTAACTGATTTTAAGGCTATTGCCGGTACGGCTCTTATGAAAAATATGAAAATTAAAAAAGCGTCATAACAAAGCCTCACAACGGGCTGTTAAAGACGCTTAATTGCAGCTCCACAAAAGACATAGCTGTAGCTCTATCATGATATAACAGGTCAGTCTGTAATAGGAATCTCCTCGTAAAACACGGTCATAGCACTGCCCTTATTGGAAGTAATGATATGTTGTAACGCCAGTGCTCCGGAAGGCGCTGTCTGGCTTACAGTTAAGTAGGAATTGATATCCAACTCAAAAGAATCAAGCGGTGAAATAGTACCCGAAGCGCCATCGGATGCCAACCCGCAAACACTTGGTCTGTGCCGAACAGGCCAAATGGTCCATTCATGACCTTGTGTGCCGCGCTGCTGCTTCTAGTTTTATCACTAAGCGACTGATCACGTCTCAAAATGGCTACTGCTTGTTGTTATTAAAATTCAACCGTCGAAAGAAGGTGGTCAACCCAAGGATGCTTTTCTACGACGACGTCGATTGACAAGTGTTTGCGTAGCCTAAACAACCACATGGAGCTGGCGCAGCACCACCATCAATACTAAAGCCAGTCCTATGCTCAACCAGCAATCGCACGCATCCATTGTACTCTGCTGTATACTTGCAATGATCACGGCATTTCATAGGTGAAGACGATTACGACAGCCGGGATTTACCGCGAATAGGTTCGCCTACGTTAGCCTTTCGGTACGAAATGAGATAATAAACTTAATTTTTTTACTTTCTTCACTAGCATAGTTCTTTTCTTCTCAATGTAAATGTTTCGACATTATTATGTATGACCTTATACCATTTGAATGATGCCTTATATATTCAGCCATCGTGGAAATCTGGGTAAGGGAGTCTCTAGTCTCAAAAGGCGATTTCCACATCAGGTTAGACAATTTTTCATCTAATAACTTGTCGAAATATCAGAAAACAATGACAATATAGGCGCAATGTCTGATGAGTGTGGCAAGCAACACCCTCCAACTGTAACTCCTGCATTTTTGCGATCGTGATTCTTACGACGTAAGGTCAATCGTTTTCGTGCAGTAGGAGGAGTTTGCTCTTGTTCACTAATCTTCGATTTGTTTTGTTTGCCACGTTTGCCAGTAGACTCCATACGCTTTTGCAGATGTTTCACTCATTCAGTTGCATTCACCTCCTGATTTGATCGTCTGTGATTAATGTACAATATTCATTTTCTTTTATCAACCGTTACGATTCAGTGCAAAAAGCTCATGTACTAGCAGTAGTGCACTTTGAGATTGGTCGGCTACCACCACGCCTCTGAGCACCTCCATATCTGCCTTGATATCTACATAAGATCCACTATCGAATCTAAAAGCTTCTTCTGAAAAATTCTGAAGTCGACGGCTCACAATGCTTTTAGTAGTACATTCTTCATAGAATGCAAATTTATATGTCGAAACGCCTTCGCCACTGTGATTCTGAACAGGACTAGTAGCCGCAAACTACTCGGATTTCTTGGGCCCGCGTCGCTTACGTTCACACGTCCGCTAAAAAACTATGTGACGACTTCTCGGTATCGACACCCAGGTTTCTAATTCCGATGGCTAGCTGCACTCTGTTCACAGACTTTCTTCTCATAGAACTAGATCTCCATACAGGGCTTACGCGAATTTCATGGAGCAGTTATAAGATCACAAGGAAAATTATTGTTTCGCTGTGCCTAGCTAGCGATCGAGATATAACTTTGAAATAAACTGGTTAAGCATTTTTACGAAAATAACCTAATTTTATAGTGAAACGAATAAATAGACGCTGATTCGATTTTTTATTGATGTAGATTAATATACCAACTGCTGTATAAAAAGTCATCAACATGTAATGTAGTGTATTTGCACTAGTAAATAAAACAAAAAACGTTGCAATGTTTTTTGAGGCTTAAGGTTGCCTAATCCAACTTACCGCAGGCAAAGTCAAATCCACAAAAATGAAATTTGATACAAGTTAGGCTCTCATTTAATATGAAGTCTATTATCCTGCAGAAGTTAACGAAATGTGTGCGATAGAATATAACTTTATTTATTTATTCTGAGTTTTTTCTGAGAGAACTCCGTAGTGTGTCTTTTCATTGCAGATCCGTAAAACACAGCTAAGGAAAAACTAGATGCTGAACTCTTATAAAAGATGTATTTTCTTTTCAATTTTGATTTTCAGATTTGATTTTAATTTTGAAAGTGCATATATTCGGTCGATTCTTATTTACAAGGCAGCGACGTAGCATAACTTGAGTGTATAAATGTAAATAAAACATTGGTGTGGTGACATAGACGGCTAAGCTTTTTGTTGAAAAAGCCAAAGGTAGTCGCGCCATCAACATACACACGACATGTATGTCTTTAAATAAAGAAAATCTTAAGTATGAGAGATCTAGTCTGTGTGTCTTTGCTTATTTACGTAGAGTTCAACATACGTATATACATATAAAGTACGGCATTTAAATCGAAACATATTTTGGAAGGTTGTTTGTCGTAATAGTAATGCATTCATTCGCCATTTTTTGTATTAGAAGAAAGCCTGTGCCTTCTAAAACAAAACAAATTCGTCATAGTGGAAATCAAAATCATGGGAAAGCTTTAAGGAAAATCTAATGCTTTTTCTGGAGAAGATCGACCTGCCGGAATGGTTCTTAGCCACTATTCGTAGAACGCAGAAACGTTCAAATGGCTTGACTTTGTTAACAAGCATGGCTGGATGAGTTGGCACTGAAGCTGGAACCCAGCGTGTTCTTGGTTAATATCCAAACAACCGTGAAATTAGCTACTCTTACAAACTTTACCACAGCGGTTTGAGCTAATCGGTTTGGGAAACCCGACGTTCAAGTGGTCCAAGGCTATACGTCAGAAAAACCTGATACCTTCTCCCGTATATGCAGTAAAGAGGGAATGCTAGACGCCATCGCTGCTTAGAGGGAGAGCGTAACGCCCAATGTCCGCAAATGGAAATTATGATGTTCAAAACGATATAAACCAGAGTGGTAGGCTCCAGTTATACTGGCACTGTGAAGCTCAAAGGCCATGGTGCGCATTTGTAAACTCATACGCCTGTCATTAAAAATACCACTTTCAGTAAATTAATCATAGCACGTCAACTAACCAGTCGTTGGTGAACGGCGATAATACGAGCATTTCGAGAAGAGTGGGTCCATCTTTAAGGAAGATATTTTACGTCGAACAAGTCCGAAAAGATCACGACTAGTTTAGCCAAAATTAACCGAGATTTTGGTGTTTCCAACCTACCATAGGGACCATCCAGACGTCAATAAAACTGTATGCCCGCTGATTGTGCGTTGTTTTCTAGACCGGATATAGACTAGAGCAGTAAGCACATACACGGCTGCGACGTATGCCGACCTGCGGAGAAAAGCTGAGGAAAATCTTTTTCCTTCATCGTTAACCAAGGTACTATGAATGCGCTATTTAAAAAGTCGATTTCAACATTATTGAGCAGAATGCACAACCATGTTCACAACGAGTACTGCGACGACAGAAGGATATGCTTCGACACAGCTGGGGCCTGGTTGCGCGGGTCTGATGTCTCATGCAAACTCGTTATAAAGGACGCCTCCGATGGTGGCGGACGAAACAGTTAAGCATGCCAATCGGTTTTGAAAATAATGGAATCCCACTTGATGTGACGAGGTCTACGCAGTGCAACATGAAATCGGCGTACAAGGTACTAGAGGATACTGTAAACATTGTAATATTCATATAATAATTACATGTCTGCGGCTAGATCAGAGTAGGCAGCTGCGAAGCGCTCGTTCCCGCCGACCAACGACAAAGCTGAGCCTGTCTGCTTCAATATAATTGCGAGTAGTACGAATACGTCAACAAAACGAATAATCTCGTCAAAGACGAGTTTTACAAACGCATATTTAGTGAATACAGTAAGTGTCTGCCGGGGTTTGTTAAAAAAAATTTTTCATGATTACATATCGAATTCAGAAGAGCCCAAAGCCTTGGCGTAAAGAATGACTCGATTACTTATACTCTCCGCCACTACGTTTTCTATCTGCTGCACAAACTAAGTCTGGATCGACGTACAGCTTCATTATCATTGGCCGTACATCCGCTTCAAGAATACAAACCATAAATGGCTTCCCACGTGCTAAACGGCATGACATTAGATATTGCCTTTATTTAATCCCAACTAGCGTATGTTTTGTCATAGCTCATATATTTTGCTCGTGCTATTATAAAACATGTTTAATGTTACCGGAAATGCAACCTCTAGGTTTGCTGCTTTTGTCGACGAAGTTAAAAGCGACGCCGCTACTAAGATTTCCATCTTTTTATCAAATTCATTCGTCATAAGTGCTAATGGCGCCCGGGATAATCTCGCTGGTTGTCATTTATACGTTTAGAAGTATAGGGACTGATTAGATTTATTATAAATTATATCTAGTATATTATACAGACTTATGATGGATAGCTATAGATTGGACTTCTCTAGTATCAGTTTAAAACTACCATGCGCTGTGCTAATTAAGCTAAACAATCTGTTGATTTTGCATAGCTTTACCTCTGTGCGAAATCTGATTGCAGCACACCGTTGTGCATTCACCGAAAGCCACTACCGCTTCCCCATCTGCATTCAGTCTTAACCAAAATTAACGCGTTTCTTGTGGAATGCCACGAATGGTTGTCGTCAACCTATCATTCTCTGCCACTGTAGTCCCTGTTTGCTCTAAGTCAGACGCATCCCGCCACAATGTTGCGATTGCTCGCCGTAGTGACGCTGCATGTCTTGAATTTTTACAACAAGAAGTTAGGTATAGAACCTCTATCATATGGTAGACGCTAATTGAAAGCCCCTATTTTTAGCACAATTCTGACAATTTCTTTCTTTTCGAACCGTACACTCAAGGCGGTACCTACTGTACCTGTTTATATTTTGTACGATATCAAGGTACGCTGATTTTGAGGAACTATAGACTCCGGTACAAAAGCAACAGCTTCATTGATTATTTCGGCTTATTTTTTGGAGTCGTTAACACGATTCCAAAACTATTCACCTTTTATTAAAATTCATTCACACGAGGCCAAATATTTTGCATATAAGTCTTAAAAAAGGCGATATTTGTGTGTGCTGTTCATCCCGAAACTATAAATTAATAATGACATCCTTCAAGCTTTTTGAGGCTGGTGAATATGGCGGTCCTGTCTGAATGACTTGAATCTGTTCTCCCATGCTTATTTGCTCGACACATTTATGTAGCAGGGTTAGAAATGAAACGCTAACAGGAGGATAAACGATTCTGTTCTATCAGAATAAGAAGAGGAATGGGAAAAGAAAATCCTATGACCTAAAATACAAAGATGCTTGCTGGCTGAAGTTCTTGGAAAATTAGGTAAGACACTAATATTAACCGTAATATTTTCTATATACGTCTAAATAGGGAGCAATCGCATTCGAACTCATAAGCAGCTTCAGTGATAACTGACTCAGTAGTCAGAGCGGTATCATGAACTAGTTTTGGATGAGTTGCGTAATTGGGACATTTGCGAAGGATCATTTTATTGAGCATTCTCCCATAAAAAAAAGTTCCGAAGTAAAAAGAACATTAGACTAGACCGACGGGACGCTCACTTGGGCACCCGCACCGCACTACTTCAGTTATTCCAAGTTATTCAAAGTGATTTTAAAGCGCTGATGTGCGAGTGGTTCTGAGGCATTTCTTCATGAAAAAAACAAATACTTAAGTAGCTTCAAGGAAATTAACGATGCAAATCGTTAAACGTTTAGAATTGAACTATTATCATATAAATGACGCATTCAGTGCTATCTGCGCGTTTAGAAAATGTCAGTTATAATCATTATTCCGTTCCTAAGTTCGATCATAACACTTGTTCCCTCCCTTCCCAATTGAGCGTTCAAAATACGGCATCTTTTTAGGCGAGCTGCTACTCTGCGACATCTTTTTGCGATGAAGAAATCGCCTTCATCAGGTTTCGCCTACTGTGGTGGTCTCTAGATACGGAAGTCACTGTAACACCGAAGGCTGTCGAAGAGTTTATTTTCCCACACTCATTACAACAAAACTGGATTTAATATTAATTTTTATGAGATAACTACTAGGTACCGCAAAACTGGATTTGACTAAGTACCTGCTATGTAAGCCAATTTATAATCCTTGTAAGCGAAATATTCTTGATCGGAGCTGTTCCAGCTGATTTTGAAGCGCTCACTGGTTCCTGTGCTTTAACTGCCAACTAAAGGTAAAGTCATAAAGGATTACTACTTAAAGTGTCGCCTTTTCGTAAATTGCATGAATAGGAGTACCGGTAACCTATTCGTATTTGGGGTTAAACTTAAGAGAAAGCAATTGCAGTATTTTAAGATGGACCTAAACGTAACTTTTTCGCGGTCAGTGCATTAGCTGCGCTCGCCGCCCATCGCAAGGCTAAGGTGAACATGTACGATGCATATCTGGTCGACAGCTGTTGTGGTAGTTAACGTTGCGGCAAACGACATGCCAGAAAGCCTCGCATTGCCACACACCTGTGATGAACTAGACCGCTGATTGAAGCCTGACAACATCAGTAAGCGGCTAAAGGTTTTCTACCCTCTTTTTTTTTACATCCGACATCGCTGTTAGGCATTCCATTAGACTGCCCGTACCTGAATCATAACGTATCCCTAAACTCTTCTATTTTTTTTTTATCCTATCTACTTACTGAATAACCAATATTCATAGCTAAAAATACAGAGTGAAGCTTTTTTTTTAAAGCTTCATTCTGTATTTTAACTTCATAACCGCTTAATAGATCAGATAACGATAAGTAAGCCAAGAATGCCTGTAAAAATAATGGAGGCCCTGAAGGAGCTTTAGTTAATACTACTAAAGTTGGGCGCGGTAAGCATATAATGAATAAAAACACTAATTACCTCATAAATACTTAGCGTGACATAGTCTTTATTGAGTCGGTAGCATATACATGAAAAGATTGTTTCCATTTGTCGCTGCAAATTGTTGAACATATTGGACATAATTGCTAATTTTGTGAAATTCTGCCGAAGAATACACAAAGCTGCCATAGTCATAATTATATTTTTCCGTTATAGCGAAATTTCAAAATTCGGGGATTGTATCCATTTTGCTGATGCAGGTAGCAAGTGGCGAACCCCGTGATAGTATTCGTTGAAAATTAAGTGTAACGGGATTACAGATCAACTGTCAAGGGAAGAAAAGCATTTCGCAAATAGTCCCTGTGGAAATAGTTTAACGGTTAACCTGCTCCTTTTGATCACCAGAAAAGAAATTGTATTTCATATCATCTTATTCCAGACGATGTATTTACACCGTTGCCTGACATCACCAACACTCAAATCTAGTTCTCGCTACGACAATCAAAGTGCTACATGATGGCCTGCGCCCTCGAACTCTCACCATCTGATTTTTTTGGGGATGGTTTCCCCGTAGCCGTTATGCTTGAGTACTTTTACGACAGGACACACACATGTTTCAATTATTATATTATATAGGGACACCAATTTTACGTATTGGTTTCGTGTTGATGATGAAATCGACGAAGTGGTATAGCGATCCTCTAAGAATAGTACTCTATGATTGATATCACGGAGAGCGATAGGAACTACTGTTATCGCCTTCAGTAGAACAGTCCCGCTTTATTTAAATAATACGTGTATTGGATAAAGTGAATTTTATTCTCACCTCAACTCACAGATAGAGAAAGGAGACGACACGATCCCGCGCTTATGCTATTGCCGTGAGGAAGTCTGTCTGTATTTGACCATTTATTTTTGGTAGTAATATATCTCTGGAAAATGTGCGCTCTGTGCCTGAAGCAGATTATCAATCCTGAGAGAAGTTATCACGCAGTGCTGTCAATCAACAACAATTTTCTACGTTGAAGTGAAATTAAACGCCTAACGCCGTATCCTATGTACAGGGATGTACAGATGGGCGGGGCACGCCTTGGCTAATTTTTTAAGTAAAATCGCGAATGCCTGTTGCGTGCAATCAAATAGTGATACACAGCTTATGTGTCGTCTTTATGAATAAAGTGTGTGCTCTGCGCTGTTTGGATTTATTCATTAAGGATGCAAAAGGAGGTTAGTGTGATGAATAAATGGTAGCACACAAAAAACGGTTTAACTTATAGTTTTAGTAAAATGATGACCTATGCCGTTTTAAAAAAAACTAATATTGACAAATAAATAAACAGGTATATAAGTAACAATAAGCTCACTGGTGCGGTGAGAAGCGATTATTTCGACAACGTTGTCAGAGTGTATGCATTTGCTATGCAAAATCATTTCCTTGATATAGTCTCATTTGTTTCGGGTCATTTAGACGACCAAATGTTATACCAAACACTTAGACGACCAAATCTTATACCAAACACTGCGCAATCGATCCCAAAAAATGGGTATACACCCACATAAAAAAACCAAAGCTTAAATTTGAACCTAGTAACTTAACAAACATAATTCCTTTGTGAATATTCCAATCAGATCAATGTAGTACACTACAACTCTATTAATACCTCTGGCAACCTCGTTGTCCCATATCATCGGATTTAAGGAACTGGCAACTGCCAGGCGGCTACGAAAAAAAGTATACTTGACTGGTGAGGACTCACCAATTTGATAAATCGCAAAATTAGCAGAGCAAAAAAATTCCGCCAAAACTAAAGAAAGTCGTATATCGACACAAAGTATCCCAACCATCATGGAAAGAAAGCTCATACGGGCTAAGATCTAAGGTCCTTCAGATGTGAAACGGAAATAAGGTACCACAGGAACCGTATTCGTCGGCAGGACGCGCGATTTTTACGGAACGAATAGACACCAGGTGCGTCTTTGTTACCCAGATGAACTGATTTCGACTAATACAGCCGCCCAACAACGCTGTCACCTTATTTACTCGGTGCTATACTTACCACTCATTGTATGAATACCGAAACGCACCAGAAGCTCGGCCTTGATTCCAACCGCACGGGCCCAAACCTCCGCAGGAGGTAATCGTTAAGTGTGGATTTCCTAATCACACTAGTAGTTGTTCCTTCGAATCTATGCACTCATTGATTCAATTCACCACCTCGACCTGAATCTGCCTCCTCCACGGGGCGCCTGGTATAGTTGGCGACCAGGCCTATTGCCGCCCCCGTTGCTACTACTGCCATTTCGGTGGGCTTTCTTAGCCGGTGTGGGTCCTTCCTTGTCGAAAACAATTGCTTTACGTTTGTTTTCCTGATTCCCGCTGCCGGTCCCGTTAGGCGTTGCCTTGATACCGTCCTTTGCTTGCTTTTTGCCATCAGATCCCTTAGTTGACCCAGTCTGTAGCCATGAAAGGGTGACGTTGGTCTGCAAAAAATTAAATTGATTAACATAAGACGTAAATTTTTACTGATAGCCAAAACATGATCAAGATGAGTGAACTACGACATATTTGAAGTACTGGCACTTTGCCTCAAACACCTAGAAGCGGCTTTTAGTATCATTTATGTAATCATACAGAAAGTCTTATAAGTATTGCATGTTAATTTAATGGAATTGTACAAACCACAACGTTTTTTATACTTGTCCTGAGAAATTGATATGGAACATTGTAACACTTTGTTTACGCCAATACACAGAGTGTAGTGTTATTTTATATCTTCTTCTTAACTTCTTTCTCTTTTTCATTTTCTTAATCTACTGCTATGCCGATGAAAAAGAATATTTGTGGAATTATTCTATACCGAAATGAACTAACCTTAAATGTAGGTGGATTATGAAACCAATCCTTAATAAAGGCTGTCAGGTTCGAGGTGGTTTTAAGAGCAAGAAAGAGCGCGCGCTTCTTTTCCGTCTCAAGCTTTATGCCCTGTGCAATCAGTCCTTTGAACTTCTTGGCTTCTGCCTGTAGACCTCGGTTCAGATACTGCAATCGCTGCCGGACATCCTACCACAGGTAGATTAATGCATTCGTGAATCAGCTACAGTATTCGGCTTCAAGAAAACACTAATTGCGTGAACCAAGAACCCGACCTTTGTTGTTATTTACACCTCTCGCAAGTTACAAAATGAAATTATCGATATAAAAACAAATCCTAAGGTGAAAATGCTGCAATTTAGAACGCAGCAGGATAGAATGGACGTCAGTTTTATACCAACCACAATGCGTACACACCGCGTGCATTCAAAAACTTCTTTTCACTCCGAAATGCACTGGCTGCAATGGCTCATAAACGGCCAAGAAACTCAATATTAACTACATCCGAATCTTACCCATCAGCTGGATTGCGACAATCCTAATAAATTCAGGCCTTAGTTGAGTTAAACGCAACCAAGTTTTTTTTTAACTAGAATTTATTAGGGAATTTCGATGTCATTGCACTGAATAACATAATCATCTGAGGACTAATTAATGCATTACATCACTCAGTTATAATCAAGTCATACTTGATATTGTTTAGCGCAAAAAACTGCGATATAAATATCTAACTGCGATTTTAAATCTATAAACTTGAAGCTCATAAAAGCTTAAGATTGCACAAAGGTATTGCAGCTAAATTTAATTTCTCACTTTTTTAGCCAAACACTGAATTCCTAAGCTGAACCTAAGCTTACCTTAAGAACAACTTCGTCATCAAGTGCAGTAGGTTTAATCTTTCTGGCGATGCTATGAAACGTGAACAGGAGGCACTCGAGATGGCTGAGCTGTAGCGATGGCAGCTCCGGATCCTTCTCAAGATCGTCGTCTGCCGGCACCGTAGGCAGGAGTTCGCAGACCTTTGCGAACAGTCCCTGGACAAGTCCATCTAGCTGACGTCGTCGTGCTTGGTCTTCTTCGCTCACTTCAGCGGCTGGTTCTCCGGCAACAGCTGACGAATTGTCCAAGCCGTCAGTTGGCTTAAGAGCATGTGGCGCCATTTGCGCCAGAACTTTTAGAATATCCAGACTTTCAGGGGCCTGTAGATATATTGACGAAATTATTAAATCATCCATATCATACCGACAGGCAAATATTTTCGGATTTTTTTTTACGGTAGGTCAATTTAAACCGACTGATCGTATTCAGCCGTCTTTATAGTACATATGAGCCTAAATCTATTCTGAGTTGCTTCTTGTTATGACGTTTTTAGCGGGAGCACTTCAAATAACCATCGATGAGGAATATCGTTGTAAATTTATTATGTGTAAGTATACACAAAGAACACTAATAAATAATATTTGTTGGCGTTGTTCAAGTGCACTCACACATCGTAAAAGATTATAGACTATCATCGAGAATTTACACTGTACCTCGAGTGTTGTGGTGGGTAGAAATGTGTTGACGAGATAGGCAACATACGGCAAGGATGTAGCATATGGCGAGAACAACGGCAATGCCAACGGTAGACAGACGGTTAGCTTAACCAGCTGGTTAGCATCGGGGGCGGCAGGCACTGGAACCGTCAGTTGCAATTGATCCGAGATCATTTTCAGTATGGATTTCTGTTGTGATACTTGACGGGAGATCTGCAAACGAAACCGTGGTTAGTCGTACTACTTTCTTACATTGTGAAGCGACGGGGCTATTTATCACACAGCGTATTTAACACTGAATACGTTTCGAGATAATAAGCAAGAATTTTTTTGATAACCCAAATCATACAAGTGATCGTTTTTATCTTGTTTTTCCAGAGTATACTTGAAGATAAGTTACCGACGAACAATTCCACGTAATCAAATTCATGCGTATTGGAAGCTGATACATTGGCACTTTGCTAAATAGATTCTAACTTGTTCGAGAAGACGCCAAAATGTACAATCTACCTTTAATGAATTGAGGAGCTTAACCAGCAGCACAAACTCCTCTCCACCGACGAGGGCTGCCACTTTGCCGGCCTCTTCAATGAGCATAAGCTCTGTCTCACTGTCAAGCGCTTTGAGATTGACTTTCGAGGCAAGAAAACGAATACAAGCATCCCGCATACTATCCTCACAGGTAGCAGAAACCATTTGGCCAACGACACCCTTCACAGTTGCATGAACCGATTGGCGGAGAAGTGTGTTTAAGGACTTCTCGACGATAGCCAATTCTCCGCGATCCTCAACTGTTAGTAGTTGACAAAGAACAATCGCGATCCTGCATTAATTGACACAAGTACGTTTGTTCATGTTAGTAAGCAATGTAAGTTGCGATTTCTATTAAGGGGTTTAAGCTTTCATAAAATGGATACACCACCCTGCGTGAGGTTTGTGAAATGTATAGTGATTATTAACAATAACGGATTCCATCGTATGTATTCAACGCTATTACTTAGCTTACTTTTAAAATTATTCCTATTGTTTGAGCTTTTTCACATAGTTACTTAACCAAGAATAATATATGTAATTTATACGAATTATAATATTTTCTCATTTACCTTGATATGTAAGGATCGTCTGCTCCCTTCGCACAAAACGAGGGAAGATCGTGAATTGCTTGCTTTCTAACGTTAATATCGGCGTCATCACATAATTCGATCTGAGCTTCTACCGCGCGGATTTCTAAAGTCGGAAAATGCTTGAAAAATTTGGCAATAAACTGCGACACTAATCGCTTTTCCTAAAATTCAAAGATAATAGTAATGTGTTTTGCAATGAGTCCATAAATATACTCAGACTAAAGCATATAGTAAGCCTTCTTCTATTCAGACAAAGTACTTGAGTTATTTATGAAATTTAAAAGAAATTGTAGCATGGTCTAATAACAATAAAGGTTGTTAATAGAAATAATGAGCTTAGAAAATACTAAACCGTTTCATTAAACAAAAAAACTGCAAAATCTTAAAAATAAGAACTTGAAACCGTAGGCACTCGATTTTTATTGGACTGATAGTATAAACTGATCTAACTCGTGAATTGTAAAAATCGTACAAATAAAACGAAATGTCTAAACAAAAATTATTATTATCATGTAAGCGTTCAGGTGATCCAGTCAATCACATTAAATTGAATCTTTCTAATAAACAATTCTAAGCTTAGACCGAATTCAACCCAAAACTTTGGATCGAACTTTACAAACGAAATTTACATTCTAACGATAAGTTATTTCCGTTAAAATTTGCCGGTCGAACTGCAGTTGGACACGAGTGTTGACTGGTGATGCGTATTATTTAACGTATTATTTCCCATGGAAAGTAAGCATGCTTTACTATTACTAACGCAAAAAGCAGGACTAATCCCAAATCATACCTCTGCGGATCAGACCTACACAACATTGATGCATGCATTATACTTACGGATTATAACTCTGTGCTCTTTATATTTTGAATTCAGATGAGCTCAAGTTGGTCACGTTAAAAACCCTGCTGTCACTATGTGCGTACCTGTGAGTCACCAGTAGCGGCTCTGGAGATAATGGTCTCGTAGATGGCTGAGTTTTCGGTAAGTTTTCCCTCCTTTTCTGCCTTGGCAAGATCGTCGTACAGTTTATAGAGCCGATCTAATTTATCAGCCATGGTGACAAATTGGCACAGCTAGCTGCTAATGAACGAAGAAAAAAACTCCCTTCTACAAAAACAATGCTTAGAGCGATGACGAATGAAGGAGTTCACACAAAAGCCATGCAAAATAGAACAACTGCAACATTCAACGCTTTTTTCACTAACACCGATACGCTCGTTATATAGATAAATGCTAAACCCTGCAGTGAGGGAGAGTACTCCCTCATCAAAACAAGATGGTGCTTCACACCTAGTGGCGGCAATTTTCAAACTGAAGTAGTATATACGCTGTTCACACGACTTTACTAGAGATTAAAGATTTAGATATACATTTATAGGAATACCCGTCAAAAGCTGTACAACGGCACCTAAAATAAATTCTGTATAAGAAGTTGGAACTTTAGCCTGCCCTTGAATCCTGTTAAAGTAAACAGTCCAGCCCGCACAACTTATTTCCGGTACGACTGTCTGCTTGTGAGCTCTGGAAATCACATTACCTGCTAGCGCGGCTGATGAATTCAAATCAGACTTCGCGTATGTTCATTTTCTTTGTGTGACAAGTAATCCTTTGTTACCTGTTTCGTGAAATTAACTCAAGATACGTGCGTATACAGGCACCCTTATTTAACCCTATCTGCTTGTTCGAAGGGACTGCCATTAGTCGATGCTGTCGTAACGACATGAGACCTCATTCGTCGCTCAGCTTGAGCATGAATAACAGTGCATAGCCGAGTGGTACCATGTCAAACAAACCGAAAACCGATATGCAATAATAGATTTTACGATTAACAAGTAGAATACGTTGGACCCAATGAAAAAGGCGGCAAAGGCAATCTGGTGCTTATGTGTGCCGTGTGGTGCTGCTTATACGCTGATTGAAACTCAGGAGCTATGAGTTTCCAAAGACGCTCCTTTCCGAATGTCTTGGCTGGAGTTCGACCGGGCACAGTGCCTACAACTTCCACTGGCATTCCTCAACTTGATCCTCTATTAGGAGGCGGTATTCCTTTAGGATCAACTCTACTTCTCGCCGAGGATACTCACAATGTATACGGGCGCCATTTAATGAAAGCTTTTGTAGCTGAAGGCATTGCCCACGGACAGAGAATATTTGTTATTAATGGGGAATCAACCCTGAGGTTTGAAGAGTTACCGCGCAAAGTCGCCTACGAGCGATCCAATGCTAAGCCACAAGGCATTACGGACAAGATGAAGATTGCCTTTCGTTACGAGCGTTTACTTGAAGTCGAAAGCCTTCCAGAAGCTGAGACAAACCATGTATTTGATTATGGCCTACCTATCCGGCCCGAGGAATTAGAGGGAGCCGATGTTCATTCCTGTAACGCGGTCACGAAAACACCAGCAGAAATTTTATGTTTAGTGGCTTCAAACATATCAAAAGGCAAAGTTCTCCGGGTAGCCGTAACCGTTGGGTTGCTCGTAGACCATAAGTTCCTGCGTAGCCTTAGGGTCTTGGCGCGTAATGAGAACGTCGTGTGTTGGGTGTCGGTGCCAGCTTGTCTAGACGACGATTCTTTTCGTCGGCTTTTTGCAATGGCAGACTGCGCTATCTCGCTGGTGGCTTTTTCAAGCGCTGAACGACAAACCAATCCGTTATATAAAAACTATCACGGACTACTTTCCTTAGATAAGTTCGCGGAAATCAATTCAGTAACTAGCCACCGGCCTGAGTCGACAGAGTACATTTTCCACCAGACTGGGCGACGTTTCGCCATTGAACGACTTCATATGCCTCCCGATTTGGGGAGCCCTGGTGGTCCAGCTCCGGCTCTAACGATGAGTTGCCAGACATCTGGTGGCAGCAAAGCACTTGATTTCTAAATAAATAAGAAAAATCATTGTATCTTTTGAGTATTATGATTTATTTTTTATTTATTCTAGCAGCTTTCAAGATAGGTATTTTATATTCATAGTTAAATTATTTTAAGTTTTCGATAAATTCTAAGCTGCCGGCTTACCTGGTTATTTATTGCCATTATTTTGCTGCAGGTGTTTAATATATTTTGGAGGTATTAGCAACCTTAATAGAGGAGGCTTGATTTCATCTGTAAAACACAAATGACAGAGAAGTCGAGGAAGTCCTGTCGTTATGTTTAGTCTTTCATGAATCCCTGACATGAACATCTTATGTTCATGTCAGGGATTTTACGAACCTGAAATGCTTTTAAGAAGAAAAACTAGATTTTTCTTCGAATTAATTTGTATACATATCAATAACCATTATTAGTTATTGCATTCTTTGTGTACCTTCATGGCCTTCAGTGGTGCCTCTGGTCTGACAGCTTGAGATTTTAATTGGCGCCTAAGTCTTAAAATTTGTTTAAATTAGGAGGATTAATTTAATAGAGTTACAGAACAAGGTCCCTAACTGCCGAGTGTAATGGTCCGTTTCAAGTCTTTTATCATGCACAAGTTTCTTTTTTTTTGTACAGATACATTGTCAGATGACATGTTTGTGAATTTGTGTTAAAAAGAAAAAATGAATTATTTTGAAATCGAATTTACTAAGCATTTTTGCAACCGGTAATTTTGCTGATTGTGAAGAAATCGTATTAAAAGTGAAAGCTTGCATGTGATTGCAAAAAAAAAAAGGTAATAAATCGTCTGTACATGCGTACACACAAGGCGTATAACTCATGCACCGAGCCCCTTATACATCTCACTTTCTGCACAAAATGGTGTAAAAAATTAGTTCATTTCATATATAATTATGATATTGGTCTGATCAATGTGGATGCTGTAAAATTTGCGGACTTTAATATGGAATTACAGTCACCCAACCCAGTTTTAAAACGGGCTCAAAGTTAAAAGAGAATTACTAATTATATTTTCGATAAGAACTAAATCCGATGACTAGAAGTCGTTTCAATGATTGGATTTGAGCATGTCCTGTTAAACTGGGTGATTTCGGACCCAAAAGTTTATCTACCAGTCTATCGACTCTTCGAAGTGCAAGTGTTATACCTGTAGAGACATATATTCATTCTTGTGATTGAATCTATGTAAGTGAAGAATGTTATCACTTAGATCTATTGATTCTACTCGAGATTGTTGACAAGAGAGAGTCATTCGTTCGACCCAAATTTTGCTAGATCTCTGGATCTGTCCGTACCACCACAGACGACTACAGTCACTCTTTTTGCTTTTATCAGTTGTGCAATTGATTCATCATTTGATTGGGGTTGTTTAGATATCGCCCCTTGAGTGAATATAAGTGGGCCGCATTGTAGAATCTTTTTACGTTTCTTGTATCAAAATTCTAATAACAATAATTTTTTTTCGCTTCTATTTATATATAAAACTTTTTATTGAACTTATATAATAGAAAGGAGTATATCATATTCCGCATCCATCAATCTTGTATGCATCTCGTTAGTGGTAATTCTTTCCAGATCCTAGTAAATAAATAAAGATAACAAGGCTATGTTAACTCAAAACTAAAATAAGTGGTTGTAATAAATACCTCTGTACGCCAACCAGAGAAACCAAATATACGCCACACGTACAGACGTTATCGAAACAGCTATTTCTACTAGCTAGACTGGTTATGGAATCCCAAAGCAAACCAATTTAAGAAAATTGTCTTTTGTAGCCCTAAAAATAAATACATCATGTTTTGCTAGCAAATAGCAAATTTTACCTCGAACGGAACTGACACATAACCGCCGAGTACGAAAGAGATTCACAGTGGCGAGAGTGAAGCTAGCAGTTGGTATCGCAAACTGGATGGCGCCATCTTGGAAAAGATAACTGATAAAAAAATAGTACCTTGTTAGAACGAGCTGTTTTTCTCAAATTCAAAGACACTATTTAATCCGATAAGCTGACTGTAACATCAAGCAAGTGAAGTTGCAGTCTTGAAGTATTACCGACTATCACTGTTTTGTCGTTGTTGATTGCACAGAACGCTTAGCCCGCGATTGGTTAGCACAACTAATCGATAGTGATCTCTGATGAAAACATTAAAGGCCGCCACCGAAGAGTCAATATGTAAGTCCGCCTTTGTATTCGCTTCAATTTCTAGTTAACAAGTAATAAATAGTAGTTCGCTTCATAGTGTGTCGTTCGTGGGGGTTTAAAAGAAATAACTGCCGTGGGTGAGTCCCCAGACAACTGAAAGTGATACGGTAGTTTGGGATGAAATAGGACGATTTGTACTGAGACGAAACTTAAGAACGTTTTTGTGTCACGTAGTTATCGTTAGCAATAGAAATTTGTGCACATTCGATTTATTTGCCAATACTTAGAGACATTTTTCGGCAGAGTATGTTCCATAAGGCTTAAATCTGGTTTGATACAGTTTCTTGATTGACCTTGATACAAGTATTTTCTAATATTAGTAATTGACTCTTGAAATATTATGTTCAAATTTCACAATTAACAACATTAGTATAAATCATGAGATTTCCTGCATGTAATATGAGGTTCCTTCTAGTGCACTGAGCTGCGTATGTCCAAATTGTCTAAGAGTATAATCGTTATTTTACTTTTTTCACGTACTCGTTTAGTGAAGTTTACAATAGCTGCTTTTTATGAAGGAAAAAAAACCAAAATTAAGCATAAATTAAAGGGGCTCACCTATGAACGACCACCGTTAACGGTGAAATTTATCAAAAAGAGATACTTAGTCATCGTGTTGTCATTGTTCCTTTAAAACAACTACAAAAAGGTAGCCGAGAAGATGAATGATTCGAAACCACTGGCAATGTTTGCTTTAGCATTTTGATAGAAAAAATAAGTTATTTTGTTTTTTTAGACCTATTGAACTAAGATCTGCTAAACTACGCACATTTTTGCGAAAAAATCATATCTTCCACATATTTACATACATTCATGTGTTTGTCAATTTTTCTTTTTGGGCCTCAGTTTAACGGCATCGAATGGCGGACCGGGCAAAGGCTACTCGGGGTAGAAAACGGACCTTCGGGAAAAACCACCCGCCCCCCAGCGCCGCGGATCTGTTTGACTCGCTGATTCAGGGCCAGGACAAGACGGCTAACGAGGAACCCAAAACTAAAAAGGTACGTAATAGAACTTGCAATAATTTTATTATTCAGTAAAAATCAAAATTCGCTAAACTTTACGAAGTTGAGTGTATTCATGCATGTTGGATATGTAGGTAAAATGATTCGCTCTAGTGGTTTTCTGCTGTCAATCATGATGACTGTATGTCATTCTTGTAATCATATGAGTCATATGTATGTACATCCGCTTTGCAAAATGGGAAATTGTATGTGACTTCACTTGCCTTCACCAGCTGCAAGCTTGCAACGACAGAATTTCATAGTGACTGCTCATTATGTTTATTGCTCGGCTAATTTTTCCTTTTGATGCATCGAACAATGCTAATAAGTCAACGTATTCTGTATGGCTGAAGATAAAACGTATTTTGCAGAGTAAGTCCTTGCCAATTAAAGAAAGCGAGCTAGGCGTTTCTTCGGGGCCGAAGGGCGGGGACGTGGACTCAGCTTTGGGGCAGAATCAACAAGAAAATTCCCCTGGCGATGATTCCAACAAAAGCCCTTTTCCAAGATCTGATGATTCGGATGGATCCGAAGACGATGGGCCCTGCGTATTAATGTCGTTCGGAAATACGCTAGACAAGGACAACACAGACAGTCCAGAGCAGAGCCCACGCAAACTTCAACGGGGCAGGTTGGTATTTATGACAAGGATTCGTTTGGAGATGATTTAGGATAACCATCTTTCATTGATACCAAGAAAAAACTATTATTCTGTCAGACTACGCCCAAATTTTTGCAATGGTGTTGGGCATGTACCGTACTTAATTTTGTGAAGTCTTAGTGCTGTTGCACATAACATTTATAAATAATCACTAGTTATATTTCTAATTTTTTGTCTACTATGGTAACGCAAAAAGGTCAAAGTACATCAAATAAAACTAAACGTTTCAAGTTCAATGACGGTATGCGTGATTAAACTATGAAGAACTTTTTTTGCAATACATATTTTACAACTAAAGATCTGCATAATGTAATCGTTATTTATAATATTGCTGATCGTGTTAAATATTAATACTAAAATATATGTTTCTGTAGGCGGCCCAAAGCGGACTTTCTTATTGAATCTACCGGGCAGGTTCCGGATACACCTAAAAAAGAGGTATATATCTGAAGTGCTTTTACATAGTGTGCAGCTCTCCCTTGATGTATTTCTGACGCAACTTCGTTCAAATATTCCCTTATACTATTTTTTCTTTGTGAGGGCTTCACAAGCCCAGCAATAGTTTCGAACATTAGCCGCCAGTAACAAGTGTTCATATAACTCAAATAGATGACGCTTATACATATCAATGACATGAGTGTGCGCGTGAAATGCAAACATTACAGCCCAAAGACTCTCTTCGAAGACAAGTCCTAATACCATTTGAGCCACGGACATCGTTTAAATGTTGATGATCTAATGTTCCTTTGAGAGTAACATATGTAAAAAAGAATCGCTTCTTTTTACATCTGCCCTCCATCTATTTGCATCTAATCTCCACAGGGTATCAGCAAGCCTGTAAACCTGCACAGTGAGGAGGATAATGAAAGTGATGCCAAGGAACGGGAAGATGAAAACATTGTCACGAGTAACGTTATTCTGCCTTCCACTGATGGTGTTGAGAACGACGACGCAACTGCAGCCAAGGCTAGCACAAATGCGCGCCGTAACAGTGACGCTGGAGGTGTGGGGTCCCTTGGGGTATCCAAGGATGTCGAAGATTCAATTCGGAAAGAGATAGAGAATATGCTTGCTAACAACCGCTTCCGAGGCGGTGCCCGTCGAGGTGAAGGTGGCGATCGTGACACTGGAGACGTTAACGGCGATATGTCCGTATCCCTTGAGGAAGACGTAATCCTCGTTGAGGCTGGACGAAAAAAGCACTGTCGTTTTTTGATACGTCGACAGGAGGACCAGACCCCACCTTCGTCAAGAAATTATCGGTGTTTCAAGTGCTCATACAATACGACTCGCATGAACAATATGATCCGCCATTATCGGCAATGCTAGCCTGATGACGATGCGTGGCCCGGAAACATATGATGGATCTTTGGCTCAGTGAAGCTAGAGTGTTATGAATTTTATTTTATCACATGTCACCAAGTGTTTGCATAGAAGAGGCGTCTATTGTGGGACTGGGGACGTGGCGTATCGGGGTAATGTTCTCGTTCAGTAGGTAACCTTCACAAAAGTTTAGGGGTAAAAGTATGCGCGTTGTCCACGACAATCAATATCTATTCCATAAACATTATGTACAGTAATAGTACCATAGTTGTTAAGTTACTTCTTTGGAAGCGAAAAGAAAAACAAGGTAAAATAGGATGACATAATTAGGTAATAATAACATAAGGGTAATGAAAAACAGTGGTAATTTAACATATAATTGGGCCGAACGAACATAGTGACTGAAGTTTTGGAGGTTTCTGTTTTGTATCAGATTTGTTTTTCTTGCTTATAGTGGTACCGCCTGGGATTATACAATTTCTATTATTCTAACAACTGGTAACTTGATCTTGCGTATTGGCTGTCTCTTGATAGAGAACAGTTGCTACTTAATGCATAAATTCTGCTTACTAGTAGAAATAGCTAATGGGGTAAATAATAGATGATTAATGATGTCGCAATTACTTGGATTTACACCACGATTTGTGAAATTGTAAAAAAAATTCATAATCAGTTTCGATTTTAGCTAAGAAAGAAAATATGTAATTCAGTTCTTTTGTATAACAAAGTTTAAACTTGGGCTGGGATTCTATGCCTTCGCCACACCTTCTCTACCTCTATTGTGTAGATCATTGTATATAGCTTCATCGACAAATGTCTCAATCAAATCCTGAAATTCATCCGGCGACATTTAGTTTATTATTGTGCGAATGAGGTAAAAATAGAACCTGTAAAAACGACAGCGGTGCATTCACACAAACAATTCACTAGTGCCACGGAATTTCTTCATGAAAGACAAAGAAAATAACATGAGTCGAATACACAAGTCGTCGTAAGAACTATGTGTGAATAGTCATCAGCGAATCGAATAAAAATCACCAAAAATGATCGTAAAAGAAATTCGTAAGGCGCTTTATTTGTCTGTTCTCATTTCTTCAGTAACCGTTCTTCAATCGTGCCGCTCACAAGTGTCATGACACTTTCAATAAGCCCTCTTTCCGAAACAGATGACCTTATTCTGAGAGTTGGATAAATTTCGTAATTTCTGCAGCACGACATTATCAAAAAATTGCATTTAATGTTTAGCAATGTGCAGCATATTTTTCTGGTGACAAATATTACCGCATATGACGACAGTTTAGTTCAAACTGGCCAAGCTTTTTTCTCGTTTTGTTGTACTGCGTCGCTTTTTTAATACCTTAATCCTGCACTAATTTTTAACGTCTTTCATGCCTTCTCTCGGTAAGTCGTGAATTAAACCTATTTATCATAAAAGCTTATTCTAGTAAACACAATAAAAAAATGCATGATATCCGTATATTTATATCTATAAACAAGAATGACAGAAACCCCTAAAAAGTGCAGGGGAATAAAATGTGCAGAGAATATACACACGATGCTGTGAAGAAACCACACGAGCAGTACAGAACCATTTAATCATACATGCTTTTGCGGATTTTCTTCTTTGCAATTTTCTTTCAACGAAATATTACATTATTTGTATAGATTCTCAAGGCATTGCCGATGAGTTTATCCAGAGTAACGCACCCTTTGCTCATCTCGTAATAACAATAGTTTCCCTTATCCAGCTATTATCTACTCTTTTTTGATTCTTCTACATTTTTTTTCGGCGAACATTTTGCCGACGTCTCGTCTATAGCGTAGGACATGCCAAATTCATTAACTCGAGTCTTGTCTACTGGGTACAGCCTAAAGGAGAAACAGGATCGGTTCAAGGAACAATTACAAAAATGTTGGTTAACAAAAAGTCACGCTATGTATCGAGTTTTTTTTTGTTTTCACCCATGCTTTTCGTTATTTGTGGTCTAAAGCAAGTTCTATATATTAGATATAAAGTTAAATACTCCCTAATAAAAAAGCCGGCCTGTTTTTCGAGGCATTATACATTTGTTGCCTTACTAACCGTTTGAATTATGTTCGGATTTGAAAATCTAAACTACTCTATATAAGAGATAATCATTAAATGGACGCTTTTCACCTAACGGGACATACCATCGTTGATAAAGGAATATGAGGAAAACAGCGTCATCACGGAAACAGGCGACGCGATGGGCTGTCGGCATGTGTATAATAAAAGCGAACAGATCGTCGATGAAGGTGTTGAACGCCTTATACATAAATACCTGAAAACACGTGAGCAGAGCTTACGAATAAATTAATTTTACAATAACAACAACTTTCAATTACTAGTTTAAAATCGTCCTAGAGTAAAATATATTAGATCACTCGAGACTCTAGAGGTGTTAGAAGCAACTCGCAGAAAACAGATAAATCATTATTATGTGTTATATTTCATTGTGAGTATCCTCTCTGGCAAGTGGATGTGTCAAGGGATCGAAGAGACGAACTAAGGAACATATCAGATAAAGTCCGTTTCACTTACCCTCCATGGGAGGTGGGCAACCGATTTGAGTCGGTAGTTGAGAAACAGCTGTGGTAGCATCAACAAAAAGCCAAACGCATAGACGCCATTAGCCAATGATGCTATACTCCATGAATACCAGCTGAAACCCCCATAATAATAGTGGAAGCATCTTTTAGTAAAATAATAGGCAACAAGCATATCTTAGCATCAATAGTAAATATTACAATTAAAAATTACATATTTTGGGCATACCTGCTAAGCTCATGCCTCTTCGCGTTCTTTTTCAACATATTATTAATTTTCTTTATTTGTTTTGAAGGCTTTACTAAAAATTAGGAGCCTAACGGGCTTCTAGCATGGAAAGGTAATGTATAAAAAAATGCAGATCTAAATCGAACGCATTTACACTAACCTCTTATGTGGCTGGTAATACAAGCTGTATATCGCTCCACCGATGGAAAGTGGCAATAATATATACGAAAGAAGCTTCATTCCTTGAGAATCGATTTCATCAGTTTTCTGCTCTGCCTCACTGGAACTACCGAACTGAAACAAACAGATAGAACTAGTAAGCGACGCTAAATGTTTTTGTTTTTTTTTTCAATTGACTTAAAATCTCTAATCTACCTAAATGGTACAGTGATTAGACAATTGCCTTCATATCATATTGACACCTTACCTTAAAGCCGACTGGCAGAATTTTCTTCCAACAGATCGAAACCTTCATTGCTTTAGCCAATTTCCATAACTCGATAGCAGTCGAAACAAGGTTTGACAGAAGAACCAGCCTCGACGTGTCATTGTCGTACAGATACAGAAGAATGACAATCTATAATGCGGACATAGAAATATGTAGAAAACAGCGCACGATACATTAGCATTTTTGCAGCATAATTTTAGTGTCATTAAAAAACGATTTAGTTCACGTATCAACCGTAGTAAAAGCTTTAGACAAACGACGAAACATTTAACTAACAGTGCCGTGACGTACGCCTGGAAAATCAATAGTGAATCTATTTGTTACACCAGAATATATCATACCTGCGATAGCGCTCGCCATCCGATAGCTCGCACTGAGATGCCCTCAAAGTTATCAATATTTCGCCAAAAAGACACGTCGTTTTTAAATGCCATTACATCAAAGATCATCTAAAATATTTACAAAAGAAACGTGCAAATATTAATAGGTTTTGCTAGGCAGAACGCGGCGTATCGGCTACAAGCTAATTCTGTTGGCACACTATATTCAAATGAAGATCTATTCCTAACATAAACTCCGCACATTACTATTGGAGTTCTCTCTCTCTCTCTCTCTCTTTTAAGCATGTTTTTTAAACCATTTACAATACAAACAAAAAATTAAACATTTACAGAAGGAGAATACGGTTTTTTTGCTTTGTTACCGAATCAAGCAAAGTTGTATTTAGAACCGCATAAGTCTACATCCAGTCGATGGCACAACTGCTCAGTTATAGAACACATCCATAACTGCTCTTAGTTTGCGTTTGAATAGATTTAATAGGAGTATGCTCTACCTCACACTTACGTGTAGTGCGGAGACAAGAACTGTTGTAAGCAGAAGTACTAGGGAGGTGTCAAAGAAGATGGTTTTCACGCCATCCGTATCCTGTAATAGTTGACAAGCACCAATTTTGACGACAACAAAGTCATTAGTATGTACTATGCGTACAGCAAAATGCTAATGTAAAATTAAAGCTATAATTGAAAAAGCATTATTATATAGTAATCTGTTGTATTCAATACATTAATACAATGCTGTACTTTATAAACATGTTGTATTTCAATATCGATAACGTTAGCCTACCTATAATTACGGTGGATGTCGCATTCTTGCATCAAAGAACATTATAAAGCATTTTTCCTAATGTCTGTCTGCTTCGGTTGTTAAAGCATCATATAAGTAGCAATTATAGGAGCATCCTGAGTCCCCGCAGTCGCTCCCCGCGGCTTCCATTCGCAACAGAATGACCCCAGTTAAGATTCGAAATAGTTCAGCTTACCTGTTCAGAGATACCAAACTGTTCCATGTTGTTGAGTGCCTCTTTAACAACGGAGATGAACTTAAGTTTTCCAACCGTTATCTGATTGAAGGAAACCTTCATTCCAAAAGTCGATGTTGACGGTGTTATATGCTGAAAGTCACAATTACAAGGTAGACAGGACGATTGGATGATTCAATTTGCTTCTTATTCCCTCTTTTAAATCTTTAACTAGGTTGATTCGTGCATCATGTGCTACTCCATGTATGAAGAACGTATTACAGTTGATTGCTGGACTGTGCCAATTGTCATCAGAGCCTACCATGTTTTGCACCGTAGAAAATACCGTTTTATTGC
Source organism: Varroa destructor (assembly GCF_002443255.2). Taxonomy (NCBI): domain Eukaryota; kingdom Metazoa; phylum Arthropoda; class Arachnida; order Mesostigmata; family Varroidae; genus Varroa; species Varroa destructor. The sequence goes on from NW_019211455.1 coordinate 8,878,829, forward strand.
TAAAACCAACAGCAGGGTTTTTAAAGAAGAATCTAGCATCAAACGAAAAAGAAAAATCATTCCTGCCTATTTCGGTAACCGCTTCTATTATATTAATTTGACTATTGGCCAAGACGGGCAACTCTATATTTGAAGGGCTAGTCTCTACAAAAAATCGATTCTTTTGACTAAGCCATTAAATAGCTTTAGTATCTTATGATAAAATCATTTAAAATATTTTTGGAATAAAACAAATTTGCTTGGAGCAATGATTATCAACGTTTGATCCGAAAGAGATTTAAAAGGCATGTGAGAAAACTAATGGCTAATAACTATATTATCACATTTTTTAAATCTTTTCCAGTAAAGCATTATAAATGAACATGCCCTCATTAACCCTATATATATTAAGTACTAAACTGGGTCCATGTTTTCGATCTCTTCATCCGCCCTCCCATCCCTATGACCTTTCTTTTACATCGATAACTTATATTATTATTTCTATATAGCGATGCTGTTATAGCTAGTTATAGGGAGGTAAGCCTAAATACGTTATGGCGGAACTTTTTGGAAGAGCTACTGGGTGCTCGAAAGGGAAAAAACGGTTCTATGCATATGTTTGATCCAGCAAAGGGTTTTTTGGTAGACATGGAATAGAAGGGGCTAAAATTACAATAGGAACAGGACCATCGTTTGCTGCTAAATATAATAAAACCGACAATGTTTGTGTGACTATATGTGGTGATGGCGCGATTAATCAAGGGCAACTTTATGAATCTTTTAATATGATAAAACAGTAGGATGTATCTGTTAAAAGAAATAAACAATTTGGTACACCTGGCAAACCAGTTATTGGTATGAACTTTGTGGTATATGACGCTATGAGAGAGAAGAGGCGTCTGAGACTATAAGAAAAAAGCTATCCTTTGCTGCTTGAAATAAAAACCTACAGATATAGAAGGCACTTCATATCGGATCCGAGTAGATATCGTTCTAAAGATGCAGTGACTAATTACAAAGAAAATAAAAATCGGATCGAGGAAAGGAAAAGTTATCATCTAAAGTTTAATTTAGTCAATGAGTACAAATTAAATAATATAGAAAGAAAACGAAGGAAGCTGTGGAAGAAACAGTAAAGTTCGCGCAAGAAAGCCCAGAAGTTGAAGCTTCAGAGCCTTGTACAAACATCTATAATAATATTTAAAACAAAATTTAAGGCACCTAACTCAAATTAAAGTCGATCAATTGACTCGACGAAGTAACAATGTATTTTTATGGATATATTTGAAACCTCATAGATTTTTACTTGCCACGAGATCTCTGTTCATAACAGCGGCCGTGTTGACGTACGCGATCGGTACGTATTTGTTTTGATGGGTCAACTTTAGAAGTGGAATTATTTCAGAAAACAGTGAATTGATCGGCATCGAGTGCGGAGTTGCCATAAGGCATACAGTTAGTGTTGATGGCAGATGCGTATATGGTCGTTCTAACTCCTCCTAAAAGTCACAAAGCAGCGGTTGAAATGTAAGCATAAATTGGTTGTATGATATATATAAGTACATAAAACTTATATTATGGATAAATGGGCGCGTATAACTTGGAAACATATTCCTTCGACTCATTAACTGACATTCGAACGTAATTATCAGAATAAGTCTTACTAATAACAAAAACGTGAGATAATTTCGCTGCTTTATGTAGTAGTTGATCAAAAACACGTTGTCTAAACAACACAAATTTGCAAGGACACCTCTTGCACTATACTTTTCGTGGATAGTGCGTGGATGATAACACTATCCAAGGCGTCTACCTGTGAACCCATTGACGCCTTTCTTCGTTTCCTTACGGCCTTCGACCTTTCTTCATCACTGAGTGGTTCTTTGCCATTTCCTCCAATAAGGGATACAGCTTCAGGCTTTGGCACTGCATACCGTGAGAGTCGAACAGAATGCGCGGTAGCTGTCGATGAAGAGATTAGATCTAGAGGCTCCTTGGCAGCAGCAGAAGGTGTCCGCGAGTCAAGAAATACGTGAAGGTAGAGGCTGCCATTCCGTCTCACCGAAAGCGGTACATCAAAACTCTTTAAAATCCTAGAATACGGAAAACATCTCCAGTAAATCACCTCTTCGCAAGTGCGACCCATCTGAATGCAAAATAGACTCGCGTTCTAATCGATACTATGCGAGATTTTAGAAGATAAAACTTATAAAACTTAGATGTAAAAACGGTTTGTTGGAGACTTAAGAGGCTATAAGATGATTATTAAAAAAAACTTTTCTGTCCGAAGCGTGCTTAACAGCAGTACTCGAAGTAAAACGCAAAATATAGGACTATGGAGGTTATAAACTAACCGTTAAAACGGAAGTTCCATGCATGCAAAAAAAAATTGTTAAATTCTTCAAGTAGGATAGGTTTTACATGTAAACCTAATTTTTGCTCAACTATGGGCCTATTTCATGTCTCTAATATATCTCACTCTATACGATTTAAATTAAACAGTTATCGATAATTGCATTAACTAAAACGTGGATTGCTCTTTATTTCCAGGTTTGGATTGATTTTCGGCGACGTTCCGTGACGTTCGCAGTTAGAGTCGGCCAGGCCGACTTACCGTAGCATTAGTTCCAAAACAGAGCCAAACAGAGTCAAACAGAGTTCACTGTCGGACCAATTGAACGGAAATCACAAGCAATGATACTACTTCGTAAACAAAAAGGCATCGAAAATATGGCTCTGTACGCACTGCTCAGTTCTAATCCCAGTTGTTGCCGTCGAAGTAACGTCTACCAGGTTTATGACACGTGTGTGCTGTTTTCTTTCAATCGTTGAAGCTGCTCTCAAACCCCATCGCGTGAATAGACTTCAGCTATATCCTCGTTTTTTCTCGGGTTTATTAATCGTTTCCAAACTTTTCCTTCCAGTTATCTCTTGAGCTTTGAAAAGATGAGACCACCACTTGAGATTAGGTCTATGGAATATGGTAGCTAGTTAATACAGATAGCGAGTTCTCTTGGAGAAAACTTTAAAGTAGTCACGTGTGGGCCGGAACTTTGTAGCAATGAAGACGGCACAACCTTAGATCTGTAGTTAACATCTATTTCGGCGGATAGCATTACACATTCTTCTAAAAACATCTTGGCAGTACTTCCTAATGACAGTGGAAGTACTGCTAAAATTATAATGTAAAATTCGAAAAGTATACGGTGAAAAGAAAGTGTTTGGTACAGTTCATACTTTTTCGCTTTCAAATTTTTTCGCGAATAACTCGTGTGAAACGTCTAACTCTTCTACGAACCGCTTGATGATTATTCGATTATCCTATGGCTTACGCTGCTTTGCTTTTTCTGTCCATTTTCGACGTAGCGGGTAGCTCAGGACAAGAGTTCTTTTCAAAATCCTCTTTCCGTCACGAAACCACTTATGCATTCAGTATTGATTCGTACGTATACATCAGCTCCAGTGACTACGGCAGTATCAGCCGCTCCTTACTCGCTGTTGGGCCAGTACTAGATCTGGAATTTCTCGCGCTTAACCTATTACAATTTTCGTACGGTACGGGCGAACAGACGAAGCAATGAAAGCGGAGTCGTTTTCATATAATGTTTTTCTATTTATCGAAATCTAACTGAAGAATGGTACGAACTTATACTCTATACAATGTTGGTTTCTTGGATTATTACGTCACTTCTCCTTCATTCACCCTTATTACCACGCTACAGTAAGCCTTTGCTAATAACTTCGTTGATTTCCCCTTCTGTATTACCCCCCCCCCCGCTCCCTCACGTGCTATATAGAAATTATTATAGATTTAGCGTGGAAATTTAACATGCAGCACTAGCTTAGTAGCGAGCACTGCCACAATCACGGTATTCCTACTTATGCCCATAGCCTCATCTTTATAAGCCTTTTACGGCATTGATACCATGTGTGAGCGCTAAACTCAAATTTTAATACACAACATGATACACGCGTTGATATTTTCGTTCCTCAAACAACGCATTCCGGCCGAAAGTCAACGTGGTTGTACACGGCCTTTCGCCGACAAAATGCGGACGACTCATCGATACTTTTTTGACCCACCTATGCATGTATATTAGACTAACAGTCCAGCTTGGAACCAACACATTTTTCTCAATTTTAGATAACTAAAAAGTGTCCCGTGGTAATGCTTTTACGAAAAAGTTAATATTTAAAATAGGTTTTTTTCGCATATCCTTTAAATATGCTTACAAATCTGAAGTAGTCTGCGTAACGTCAAAATCGGCCTCATTCAAGATTATTTGGTGCTTTCCAATTTTAATGCGTGATGCCGTCTCTTCAGTGGTGACAACCATTACTAACTGAAAAAAAAAAACAAAATCGACCTTTAGGTTAACGGTCTTAGTGAAACTTGCTTTTCTTGCGTAAATCGGACGCCAAAATCTATTATGTAGTCTTCGTATCCAGCGATACAGTCTATATTTTAGATGTATGGCAGAGAAATACATCTAAAAAGAATTATGACTTCATAGTTGAAAATGACAATTTCTATACATTTATGGTAAATCTTTAAAGATCTCTTCAAAAAATAATATCATATTCGATGTTCACTTTATGTATTACCGGTGGCAAAAAATTATAAAGGATGACGTATATTATATGTAATCTAAGACTGAAGATATTACTTAAAAAGGCATGCTAATTTAAAAAATGGCATCTCGGATTTAAAAAACCTATTTACTTTAATGTTTCGAATTCATCTGTGACTGCCTTGAGCCACCTTTGAATAAGGACACCTAACATATAAGCCTACACCTCATAAGGTCTCCATCACAGAAGAAATAATATCGTAAACTGTATCGCTATTTTTTAACCTCCGCAAACGCGAGAAATAAAGTAGATGCCAGAAAAGCTATTCTTCTTCCACATAATGTACCCTTATCTGTGGCTCGAGGTAAAATAGTGTAATCGGCACGAAACAGTGACGATACAACTGAAGAGCAAAGACATAAATGATATTTAGTATGGGCAAGCGGAAAATTAAAGAGGAAAATCAATAAGCAGAAACTGCTAATAATCTCCCAGAAGCCTAATATATCATGTGATACATGAGATCAATGTACTCTAATTCTCTGAACAAAATCATACCTAGATCTTGCACATAATTCACCTTACAGGCCTTCATCGTTAACTAGGTGGGCTACTTCCCATATGGCCCATACAGTGGACAACTTGCAGTTTTGCGTGATAAAAACGTTTGTAGTGCTAAAAAAACTGTAATCATAAGGCAGGTCATCAGACTCTTAGGTAAGCCGTCCAGCTTCCTGTACTACAAAGATTCACCATTGCTAGTATTTTTAAAGTAATTATTTTATTTTGAACAATATTGCTTTGCCTTAGATTTTGGATTTGCGCAGAAACTCTTATTGCGTTATCGGCCGTGTTTAAAACGACTATATAAGCCTTTAGTGAAATATATTCGATAATAACAAAGTAGTGATCCGTTGTGTATATTTTCGTTTAAATGAACTCAGTGTTACACAATTCCTTAGGTTATAGCTGAGCAAATTCAAGGCGTTATCAGAAAATCAGTCCTAGTGTCAGATCAACGCTCCCACGCGATGTGAACAGACACATACGTATGGAGTACAAGTTAAATGAATAACAAAACTTCATAAATAGCAGTCCATCATTACAAACAATAACTCATTCTTATACACGTACTTGAAATATTCTCCTCAAAAATAATCTCTACTTATTGTACTAATCCTGGGAACTATTATTACTAGTGCTTATTTACATTACAAGAACTGTTTGAAACGTACCCGAGCTGATTTGGTCTGTTTCGATACTAACGGTGCTAATTACTTTTGCTGAATGTATACATAGGTATATATATGCTGATATAGAATTTGTTAACGTTCCGGTATACAACTAACATCCTAAATAGGAACGCAGCAGCAAAAATAGGAACGAAAGCTTGCATTCGCGTAGCACTATTACCAATTTTGTCTGCACTCTAATGATTATTTGTGCAATTTGCTTCATGCATAATTATTTAGTAATTAATGATAAAATCATCCATCGTATATTTTCTGATATTGATTATACTACACCCTTACACTACGTGCAGAGCCCAATCCATTCCCATAGGTAAACAAATTAAGCCCATATTTATGAACCTGGTAATTTCAAATTATTAAATACAGTTTTAGATAATTTAATCAAATTAGGCATAAAATATTTGTGGGGTTCACTGAACAATTATAAGATTTGCCGAACATTTTGCGATAAGTTCGTCAGATCATAACGGATTGCACTTGATCACTACCGTACCTGATGTTTTAGATCTCCTTTATTTCGCCAGGCGGGCTGCAGACAGGTTTTCGAATCAACATCAGTACATTCAGCAGGGTTATAAATTTTGTACATTGTGTACATTGAACTACCGATGTAGCCGAGGAATATAATGGCTACAACGCCTCCGAGTGACAGACTTCCAGGTAGAAGACCCATTGCAACGAAGTAATTGTTCGTCGTTGTTCGTCAACCGGTGGACTTAGACGAAGCTTGAAGATCAGACCTATCGAACAGAGCCTGCTCATTAGCACTGAATACCCAGCAATCGTATTCTGATTAGTTGAAGTTTCTGATTGACATGTCGTACTATATGAAAACCAGTCTGATAATGTCATCTCTAGTTTGTTTTGGCTTGCATTTTACTGTATAGTAATGCAGCAGTGCCCAAGTCTTTCAAGATTTTCTGACGAAAAAGGTAGCGAATGACGGAACTTATTCGTACACTCGATGGTAAAACAGTAGTTTCAGATGAATATTTACTATTTAGTTTTATCTCATTAAGGTGTCTAGTGGCGGAAATAGTATCCAAGGTGAAAATCGAGTTAAATATATCTTCAAATCTTGTATTACAATTCTACTGATGGATAAAAGACAAAATGATAATCTGCCTGCAAAAAAATGTGAAGCGAAGGAATAAGAATCAAGAATAATTGTCATGGTTCTAGTTTTGCCCTAAAAAGATCTCATTATTTTCAATATAGTGATTTTAAAATGTAATGTTCTGTAGAATTTAAAATCTAAGATTCGAGTTCTGAGAAGAAAAGGCAGAAACTGTTAGTTGCGAAGCAACTTAGAACCAGAGTAAACAGGGTTTTAAAACAACGTATCAACCTGTCGATTGCTTCCACTTTACGATGCTGTCACTCAAAATTTATCCCTTACGAACTATCGCTAACTTAGATAAATAGTTATATTATGAATTAATCATTCATGTATCAACCGAGGTTGTTTCAATATATGGGTATTATGATTCAATCTGGAAATTAACTTACTCCTTAGCAAAAGCTGCAGTAGGCTTTCGATCACACTGTGAAGCTTGCATACAATTTGAACACACGCTTAAATACATCGAGTCTATTAGCGGCTGAGATCTTCGTGTAGCGAACGACGAATCTTGTTACTCTTTTGTAAATACCGATTGAACCGAAGCTATGGACAGAAGCGGTCATCTGAATTGGATACACTTGTCCATACGCCCGCTGAAGTGAATCCCTTTCTATTGTGCTATTTCTACAAATTATCCAACGTGTTGTGGTCGCATTACTACCTGCTGATCGTTGGTACCATCTAAAACCGGTAGTTTCCCTTCGCAGGATAAATAAGTTATCCTCACAATTTTTCCTGTTCCCAAATTTATTGTTTCAGAATTTACATTCCCTGGTGGTACCCAAGTATTCTGTTGACAAGTTTCTAAGTTACACAAGTTTATGGAGTGTCGCAATTTAGATTTTGCGAGCAAACTTTAGTCCAGACAAAGGAGTTCGTTGGCGAGAACTGTTTGTTGGGCCCCGTCGTCTGACGTGTCGCTGGCTTTCAATGAGACACTCCTCTCATTTAGCGGCTCTCCCAAAAACAAACCCTTTGGATACCCTCTCCAACCAGCACAATCCCCTTTCTCAACCGCGCACCTAGACCCTGAAGAAATAGCACAGCGGATACTATCGAGCTGCGCGGAGTTCACCGCTGAAATAAATATAGTTCTTATGCGTACTCAAGGGATTTCGTATGAAGCAACTAGGAACTACTTAGTACGATAAATGTGCGCCGTGCAACGGTTGATCCAAATGAATAAATTAGAACGTCTAATTGTTGTAATCTTAGAGCGCAAATGGAATGAATACGAATTAAAACGAAGCCGTGTTATTGATAAAAAGCAATCTACCGATTGCACACGAGCAGAGGTAAAGACAACTAGTGTCGCCCTATTGGAAGACACCTATATCGTTGTATTTTTATAATTATAAAGGAATATTTCGAGACTAATGCATGCCATATGAAAAATTCTAACGTGCAGCTTCAAGAATAGAAGAGAAAACCCTTCTTATTGGAAGAGTAGAATGTGAGGCTCAGACAGACTGATACAGTACAATGCCATTTAATATTAAATGCTCTTGAAAAAATTGTCTTCAAGGATTGGTGCTGCTTGGTACAGAGTTACCATAGAACATATGCTGGTTTGACTTAAAGAACCTTTTGCATTCGATAAGTTGCATAGATCGTATTGTAGAAACCAAAAACGCGGACTGTGTGATCATACCGTGAAGCGATTATAAATGAAAATCCTATCGACTTAAACATATAGGCATTTACTGTAGCCTCAATCAACAATGAGTCCATATATGATTTTTCAAAACTTACGCATTTATTAACATTTTATTAAAGAAGTACTTTGTATTGGTAGAACATGCTTTAAACGCTAAAAAAGCTTCACTCAATGCAGATACATTAAAGCCAGCATGAATTCTGGTAGAACTGCACATTTATAAACAATACCTTAACTTAAAACATTCTATTGAACGAAAAAATGGTACCTGTCTAGCATTCATTATATATATATATATACGTGTGTGTGTGTGTCGAAATAACAACACCATGATATATAGCGGTAACAGACGACTTTGTGTTATCTTTTATTTAGTTTGTTTTTAGTTTTTCTTATTTTTTATTTCAAATGGCATCTTTCACACTTTATTCATCTCTTTTTCTCACTTTCTACCCCATGACTACCTCAACTTTGTACAGCATGATGGTTTTTCTCTCAAGCGTTTTTGCGGGACCTACGATTCCTACCCAGCAACCTTTTGAAGTCACCAACCAAGTGATTACAGATTGATACGCTATTACCGATCACTGATCTGGGTAAACAAGGAGTCATCCAAACGATTGACTACCGATGTAAAACTGGCTTAATCTCACATCTTTAGACGGTTGATACGGTTTTGCAAAATGAAATAAGTACTTTCTCCCTTCCTGCCATCTTTCATGAACTCACGTTACGGCTTCTTTTTTTACCACTTACACAGTGTGGAAAATTAAACTGCAACGATTATTATCATGGGCTCTTACTGTCCATAAGCTTGCTTATTATGCAGCTCACATTTTATTCGATTTATCCTGCTAAACCTGCACACGAAAAAATGCGGTTTTTCAACTTTATTGCTACTTTTCGTGAAGCTACTATTAAGCAAGTCACGTTACACAATGAGCCATAGGCAAAGTTGGCAGTTTCCTAATTTAATTAATAATGTTTATACAGTTTTAAGCTGCGCTCAGAGCAGCTACCGATGCCCAACTCCATCTTTATGTGTATTAATAATAATGACTATACGATCGCTTGTTAAATCCTTCCAACAATAGCCATATTAGCTGTCATATAATTACTGATACTGTTCACGCATCATGAGATATTACGCATTTTTTCACGTGATGTAACAGCATAGCAGTAAGCTTGGCTACCGATGGCCTCTTGTCAAGTGTTTTTTTTTTTGGAGTAAGATCCGTACACGGTCTTACCGATCCTAACACCATATAGTTCATCAAGATAATCGCATCGCAATTTCGCTTCCGTGCGGAAAATAATGGCAAAGGGCGTGGGCGTCAAAATTAGACAAATTAGTTGGACATCAACGCGGCTGAGGCATATAGGGCGCAAGGCAAAAGATACGGTTAATACATTGGCTCTCAGCCAAATATATTCAGTGCTAACTGGTAATGCCCGTTCGCCAGTTAGTCTTAATTATAATTGCCCGACACCTATTTTAGAATGTCCAGATAAAGTAACCTAGCTCGTCTGGCGTCGGCACTCTTTTTTTTTTCAGTTTTGTAATGTATTAACAGTATTAGCTGATCCTGATACTAGATGATTTGCGGTATGGTAGTAATCTTTCATCGTTGTTAAAGAAGTCTATTTAATTCAATACATTTGCTTAACTAGTCGCTGTTTCTCATAAGTTTCTGCTAAGCGTAGTGCATGATATATACCCACCAATGCAGTTCGGCGGGGGTCTCGCTCGACTGTCGACGAGTGCGAGACGGCAAATAAAATATTTGCCATCATATATACAAGACGATATATTCTGATTTCGTATTAAGCTTTTTAGCCTACGTTATTTTACATAAAAAGCTTCTATTACAACAGGACGTCATTGAATTATGTCAACAAAGGCCAACCTTGTTGCTACTTTCGGTAAGCAGCCCTATTAATTTTCAATTCGGTTCTTAGATAACATCTGACAATATTTCATATCAACCTTAAACACCTCGTGTTTAAGAACAGTTCTTTAATAAACAAAGGGGAAAACAGAGAGGAACAAATGTAGCATTGGGATAGAGTTTAACAAACACAGCAGGCTTAAAATGTGGGTGACAGATCCATAAGTATTCCGTTGGGGCGATCTCACCGAAACAATATTTTTACCTACCGTGCATTCGTGGCGTCTTTCATCTCACTCGCATCTCCTTCCCACTCTCCACTTGTTTTCAGCAACAAAACTAACTGCGCCGTTATCGTAACCGCTAAGATATTAGCTATTTTATTGCTACTTTAAGCAGGTTAACTCACTCTCAAATATCTATAGTCTTGACACAAGAGGCTTGCGCACTAGTTGTTCTTAGCATAAACTATGATATGTGTACATACTAATATACAACAAAACAATGGACATTTAGTGTAGCAAGTATTTGATACCTGAGCTCTTTCGCTGTTTTTTTCCTTCATATATATTTGTTAGTGTGTGTGTGTGCGTGTTATTGTGTCTGTGTGTGTGTGTGTGTATGTCTGTGTGTCCGTGTGTTTGGTATACTTTTTTTGGCATATATTTTCTCCCTTATTCTTAGCCCTGTCTATTGACACTTTTTTTATTGATTAGTAAATCTTTAAGTGGTCAAATGATATATATAAATCACTCTAGTGCAGCCACGTAGAATCTCCGCTATTGACGTCCCGTGAAACGCGGTCCTTCCTCGCAGGTTTATGATAACGTGTTATAGCAGCGATGGATGATGAACTGTCGGGGATTTGTATACGGTACATTTATCATCTCTACGTGTGTATCTGTACAACAAATCACGCAACCAAAGATATTCTTACCACTATAATATTCATAATTGAATAATTCGTCGTGAAAAAAGAACAGACAAATTATACGCATATAAGCTAGGAAGCAAAGAAGCGCGTAAGTAAAGTGATTGAAATAAAGTACCTAAAGGTACACTTCACTTTCAATGCCACACTGTTATCGTATAACAATAAATTGATGCAAATTTCTCAATATTTAGATTCAACTAGTTTGTTCTTCCTTTGTTTCTCCGTAACATTTTTGTTTTACTGTTTACTTTTCAGTTAACGTTTTGTTAGCGGCATGTTTGCACGCACTTTTCAGCATGTGCAAGTGGGGAAAAGCCAGCAGTATTGGGATGTGATTTAAAAGTAATCAACGTAAACGCACAGTGTTAGAACTATACGAACAGCGCGTCTTCCCATCCTAAGTGATAGGTCGTACATAGAATGATACGATTTTTGTTGCCGCTCAGTCTGTTATAGGATGATTCCCACTATTGGCGGGTCCGGTAGTTCGTACAATTCGCAAAGCGGTTCCTCTTTTAGTGATACTCCCATAACTTAATCTTGAAATAGTCTGATTAAGATGAGATGGTAAAGTGCTCACAGGATCGTGTAATCACATAGGACACAACAAGAAAGTTTATATAGAGGCACGATTTACTCCGACTTGAGATCTTGTTTTACTTTATACAGCATCAGTTCCATACAGGCCTTAGCATCCTCGGCACTGTCGTGACCGTCCACTGTAATCCGGTGAGAAATCACACAGAAAAAATGAGTACAATTATATCATGCTCGCTCGTCCGTGCGAGAAACCAATTAGAGTTTACGACTTGGCGTCAAAGGCAGTCATTTAAATTAATTTATAAGATCAATAGATAAGATATGCCTAAGCGTTCTATATCGTACCTCCATCCTGAATAATCTTTTGGCAGTAATCCTTTAGAAGATTTTTAAGTGCTCTTTTATAGGGTAGGCCCATCTTATGAGGGAAGACAAGTGACGTATCAACCACTGTCGAATGTATAAATTTGAGAGCTTTTAAATCAGATTCGAGGCTGTGTCCTATCAAGATCGTGTCTGCTGAGACCAGGGCTAGCATGGCAGCCTGAACCTGTACAAGAGGAAACAAAAGCGTAATGTGTTAGTTGCACAAACTAAAACTTCAAAGTGATTTATAAAGACGTTGAAACTGATGTGCTCAGGCTTGGCATATCGTTTTATATGTTTTATAATAAAACAAAGCGTCTATCTAATCTATTGATCAGTCCTTCTACATTACATCCGGGGAAGTAGGATTGTATACATGTTAAATATGTAGTGAATGCTTACCTCGTGTAATTCCGTCGTTACTGATTCCAGGTCCTCCATTTTAAGACCACTGAATCGAGTGTTGTAATCAAGAACAGGATTTCGAGGCTTCACTTTTGTTTCGTAGATAGTCCGAAGATTCATGTCGACCATCGAAACACGGGCAAGTTCCGTGCCTCGGGTAGTGTAAATCATTTCACAATCAAGTGCGTACACCTAAGCAGAACGCGACGCAATGGGAGACGATAATGATAATAATTGAGAAACTGTTTAGCGTTTTTTTTTGGGTTTGCGAAATACTTAAGTTTTCATGCGGAATCATCATGAGGAAATCATGCGTGACTTTTGTTATTGCTCAATGGACCGATTGCGATATTTATTCTACACTCCATCTAAGTATCTGCATTAAACATCACTCATGGATTACAGAAAAAATTGAGGTAACTGAATCTTCTATGAAAACACAATCCGATATATATGATAGGTATGAAACGTGCCTTCTTAAAATTGTTTGCAGCCGCGGGCTCCGGAGTCAGGGTTGTCATGTAGCCCCCGTCTTCTTTGAGTATTGGATTATCAAATACGTGACCCTTAGCCACACTGCACCCGTCAGAACCGCTCTCAGCATCACAACATGTGTACTGTTGCTCACGAACATTGCTTCTTTTCACTGTAACGTTATTTGCAACATGGAAAAGTTACTTAGATCGTTGTGCTTATAATATTCGGTTCCATTCTTATTGGATGTAACTCAAGAGTGTTACGTAGAATTCAGTCGAAAATACCCAAATTCTTGTTTTTCTTTCTGAAAGCACTTCCTAGCATGAAACAAACTTACCTCAGAACTTAAGGGCAATAAGTGGGCAATGAGGAACTGCACTATTTCTCATGTCATAATTTTGTATTCAGCATTTACCTTCCTAATTTCTATCTGAAAATTCGCTTCCTCTCCTATATAAGCAACGAATAATATGTGGTGATCGAATCCTATAGAAAAATGCCTGCAATTTAAAATGATGTAGAAACAAATTGGCAGTAACTTCTACGGCAAGCTATCTTTAAATAGAGCCATCTATGAATTAATAGTCGAATATACCTATACGAACTATATCTATACGACTGCTGTACTATTCTCGATATGTACTCGTCTTCTTCAAATCGAACGTAATACCTATATGGTATGCCTGTATTGTCCAACTGCTCTACCAATTGTAGAACAGTGTTTATTATACACCCACCATGACGCATCCAATTTTTGCCCCAGTGATAGACGCACTCTTCGTGTCGTAGGTACATTCCATCCCTATCAACAAAATAGACTTTTTTACATCGAACGCAGGTTCTTTCGTTGCCCGTACGTGGGTCAGGAGGAGCTGAAAGGGCAGCTTCATGCCGAAACTCTGCTTTACCTGGTTTCCCCTCGCATGGTCTAGGAAAACCCATTTGGTCGAGTTCCGTTGACTTCATAAGGTATTTCTCACGCATATGTTCGTAGAATTGCTCTTCTATGTAATTCCCAATTAAGGGCAACAGGCCCAGATAGCGGTCAAAACAAGAGCGAAATCGAAGAACAGCGGCAATGAAACAGCACAAAGATTATGACAGTTATTGTGATACGACACAGCTGATGCCTACAACAATGGTTCCTGACAGACTGATTTGAATTTCATACATATAAAATTTAAGAGAAGGAAAATTGAAGCTATTAAATTTGTCACCTTATTCTAGACCTTGAAAATCCCGTCGGATGGAATTTACTGCTGTGCCCTGGGGTATTGCGGTTTATAAGCTAAAGCAAAAGGCCCTAACCTATGAATTATTTTCATTATGACAGTAATCGTTTGTTAATGTTAGGGTCCAGATTCTATACAGAACGTTAATCCTATAACCTAAGCTTAGTAAGTCGACGGTATTACCTCTGTTACAATATGTACATACCTGTCATATTATCTACCGAGGTATTCCTGCGGAAGCGGTGTTTCTCGATTGAAAAGGACATTTTTTTTGCTTTTGCTCCACCAAGAACGTCAGCATGAGAAACTGCCTGTGGGGCCGTACTCGAAGGACCCAGCTCACCGCTTTCCTTCTTTAGACGCATGATAAGGTTGGCTACCAGGTTGGAATAAACTCTTCTGTCCTTTGCGCGGCCACACACGTCACGTTCTTCATTCAGTGATTTCTCGTAACTTTCTTCATATGTGGTGCAAATCATATTATTTAAATCGATCAGCTTATCCAGTGACCTGTTGATAAAAAAAAAAGATGTTTGTATAAGGCAGAATAAATTAAAAAGCAAGGCAAACAATTAGGTCAGGAATTGTGACACACTGCAACGACTTGAGTTTGTCAGTTCAGTTTGCAAGATATGATGCAACTGATAAAAATAACAATACTTACAGTTGGCGGAGATTAACGGGAACCTTCATATTCGAATCAAATTGTATTCTTGGGCGCGGGGGTGCCACCGGGTTGTCACTGGGGCCCAGTGCTTTCGCTACATGGGCCACTCGAGCAACTCCCTATACATCAACAGGAGCAGGCAATGAAATGTAAACACATGCAACAAATCGAAGCGTCATATCATATAAAGAAGAGGTATACAGAATTAGTCAATAGTTCTGAGGTTTCTAATTGTCAATTTTGTATAATACAGAGAAAACGCGCGATTCGGTGTTCTCTTTAAATTATTTGTGGGCGATACTCATACTTCATATTGTTAAATTCTAGTAAATCTACTATAGTTTCCTCAGTATGATTTGAACAAATCCACGGTTTCTACCTTGGTACGAACTAAATCGAATAAATTATAGGTAAAGATGTCAGGCATATTCACGCCGAAAAATAAAATATCGCGCAATATGCGCTGACACAATAACGATTGAATTTTAGCAATAATTAGAGAATTATTGTTGAACCGTTTGTTGATTCTAATTCTGAAATTAATAGTGAAACATTTTAATATTCAGTTATTATTAATCCAAAGACTCAGAGTTTTCCTGCTTTACGGTGCGAAATGAAATAAACGGGTTCAACATGACTGTAGCTTTCAATTAATAAAATGAATGATCTCCATAGAGTTGAGTCATTTTGCATAAAAGCACATACGAGCGCAGCCTATTGCACATTCCTTTCTCCTAATAATAATAAATAATCATCAATCCTATTTTGCTTTTTGTTGCAAACAGTAAATGTAATTGTGCACCCTGTGCAGTACGGTCTTGACTGGAACCAATAATGGATGCAGTAGCTTAACCTCTGTAGCAATTGTTAACTATCAATTGATCAACCTCATCTCATTTAATTGATTTAAACAAAATAATTGGCAGGTCAGGAATGGAATCCTAGTTAGAACTAGAGAGCGATATAAACATAGTAAACTGCTGCTTTTCTTTCGAATTAGCAGCAGACTTGCAACGGAACTAAAAACATGAAAGAACTGCATCTCTGGATGATTTCATGAAATCCATCAAGTCATAGTTTGCTTAATAGAGCCAGATAATGTAAATATTTCCAGTGAAAATGCCGAAGAATCGTTTAAAAATTAAATACTGGAAACACTGTATAGCTAGAAAACCAATGCAACGAGAGTTGTTTCGTTGCTTAGCAAAGAGCAAGCTATCTTGTCGAAGGAATCGAACAATGGGGTAAACCCCAACATAGCATCGTAATTTGCAGCACATTCATGTCAACTGGCAAACGTGAATACCTACTTACAAGATGCTTAATGGGTCACGCATGAGTTTTTCTTTGTGTCCATACACTGCACAGACAACGTGACTCACTGGCAATGCACATTGTCAATGTAGCGACATAGCAGGACTCTTGACAGATATTCTATTGAGGTTGCCATACTCAACCTTTTCTGAAGAGATTGCGGTAAAATTAAGGAGGTAAGTGCGAAATGAATTATTCTGCTGGGGATCCTAACATTGCAAAAAACGACTTGCAGTATCTCAACACGATAGCTTCTTAGACCACGTATAAAGCTCGCTTTAAAAATAAATTTTTAGTGAAAGTAAATTTTCTCGTAACATAATTCTTTACTAGCAAATTATAAACAAAAAAATAAACGTAGTGTATGTTTCTTAAACAACAAAGCTTTTTTCATGGAAGGTGTGATATAAGAAGCTTAAATTAAATGTATAGTCAACATCAACTGGCGCTCGGCGTTGACATACGGAGCGTCCTGAAGATATGCCCAAAAAGCACAGTGCCGCAAGTGTTCCGACTGGTTGGAAAAAAATCGCTATTTCGATCAAAATCCTCCCAAACCTATGAAAAACAGATCCTTGCTATAAGTGCAAATTACTGACGGCAGTTCATAAATTTTTAGGGCATTCTGTATATAAGATCGTCATACTGAATGCTTCACCATCTGGCCCGCTCTATACAAGGATCGATTTACAAGATGTTATGATATCGAATTTGTAACAGGATGCCAAAATATGTCATTTCGTAACATCTCTTTTTGGTTACCTAATCCACCTATGCATGTGTAAGTAATTAGTCGTGGCCTGCTCGCTACAAGGCAACGTGACGGCGCTTTCCACGTGCACGTTGTGCGTAAAAGGACGCTATAGTGGCGCCCTGGTGCGGTTGTGGGTCTTGTGCAATGTGGCAGGGTTTCCACGAGGACAAGCACTTGACTGTAACTGCAGGGTGAAGCAGCTAAGCCAAAGTATCCTAAAGACACTTGTCTCTGCCGTGGATAAACGTTTCGTTGGCTACATATAGCTGTACGTATAAAACAGACTCGACAAAGAAAGGTGATTGTGGAGGTCCGCTAATTGATAAATGTTTGTATTGCATATTCGATTAACTGGTGTAATGTGACGAATGTGGTAACAAAACCCTTCAGCAAGATTTCTTATGGAGTAAAGATGACTAATTCTCCACGGATTCATATCGACGGTGGCCGTTTAGGCTACACTCATCTGCGGTCATACGACTGCGGTTAGTTGCCCTATCTGGCTAAGCAGTTGATAGATGTAGCTGAGCTCCCACGCAACTAATCTGCGGTATAGCAGAAGTTATCGACATTGCTCAACACAAGCTTCGCTTTTTTGTGACGATAACGTTACGCAGCATTTCTTAAATAATATTCTGCATTTAGAAGTTCTGTCCAGCATTTTCTTTTTCACTGGTCCTTAATTTTCCCGTACTCTTACGTCATTCAAAAGTTGGTTTCGTTCGCGACTACCAATCATTCTTTTGCACTTCAAGTTGTTTTTACGAAAACTGGAACCTGGGTCAAACTCGAACTCTTTGGCACTCATTTGTATGTGCATAGTGCATAATGAATGAACGGGTACACTTTGTAAAAATGGCTACCGAATGTGTTTGTGAATGTCAAAACGAAAAATTTACTGACTATTTTCACTGAATTTAAACTAAGCTGCTGCCGCACTGAAACGCAAAATGTGACCACGCGGTATTTTAAAGTACTCACAAAATATGAACATTTTATTGTCCTTTTATATTTCTTTCTTATCCTTGAATGTGTCATATAAAGCATTCACTCGAAGACCTGTGAGCGCGCTATCTACTTACTAAGCCAATTAAGATGTCAAACCAGCCCGACGACGAGTTGGCACGGCTTAATTATGCTGAACTGAACAGGGATAATGATGCCCGCATTGCGGAACTTCAGAACACCATTATGGCAATAACCGGGTACGCGAAGAAGATCGAAGAACAAAATATAGAGATGTCTGAACAGCTAAGGAAAACCGAGGAATGCAACGAACAGCTTCAATGGAAGCTCAGCGAACACGTAAGAATGAAGACTATGTTCAAACTATATACTCATTTTTTCATGCTTTCCTTTGTTCGTGAATATTTTGCATAGCAAATGAATAAGTGTAGTATCAGGTGCAATAATAATATAATCTGTCAATAATATTAATAATAACAATAAATCCTAGATAGGTAGTTCTGCTTGCAAGATGACTTTGCCCGGACTTTGAGATGTATAAGTAAATTGCTTATAAACGATAAGTTTACATCCAGTGACACAACTGTTGTATTGATAGTATTTAGACGACGTTACTACCTGGTAGGAAGCAATTTGTTCAAGCAATTGTAATTTTCATACATAATTTGGATTGTAAATACAAGAACGTCAAACCCACACTGACTTGCTTGTGAAATTTTAGATTGATTTTTACAATATCGCTATAAATTTCGACGCATATATGAGAAATGGCAATACTCTTCATCGTTATTCGATGGCTAAACCTGAGTTAGTTATTGATGTCTCCCGATTACTTCGCTGCTACTTACGTATAGAACAGAACATAGTCATGTTTATTAAAATCTAGAGTTACTTATTCTGTGATATGCAATTTCGCTCCGAATGCAGGAGCTGTTCTTTCAAACACAGATGAACTTGCAAGGACAGCTCTACCATGCACGCGTAAATCGTGAGAAAGCCGAAACCCTTACAAGATGCCTACGGTCGGAACTGGAAGCTAAGGAAGGTTTAATCAAAACACTAGGCATGCTACTTTCAAGCAAAGAGGATGAGTTACGAGCTCTCGAAGAGACTAGCGTACGTCGAGTTCAAGATGTGATAAACAGCGGACGCGAGCTTGCCGAGAAATCGCTTCAACAGATTCGCACTCATATGGCTGAACTCAACGAGAAAAGTCAGGCCGATGCTGAACGAAGCCACGAGAGTACAAGCTGGATGCTTCGCAACTACTTGGAACAGGTGGAAAAACACGCGGAACAAACTATCGCACAGAGCGCTGAACTACAGAAATATGCGGAGCTTTTTGAAAATTTCGAGAAGACAAAAGTGCAACTGCATGAAGCTATGACTCAATTGGCGCACTTAAATCCACAGGAGCGCAAATACCAACAGAGTCAGCAGCAGTGGCCATCGCCAGGTGAACGTGGAGTCGACGAATGCTGGCATTTGTCTACCAAACCGATTTGGTCTGAAACATCGGTCTCGCAGACCAGGTCTGGAGATGGCACAATCAATGGCAACGATTATAGCGACAATAATAACTTCGCAAATACCATGTGCGTTAGTGGAACTACTTGCGATGGCAAAATTACACCTACGCTTGATGGACGCATGCATACCGACGAAACCTTCCGCTTCGATACAGTTGAATCTTCAGCAGTGCCACGGTCGGGACTGTCGCAGCACAATCTAACAAATCAATTAGGAAGTGTAAATAATGTTGGAGTTCAAACATTGTCGGGTGGACATCAATCCCAAACCTTATCCCACGCCAATATCACTACCAGTGTAGGTATGCAGACGTCAATGCATGGTGTTTCGCAATCTACAAATACCTGCCCGACCTTCGCACCCAGCCGGGTTTGTTCCGACTTGAATCGTGACGCCATGGGTCAAACAGTTAACAGTATAAATCATGCAATAACCGACAGGATGCAAACGACACCGACTTATCCGTACGGTTTAAACAATCATTTTTTGGCGCTTGGACGATTTCCAGAGCCCTACAGAGGACCCACTCAAACATCGCCTGCCCCAGCCCGGGATACGTCTTCGTTTCCGAGTCAAGGCACGTTGTCGACTTCGAGTCGCACGGAGGGACATCGTTGGCCATCAATGGACTCCACAAACAGCCAAACCTCGATTCCATCTCTGTTCTATAATTCGCGAGTGCCAGAGGGAACTACCTTTGAAGAAGAACAGCTGCTTCAGCAACGCCGAAGACGACAGCAACACCAGTTGTCACTTCATGATTCCGAGACCTCTTCGTTTGAACTAGCTTCTCATTCCCATCAGGAGAGCTAGTGAACATGAGTGGACTTGTGATCTTAATTAACACTTTTATAGCCGATGTATTTCAAATCTTACCTCTCGTAGATCTTACTACCACTATTATAGCTTCAGAACAAATACGACGCATCCTCTTTATAAACATAGTACTTGCGTGAAGTAGATGGGAGCATTCGGTGATATGACAAGTGGTCGGTGTTCATAGATATAGATAGACTCATGAATAAATATATTTCACTTGGAGCTTAGTGGTTTTACATTAAGCCATGTAAATACATGTACATACAGTTATATATATATATATATATATATATATAAAACCACCTATATATATATATATATATATATATATATATATATATATATATAGGTGGGGGGGGAGAAAGAACAAAACAGAAATAGGACTGATTAAGTTGGAATTAGATAGTTTGCAATTCTGTTTCTTTACACCAGATCAGCCTAGAGCGTCTATTAGGTCCATTAACTGAGAAGTAAAATGGATACTGATTTTTTGTTTGATATTGCAATTTTCCTGAGATACATGCCGACACGTTTAGAAACATCTACTCCATTTCACCTGGTTTATTATTGACTGAGATTTTTGAATCGCAGGTTATGAAATATAGAACCTAAATTTTTCGCGGCACATAGCTTTTTTTCTGGGATAGTGCTAGGTTTCATTTAGTAGAAGAGGGTAGAGCAATCTAAAATGTGAGAACACTGCCTTGTCAAGCATAGTTTTAAATTGCAACTCTTTAGACAGAGATCCTACATTTGACCGGAAGCAATTATAGCAACGATTTACGTCGATAACATCTTAATATTCTGGCATTAGGAAAGTTAAGTGGAAAGAAAAGATACAAGCCCGCAGTAAATCGAGGGCCAGTAATAGGACAATCATGTAACTAGCACCTGTAATCTATTGAAATTATTCTGACTGAGTCGTCCTTAAGCGGTATATTTAAAGAACATCTGAGCTAAAAACTTCCGACAAAGAGAGCAGAAGTGGTTATCAGCACGTTTTGACGCTATGTTAATAGTCAAATAGCGTTGCGGAAGCAATGTCTCTCTGTTAGTCTCAGTCGTTTATTCTTGAATAAAATTCTTAGCTTACCTTTGTTTGCACGTGGTTCGTAGCATGCGGTAATGGCACGGTGTTTGCGATCCTTTTAATAACTTGCGCTCCAGTGGATGATCGTCCGGCAGCTGCATCAGCACCAATCCCAACCTGTCTCGCCTTTGCCGATGCCAATGCGAGATTTTTGCGCTGGGCAACCGCCGCTACGAGGTCGGTTGAAACGGTACCTAATCAGAGAAAGAGAGCGACAACGCAAAATATACCAATACAAATAAGCCTTACTCATATATCGATGCCGTTCTTTGCGTCATGTACAGATTACGTTTTTAGAGTAAACGAAATCCGTTGATTTAGCGAGTAGAACAGATAAGTGTCAAATAGAATTAATCGATTCTTTGTTATCCAACATATATCTATCTTGTAGCAACATCGCAAACCAATAGAATTTTTCGTTTGCCACACATGTGTCTTGCACGTGAAAGGAGCACGACATGAGAAACGAACAAGGTGCGGTGACAAGGAAAAATCTATGAGAAATTAGAAAACTTCTACTCTAAAAAAAGATCCACGCGGAATCTGAATTGAGCTTAATTATACGTGGGATTTATATTCATTTTGTGCTTCATGAACTACCTGAAAGTCACCGACACATAAATTCTCAACATTCAAGTAACTGAATGCTTACAAATTCGCTGTCTTCGCTGCTCAGTTGGGGTCGTAGGATGAAAGATAGGTGTTGCTTGCGTTTCATTGGACGAATTTTGCTGTTTTAGGCGCGCCCTTTGCATTGCCTCTTGGCGCATGACCAACTGTTGCGCTGGAGATGGTCTGAAGGGTTTTTTCGGTACCGGAGGGACTGTCGCCACAAGGCGGGCTCCAGGATCGTGAGCAATGCGTTTTCGAGTTACCCCAACCATCTAACAGAAACAAACGTTGAAGCGCGTATTTCAGTAACAGCTAGGAGATACTGAGTTAATGACAGTTCATTACCTTCGCATGTCATCAATCATTGTATTGAACAGCCCTCAAGTAACATCGGGCAGATCTGAACATTTTGGTAAATGACGAAGCAATTATGCTTTGTGCAATCGTGTATAGTCGATGGTAGTTATAAAACTAATATAGAATGATATGAGCAAATTACGATAGGGGCTTTGAACTGTTGTTAATGGTTACACTCACGTCAATAACCTTCGACGGCTCGCTAACAGAAACCGGTAGGCTAGAATCTTGAGTCGTTTTTGCTGGACCATTGTTATCCTTATTAAGGCTCATTTGACTCTCACATTCTTGAAATAGACGAAGACACTCCTGCTCGGGGTCTTCATCGCTCAGATCCACATCTGTTAAAGAGGAGGCATTGCCAAAATAAATTAGATAACTTCTTAATTATAATAAAGGTATATAAATAAGTTTATCTATGTTACAAATATTCAGACGGCCAAGATTAATTTTGGATAAAAATTGACAAAGCAATATCATGTGACAGTTTTCACCTACCATTGATGTCTATATCACCGACAGCAATCACTCCAGGTTCGATTTTCACTCGTTTACTTCTGTCATCTGAAATGGTAACGAGATAGTGGAGATTGATTGCCAAATAAAATAACACCTGAGTTCTATGTAATAATGTGTTTAGAAAGGAAACAATTTATCTTAATTCTTAGTTTTTTAGCTTAGCTTTTTAGGGCAAAAGTTCTGGAGGGAACGCCGCATATACCCAGTATAGGTAAACCCAGTGAACGGTCTAAGGTAAATTACTGGGCCGAAAACCCCGAACGATCGTCCGGAAGTTCAGGCTAACCGAGAAGGCGAGACAGCCGAAGCTTCGACAGGGTATTGCAATGGAAATCTGTCATTTATGAGCATATCAAGGTGAAGTACAAAAACAAGACATCCAAGTCTTTAAGGAATAAGCATAGGCACCTGCTGATGTAGATGTTCTTCTGTGACTGCCGCGACCCTCGGAACTGCTCGAACCGCCACCATCACCGTGATCTCTGGCGCTATCATCTGATCTGGCACCACTATCTGAATATCCACCTTGATGTTCGCCCCAACTCTTACGCTTCGAAATAGAGACACCCGATGTTTTCGAATGATTTTTTTCTTCCCGATGAGATGAACCACTGAAAAATATACATTACGTACGAATTCTTAGTAAAAATTACATAAAAATAAGTGAATTATACTTATTGTAATTATTATTAATGAAATTTATTTATACATA
Source organism: Varroa destructor (assembly GCF_002443255.2). NCBI lineage: Eukaryota > Metazoa > Arthropoda > Arachnida > Mesostigmata > Varroidae > Varroa > Varroa destructor. Next base: position 8,902,596 of record NW_019211455.1, read on the forward strand.
CAAAGCGCTGACTCTCATGAACTTCAGTAAGTGGTGAATAGCCAATGCATTTCTCGCGTATTTGTTGTAAATAGAAAAGCACATTTGTAAGTAATCGCTAAATTAGTTTTCTCATAGAAACAAGAAAAGCGAATAGAATAGATTTTCCAGTGCTATACGTGTCTTTTTCAGAAGTGTTAACTTAAACATTTTAACGTTCAAGTCAATTTGACAACTTTCGATAACCATCATTATCATTGCAATTAACGAACCATAATTGTTTTGGATGTACCTTTTTTTATTACCGCTATCTTCCTTTTTGTCCGAGTGAAATCCATTACTAGTTTTGTGTTTTGTCGAGCGTTTCTGTTCGGTATCTTTTGAATGAGACGACGAATTCGAAGAAGATGATTTTTCCTTTGACGACGACGACGATAAGCGCGTGTCTTTACTACTGCTGCTACTGCTACTACTACTTTTACGTTTGTCTTTCGATTTGTCGCGGTCCCTGTCTTTAATTTGATCCTTTTCCTTATCTCTGTCTCGATCTTTGCTACTGGACGAATGCCTCGATTTATTTCGACGCCGATCTTTGCTACGTGAGGAGCTTTTTTCATGATCTTTACTACTGCTGCTACGGTTGTCTACTTCATTCGAATCTTCGGCTGCTGACTCATTGCTTTTTCTGTGCTGCTTTTCTTTAGCTCCGTTAAGCCGGTCTTTCTCCGTCAGTAGGGATACTGACGAAAATGGGCTTTCCTTTGAACTTTGATCTCTGTCATGTCCATTGCTGCTGCCAGTACTGCGAGACTTATAATCGTGTTCTGTCGCGTCTGAACTATGTCGTTTCCTTGACGCTGTGCTCGTTGAAGAGGACGAACTGTGCCCCTCATCCTTCGATCGCGACGAACCTATTAGACTCAAGCTGTCCTCTCTTTTTGGGCTAGAGGAAGAAAGTCTCCGTTTTAAATATTTTGCCTCATCTCTGTAGCCATCCTTGTAACTTTGCTTCTTTTTCGACATCTCTTCGTTGTCATATTTCTTCTGAAAATAAAGGATATGGATGATGTATTGAAATGAGTCAGCGAGCCCAGTGACACCAATTTTTTTCCGATAGAGAGCCGCATCCGTCTAACACTGCCAGCTCTAGATGACGCACTTTCAACAAAAATATTAACCTGATGTATAGTCGATTTGTACGGCAGCCAAAAATACATTTCATCAACGTTGTCACATAAAATATGTCAAAGTAATCTCAGATTTCTTTTGCACTAAACACCTTTTAAATAACATTGATCTTCTCAATTAGAAAAGCTCTTCAGAGCAACTTCTAAAATTGTTAGCATGAGTCTCACGGCAACTGTCAGGTTTCAAAATATTATACAATATGAATTAAGCAATATAGCAATCTAGCAAACATCTTACGGTTGTCGAAGCATCGTAGTCGTCTCCCTCCGTCAAATCAATCACGAAGTCGTTTGGTGTTTCCTCTTCTTTATGACGCCGTTTCTCAAACCTTTGAGGTTCCTTAAGCCGATCGTCGTCTAATTGACCCATTGGGTGTGCGTTTGACTGTTGCTCCGCAGACTCACCCATGACACCTAACGGGAATGAAAGCGCACATATACATTGAAATAGTTTCATTCTTTGCCCAAGAAAAACCAAGCACTTCTTTTTGTAACGATGGCCAATATTTAAGTGTTATTTTTTGCAGGAAATTTCCCGCTAAATGTTTCGATTCATCGAATATACGTTCTAGCAATCTTCATATCTTAATCAACGATATAGGGAGCAGATGTTGTTGTCTCAATCTTCAGTTATTTTTCACGAACGTAAATATACAGTAAAACACATTTATCCCTCAAATGTTATCGTGTTAATTCTGTAAGCACGAATTAACTTTATGATGGATCTTACCTTTTTGAAAGATTTCCATAAGTATCGCCTCTTCTTCGTCGTCTTCATCTTCTGAGAATGCAGGCTCAATCACCCTGGTCTCATCTGCCTTAGCGAATTGATGCGTCGAATAGGTATCGACCCCAACCGCCGGCACCTTACCCGCTTCCGTTGACAATACGCGAGCAGCATTTGTAGCGGCATTCTGATGACGCCGTTGGAGAACTGCTATTGGCGTGGGACGATACTGTATACAAAGATATCGATAACATCGCACGGGAAACAAACCGTTGTAACAGAACGAGTAACAAAGCCATGCTCTTTACCACTTGCATAACAAATGAAAATTGACTAACATCAACAGCGGAAATTTATCGCAATCTATACCCTAGCGCAATAAATAAATGCGTTCTGAACAAAAACCTAGTAGGTAGTTTTCGATGAATTAAGGTTAAATACCTGCGGTACGCGAATAGCGGGTATGTGACTACGCGCAGGTTTAGCTGGCTCTAAAGGTCGTTTTGGAGGCTGTTGCAGATTAGTAGGTATACTACCCGATGCGACAATGTCTGAAGTTTTGGGGCTGGATTCTGCGCCAGCGGGTTCGCTCCCTGCGCCAAGGAAAAGCCAAACAAGCTTAGTTCTGTTATTGATGGAATATATTTTATTACGTTTCAATATATATCGTATCTGTACGAATGTTTCGTACTTCTTTGAGCAATCGCATTTAAAGAAATAGTACGTTAGTTTACAATTTCTATTGCCCGTTATCTATTGCAAATTCAACGATGTTCTCAGAATGAATGTTTTTGCTCCTTCGCAAAACATACTTATTCGATTCCATGACAAGTTTGAGTTGACGTATGTACGGAAAATAAAAATGAACAAAAATTGACTCTCGTACTAAGAGCTCGCTATGTCATAGGCCAGCGCCATTATAGGTCATTATGTGTAAAATAAATAAAGCTAAATTGGAAGACATCGTAAGGCTACGGCAAGCTGTTCCTATCTCGCTGTAAGCAAGAATTAAATTTATATTTCATAGCTAGAATCTAATTCAAGTTACGACGGTAAATACAATCGTTAGGGTGTATAGTAACAAAAAAACTTTGAGTACTGTCTTCCGACTCCGGAGAGAAACCCATAATCGTCTGGGCAAGCGCTACTACGTGGCCGTTGCAAAACACGTCTGTTGATGCGGAAATCCCTAAAGTAACGCATTTTAGCCCTAATTACGAGTTCTTTTCGAGAACGAGACGTCAATCGAAACCGGCACGTCATTAAGCTGAATCGCCGGTAGCGAAATTGTACTGGGCAATAAATGACGATAAAAAAGGTCTTAAGAAAAAACAATTTAATTCTCATGTTATACATTCACAATAAGGCACTGAAAATTCTGATTTTCATGAGGCCAAAAGGTTCGAATACGGAGGAATCCCTTTAAAGTTATATAGATGTAGAACCCAATGCCAATATGTGAATTCTAGTATCGTTTTGGACTCGTCGAGACACATTTGTTTGCTATGGTACGCATCTGCCCTCATATTCAGACAATTTAGTGGTATTAACATGGCTTGATTCTTTTAAAATCTCCATTATATATATGTCAAGCTTTCAATATTTCCATTGACATTCATCTGAAATTACCATAAATAAGATACGGCTTGTCGCTTCATGATTAAAAAATGGCGCCAGCGCCATAAGAATTTGAACTGCCGGTTTATAACCTGATAAGTTTTAAAGGTTTAATCTTTTAAGACATCTCAGTTATAAGGCACTTTTGTTCGAACGTCATAGCATTAGCTGTTATGTTCACAATGTTAATACACATTATACGTAGGTCGTACGTCATTTGAACTTACCTCCCAGCGGAGCCTGTTGTTGTGGAACGCTCGGAGAATGTTTAAAGTGACAATAGGGCCGGTTGCATTGTCCAACAACGTGAAGTGGGCATACCACCCCCGAAAGACGACCCTGAGAACGAAACATTTCTCATTCGAGGATAGCAACAAGATAAACTTCGTGTCTGTAAAATCCAGCCGTGACGATGATGTTGATGTTGGTGTTGAGAGTGAGGTCACAGCAGCTACAATCGCGCAGTATAGAACAAGCTTAGTTGAATCGTAACGTCACCCAATAATCTTCTGTCTGACCGATCTGTTTGACATGCATACACACACAAACACCACGCATCACCAAATATTTCGCTCATACTCGCGCTAAAGTTCACACTTGATACAATTCACGTTCGATGGAGTCTCACAGTTGTATATCTATTAAGGAGCAACCCAGTTTCATTTCTGGAATATCAAGAGCGTTCTATCGGCCATCACGCTGTCAACTGCGTGCTAATGGCACGCGTCGACTAGCTTATTCATTCTAGCTAATGTTATCTAACTTTCTTATGATCACTATGTTTATGCTGCTGAAACTTTGAGCTCTAATACTAAGATAGCTATGACTGTCACACACACTCACTATCCTGTGCTTGACTCAGGATTCTCTCTTCATTACATGATACGTACACACTTGTTCTTCAGTTATCCCTCACACTTAGATAGTTCTCGTATTCGAACATCATATTTGCACACTCCAACAAAGTCACTCGGAAGAGGTCCACAGGTTATAATCATATGATAATGTCGTCTGAAATCTAAACAAGAATTATTTACAAGGAGAGACTATTTCTTTTCCAGGACCATATCTGGCTCGAAGAGTTTCTCCATATCAGACAATTGACACCCCGTAACGCACAAATTGCCACAAATAAAGCGGGAAGTAATTAGCGAAGAGTGAACGAGCAAGGTCAATGGACACTGTAAGAGTAGGTGAGTTTGCTGTTATAGTTGAGGGTCGATATTGACCTACGTTAGCCTATTTTTTTTTTAGTCTCTCGGTGAGTGGACAAAAAGAATCCGCCTCCGGCGATCCAGTGCCGGAGTACCGATTTAACAATACAGTCGATTTTTCACCGAGCTCTCACCCACCCGTTCCGACAATTACGCGTAATCCCCGCCCAATAGAGCAGATTCAAATCGTTTGTAACGATTAATTCCCCGGGGGTTTTGTCGTGTAAGGGAGTGAGGGGACATCAACACATTCATGGTTGTCTGATGTCCATCCAGTGTTTATTTTGCCTACGGCCGCGGACTGCCGATGGTGCGCCGCCGAAGAGAATTCGCTGACGGCACCCTAAAGAGCCCCAGCTGGCGATACAAATCATTTCAAATCAGCTGGCGGGCATTTGAGCGCGGGGCGCACTCACTCTGCTGAAAAGAGTTGTCATCATATAACAGAAGCACAAGAGAGACTATTCCGAGTGAAAGTTATACGTCTAGTAAACTATAACATTTATACGGTGTTGTAGTAGTAATAGAGATGTTACGACATACATATTATAACAATCTAATATACATTAGCGCGCGCTCAACGTGCATAGTGTCGGCGGGTCCCAGTAGACCAGCGGGAACCAAAAAAAGCTTCGAGGCAATAGCAGTGCACCGTTGCCTATCCCACATCTGCGTAACGCCGTGTAAGCAGTTGTTATGATTTGAGAATAGCTCTATTAAAGGTACGACTCTTTCCCGAAACGTAACAATGACTAATTTTGCAAAAGGCTTTCAGGCTACAATAGTGACAAACGCAGTATTGATATTCCTATAGAGTTGATATTTGACTGAGTCTGAGCGTTAGATTACTTATTTCGTGACTGATAACTTATTTAGTTTACTTTAGCACGCCGTTGTCTATTTAGTATACAGGAGAATGGCGCCATTTCTTTTGTTCGCAATTTGGTAAATTTGGTTACGGGTAAGAAATAATGGGCGCCCCGGGGGTGCAGCCTTTTTTAACATGTTCAGATAAGAAAATTATAGTATGTTATTCAATTTAAATTAATTCAGTACATACATAGACACAGATGAAATGACAAACCACGTTGTTAGCCTAATCACTATCAGTCATAAAGCCATTGGATAGCTCTAAAATATATAACGCCTGCGAATCTTTTCCTAAATATGCTGGAATGCCATCAAGTTATAACTGCGAACTTCTAACAAATATACGGTAAAAGTCAACGCCGACTTAATAGACGGAATAGAATAAAGCTCACAGTACGCATAAATACTGCTATTGTATAGACGGTCATTTGCTGTCGAGCTGGGTAGCTTTTCCGTAGTACGTTAGTACGGTCCATTAATTATATCCTTGTATATAAATGTACAAATGTACTGTGGATAAGCTAGATCGCATACCATAGATATGGCCATGGAAACTTGCTATATTAAATACGATGCATGCGAATTTGTCTTGCAATAGCCATTACGAAATGCCTATTCATTCATTATCCATGTAGTTTTTATGCTATAATCACTAGAGTATTATTACTGGGTACTGGATTCGTTTTACTTCCCTTTACTTACGAGAGCGGGCTGATGGTTGGTTGGCGCGCACTTGAATCCGTATCTTTCCTAATATAAGGCCCTTTCTCAATCGGGCTTTCCGTCACTGTTTTTAGCCGTCAGCTGCTAAAAATGGTTCTTTACATAGCCGTTGTATGAGGAGGGTAAGACAGCGAGTGAGTCTCCGAAAGAATGTGTGTCTGTGTGTAAAAGCTATCTGGTGAACGACAGGCAACTGCCTGTTGATACCAAAAGGAGTTGAAACTGAAAATGAACATATGGTTGAAATGAATGAATCTACATAAGAGATATTTGAGCCTGAATGTAAGCCTTTGTAGCTGGCTCTATGAGGAGGAGGTGATTTGCTCAGGGACTAGGATTTGACAATTGTAACTACTGGAAATTATGTCCGGTGCTGCTGTCAAGGTTGGTGGACAGACAGTTTCTGTCGTACTGTGCAAAATGTATCCGCTTTTATTGCCATCAATAGAGTAATTCTTTTTGTATATGATATGCCTTATGGAGTGTGGCGAATTAATGAAATTAACGGTCTTTAGCATCATTTACTATATATTTTGACATTTAAATATATCTCGACAAGCTGTTACCTTACCACTTGTATACTAAGCGGCATAAAGCAACTCTCTGAATCGGTCTAATTTAAGTGATTACTCTTGTAAAATTATTACTTTCAAAGTTAGAATAGCTCAAAATTATTGTTAATTTGAAACTCATTATGCGGACGTCATATAAAGAGGTGTAGATGGCAAAAAAAATTACTAGAAAGGGAGTCATTTGGTCAGACTCGTTATTCTTTTTTATCGTATTTTTTTAACCATTAAATTCTATATAGTTAACTCAATTATACTGAATTACAATATAAAATAAATATATAAAATATCGATATAAGATAAAAGGGTTTGTTGTTGTTCGCTGCAAAGCGGAAGTCATAGTTCGTCTTAAATCTCCGAATTTAGATTTGAACGAGGCAGCATTTACAAGTAACGACTGAGGATAGAAGTGTAAAGCATATCCTTAGTTTACCCATGCTTGAATCTCGGACAGAATGAATTCGTTTCATAGTTAAAACGCATCAAGCTTCTTTGTTTATGTAGGGTAGTTAGATAGTTACGTAAAGGACACAAAAATTATATGATGTCCTCAGTCCGGTTCGAAACATAATTGTAAGTACTCAGGTTGCAACAATAATTAGTGAAAAAAGTACATAAATAGCCATGAATACAGCTTTGAATTGAACAGCGCCCTGGAAAGGATTTATTTATGATACTCAGTAGCTTCGGGCAGTTTATTTGCTTAACTAAAAATTTTATTAATGAAATAAAAGCGATACTATTTTTTTCCAATGTATAATTTCCTTATTCTATGTTGCTGATGGAAGGAAATTACCAAAGCGAGAATAATAAAGGCTTTGGGCAAGCGAAGTGACTATCTAAAATATTTGATTTCTATGGGGCCGCTTGGCTTCAACTGTGTAAACGGACTGTGCTAGTCGATACTTATGTAAGAGAACCATTTTGGATTTTAAGATAGCACTGTTAAAAAGTATCGCAGTAAAATATTAGGCGTGACATAAATGCTTGTATGCGTTTTTCTGCCTACATTTAAGTGCACAAAATCTTTTAGTTAAATTGTACCAACGTTACCCCCTATTGGCTATAATGTAGCTTCTAATCCGGGCAGTATTTTCGTATTTACAGTGAATTTTCATTATATAAACAATGGTGCAACCATAGGAGAAGGTCGTCGTCTGACACACACACAGCGTGCAAACTTTGTGTATATTTGTAATTTCTGTATAATGTTACCTCTTTTTTTTTTGCAGTGGTTCACATGCGCCGGAGTGACGGCAGCCCTTGTCTCGTACTGGGGTCAAACAAGTAATGTGCTTTGTGTTATTATTTATATTACTGCGGCCACATGTGGAGCAATAGTTGGAGTGTATTCTGCCCTTGACTCCGACGATAAGCACCGGGTTTGTATTACAGTTCTAAACGATTTGTCTAGAATTTTATGAATACTATCCGAAAATGGCATCTCAGTCGAGTTAGAGATAAGAGCATCCGGATCTAAGCGGTTGCTATTGTGATCATGCGCGCGCTTTCTCGGCTTTTTTTGCTATAAAACTTGCCCGAACATGATTCAAGACCTACCATCAGCCCATACTTGACTTCTGAATACGATTAATTTTTGTATGCCAGTTAATTCACTTTGGTAGTCCCATCTCATAATATTCTAGATTATAGCTTACATTATCTACATTATAGATTAGTTGCTGGAATTGAATGCCAAAATCTAAGTATTAACTTGTTTCCGTTGCAGACAACTCGTCGAGAGCTTATTAAGAATCGAAAAGTGGTTGAGTTATTTGAGGAAAAGTTGCGGGAGTCGCGCACGCCTCCAGAGAACGGTGGAGCGATCGCTGGTTCCGTCGGAGGCCCCGTTTTTCAGGGGATGCCTTCCGTAGGTGGAAGGCATCGTCAGATGGTTTTCTCAAGAAATGCCGATATTAAGTTGCAGGAGATCATTGATCTCGCTCTTCGAGACTTTGTTACGCCATGGTACTCGTATTTGGTTCCCGAATATCATCAGCATTTCACGATGCTTCTTCGAGACGAGCTTTGGCTTGTGATGGCAAAAATTAAAGGTATGAATGTAGTAATTAAGTATAAAATACTTTTTAACAATTCAATTTCGAACTGATCTATTTTTTAACTTAAATTCTTTAATATCGCATGTTTACATTATTCATCACAATAATAAATCGATAGCGCTTATTTTAGCAATATTTGGATCATCAAAATACTCCTTCTTTATTGGACGTTTCATAGAGCGATATTTGAAGATGGATGAAGTGCAGTTAATCTCCAGTGACCTGGTAGGGACAGTTAATAGACATCTACGAAGGCTGCGTTTGTCTATGACAGCGCGCCAGCCGTTATCGCTTCATCATTTTCTCGCGTCGCCAGAAGAGGAACTCGAACATCTGCGCACTGTTTGCGATTTCCTGCTCACCGTCCTGCTACCCTCCAGCTACGCTTTGTGTGTACCATTGCGTTTACTTCTAAAGGAAATCTTTACTTGCCAAGGTATTTACCACGTTCGGGCTACCTGCGTTGTTTAACTGTTTCTCGAATAGTAAGTTGTTAGAATTTTGAATTTTTTCTCAGTTACAACATTAAGTAAATATTAAGTGTGTCAAGTAAAAGAAAAACCACTAAGTAATGTTAGCTTCTCCAACTATTTTTGGTCCCTAGCATCACTAGAATTACAAGATTCTCTCGTTTTTCTTTTGCAGTTCTCTACCCAGCTATCGACATGCTGTGCTCTCCCGACTATATCAATTTGAAGTTAGTGTCGTATCTCAAATGGCTGCAAGAAGAAAAGGAACGCCACAAGAGAACTTACGCAATGACGGAAACATTCGAAGATTTCGTTTTTGTTATTCAGACGTGTGCAGATGTTGAGGATTTAAAAGTGCTACGGTATAAAATTATGGCCGAAATTATGCATGCCACGACATTGAATAACATTAAAAAGCAAAAAGGGCTTAGCGCTGATAAAGAGATTGAACCGCCGACACTATCCAAGGGAGATCTTCTTCTCAGCCGGAATCTCCCCAAATACATTCGCCAGGTATGATGGTGTACACTTCCTATTCTACAAAAGCATTCAAAAGGATATGGATGCAAATAAAACGATTGTGTAAATCACTCCATTTAATTCTTGAAAAACGACAAAACATCATAACGATGAGATGCGCGTCGGCACATTTAGTTATCATGTATATAGATTTCTCTTTGTATTGAAATCAACTGCCTTTGAAACTTTGCGCCAAACATTTTTTATTTATTGAAATATCGTGCGGGGCGATGATCTAACTCCATCGCAGGACATCTTGTTGCCACCTGTTATACTTATTGCAAAGTATGGCCAAATGTTTTGCCACATATTACTTGATTATGACAATTTCAGCTCCAATTCGCGAAGGGACTCTGCGAAAAAAAACTCAAGTCACTAGGCGGTCCAGATTACCTCGGTGGGTCAGACCAGGACGCTACTGTTCCTGGAAGACAGGTTCTTGCGTTCCGCGTGATTATGAACTCTGAACTGGCTCGGGAACACTTAAGACATTTCTTCGAGAAAGAGATGAAGGAAGAAGGGCGAAATCTTCTGGGGTAAACCAATATCTTCGTCAAGGAGATTCATTAGCTAATGCATTAAACAGACCAGGCTGTACTGCTAATAAAGTATTTGCCTGGTACTGTGAAGTTCTTACCTACTAAATCTGGGACCTTCCATGGTTGGGTCTAGATTTGAAATTTCAGAAATTTAATATTACTTCAAACAAGCTAGTGAATGTGGTGTAGTTCAAAGGTTCAATAAGCAGCAGATTTTGAAGTTAAAAATCTAGTCTATCTGGCCGCTGCCGTTTGTCCTGATGTAACTTATTTCTTCTTGTTTGAAAATTTCGTACATTTCAATTCAGTGCATGCTGAATTTGTAATTCGGATTAGAAAACTCATTCTCATTTACCCACCAATGGAAAATCAGCTTTGGAAGCAATCCATCGTACCTAATATGACAGAAGCTTACTTTTTAAATTAATATTTAGAACAAGATCAAGCTAATGGGACAACTTTTCAATTATAGGTTTTGGTGCGACGTCGATCAGATGATGAAAACCAGTAAAGATGAGTGGCATCAGCTTGGCAACGAAATATATATAACCTATATTAAGAAACCTCACGCAGGTATTCGGCTCAGCAAACAGATACTTAAGGTTAGCCTATGCAGTGACACTAGATCGTTTTAATTTGCACACTGTCTTATTTTACGTTTTGCCATATTTAAGTTATCTAGTTTTAATTTAATCATTCTATTAAAATAAAATTACTTGTACAAACTATATAGTTTAAACTAAGCCAGTGTCGGTGTACATTTAGGATATTGAAGCATTTATCATGGCAAACAAGGGCCCTGAGGGATTTATAGAGGCCCAGCGAGAATGCTATCGTCTTCTCGAAGACAAGCACTATCACTCATTCCTATTATCGGAAAGTTATCATCAACTTATAGTCGAGTCGAAAAAAGTTGACATATCAACATTCGGTAAAGAGAGAAGTGGTACGTAGTTCCCTATTGTTGACCGTATATTTTTCATGAGATATTTATTCAAGCACTTTTTGAACAATTCGAAATGGAACACGCTTATAAGTTAATGACAAAGAGGCAGCATGAAATATTTTGTTCTTTAGCAAAATAATGACGGAGCCATAGGACATGATACATAAACCAAATATGTATTTGGATCAAATAGCCTTTAGCTATCTCTTTCTCTAAGCAATTTTCGACATTCCATTACTTGCCCAAATATTTACTAGACATCAGATGTATTTGTACGAGTTCAGCGACATGAAATGGGACTAACTACTTTGAGACCATTCAGATTTCGATTTTCGAGAGTGAACGATCTCAAAATATAAAGTGTTCACAATACTGTTTTACAGTGGGAAATGGCGATACGATTTCAGCCGAAAACGAGTCGTCGTTTAACCAAGCGATCTCGCTAGCAGACTCTTGTCAGCTAGCGCGTGCTAAACTTAGTCAACTTAAAAGTCGACTTAACGACAAGCTCAAGGCTCTATCTGCGCTTCGGGCGTCGTTTAACTCGGACCCCAAGGTGTGTACCTCGTCCCCTCACACAGCCTAGTGCTCTTGTCGATTCCTGTATCATGCGTTGCATATACATATATTTACTTGGTTTTACCGTGGCGTAGAGAATTAACTCGAGAGATAGCTGTGGCTTTCCTGCTTTCACTATTGAATCCACGGGTTCGCCATATAGGATAGAACGCTATTGCCGCATGTGTTTGCCAGATAGAAATACGCTTTCGACTCAGTGAGATTGCAATTGACCATATCATTAGATGCTAACTGTGTCACCTTTTTGACTTCTCGTTGTTGCAGATGATTGCCGCTCTAGAGAAGGAGACGAGCGAATTAAAAATTGAATGTAGTATTTTGTCCAAGTATATGGAGCGTACCGATCGGTGGAGTGATAATATCGGTAGATGGGTTGCCAGTGTGGAAGGTGCTCAAGTAGACAGAGATACCCCCAGGTAAGCAAAGAACGATGTAGGTTGTGAAATAGATCTTGGTTTGATTCAAACTCTGTTAAGAAAAAGAAGACTAATTTTTGAATAGGCACCGTCTATGCACAACTATGTTAAAATCACTATTTTTATGGTCAAGCGTTCGGATTGATAGAAGAAACTCTCGTACGCCGTGGAACAACTAGCCCATTTGACATGTGGAAGCTTAGTTCGTTTAAAAGCACTGAAAGAGTAGCAAGAGATATTTTCTCATTATTCGAAGTACCAACAATACACTATAGAGTGATATATAATAGAAAAAAAAAGTATGTTCGTAATAGTTTTAGGTGAAGTCCTATAGAAAAACATCATGCCTCATTTATAATAGTAATATTATTTTTATAACACAATAATATATCATTTTGGAGGGTTCAAAGAAGTAATACTCATTGTGTGATCTGGCTATAAATTTCAGATTTACAGTGATAGTTAGTGTAAGCCAACAGCCGGACTCGGGGTATGTTGTAAACAAAAGCATCTCAGACTTTCATCAACTCTTGCAGAACGTTTTGCCGGTTAGTTTCTATTCTTTCACAGCAGCGCTGTCGATGCGGAACATGAAGTTCTAGTGTAGCTGGCGAAGATAACGTACATGTAATCACAAACAGTCTTACAGGGCCAGACTGAGCTGTAACAATCGGAGTGACAAGACTTTAGTCCAGTGTACGCGCAGAAATAGCGTTATTTCTTGAGGCTTACATTGCAGGTATGGAAATGCATTCATTTTCGTAAGATATTTTAACAGTTCTATTGGAATTCTCCCTACGCAGATTTCGTCAACGCTGAAGCGACGCGTCAATCTTCCATCGATCCCGTCAAAGATGCGTCTGAAAGCGTTTGACCAAGCATATTTATCACGCGCGAAAGCGTCCCTGCAAACGTTTCTCGACGTGCTGCTTCGTGACGAACTGCTGCAGAACTGTGAAGCGGTCTGTTCGTTTTTCAACGAAATTCCATCATCGCTGCTGCAGCCAATAAAGGCTCAGGGTGATGAGAGTGTGCTCAAGAAAACGCTTAATTTTTTGCCCTCGCTTTTTAAAGGTTAGCACCATTTGGATATTACCTAATAACGAAAATAAGCATCGGAGTCATGACCGATGTCGTAGAAAACCCAGCGACTTATAGGCTCTCTGCTAATGGCGATAAACAACCAAGAATTCATCCCTTCGTTGGGCTATATATACGCACTGAATTCTATCGAACACTTATTACTAAATATTTTCCAATTGAATCTACAGCAAGGTCGAACCTGCTTCTTATGAACGTAGCAATTGCGCTATTCCCGTAGCATATCTCAGTAAACCTCGATCCAACCACCGGAACACCAAAATTATGCTTATAGCGGCGATACTCGTGCTGGAAGGTTCGCGTCGTATGTAAAAACAACTTGCCCACATATTCCTATTGTGCTGTTTTATATGCTCTATAGCATTGTTCCAATCGTCCCATTTCTTTAGCTAAGCGATACGATTACATGATACAGTTTTATTGATTCCATTATTTCTTTGGCCGTTTAGTGACCCTATGCTAGATGAACCAACATCGTCTGTTAGTCAATAGTATTCTCCTCTGCTAACTACAATGGCCTCCCATTGCTGTTAGCGCTTTTCTTGCTAATCTTAATAATAGTGTACTAAATGGCCATATGACCCTGATGGATAGTTTGGTTTTTTCAACGTGGCCTTAGTGTTACAAATCCATTTAAGTTTGTAGAGTTCATCTTTTGCCTTCTTTAGCGTACAACTTTTTTCAGACCCATCGGCTTTAGTACAGTATTTTCTCAATAGACCATGTATACACGTGAATACAAAAGTCATTAAAACTGGTTTAAAGATGATCTGGACAATATGTATAACATAATTTTCTGTTGATTACGATATATAACTGGTCAGTTCTATGTAGCACCACAATACAATGTGATAACACGGTCCCCATTCTGCTGGTTGTCGTCACCATATTGCTAAATGGTTGCTTTCGACCGGTGGTACGAACACTCGCCCTCTATGTAGACTTCAATATTAGGGAAAAAGGAACACTAAGAATAAATCCACAAAAATCTAACTTATCTCGGCCCCCCCCCACAACTTCAATCTTGTTTATAGCTTCCACTGTTGTGTCTTGTCTCCCCTGCAGAAGCAACGATGGCCATAGTAGTCAAATAGGCTACTTACTTTAAATAACGTGTGTACACTAGGACGACGAAGATCTAATAAACTGCAGGCCACATTGTCGCGGGTACGACAATACTTTTGGCTGTTTTGCATAATGGTGTTTAACGACGGCGCTAACGCTATGTCCCAAAACAACATCGGCATTACTGACGAGGGAGTGTTGCTGCGGCCGCTGCTGGTGCTTTTGTCGTTTTTTACCGTGGAAACGTATGTTTAGGTATAGAAACAAAGGGGTTATTTAGACCCGTGCTCAAACCGACTCCCCTACATCGGTCCCTTGTAAAAAAAATTGCTGTTAGGCTAGGACAATAAACTCCTGGTTAAAAGTTCGCACCTAAATTCGCCCGCGTATTAACAGTTTTTACATATATAAACCTAACAAATCCCCCCAGTAAAACGGGCGATCTCAAAAATGGATTCCACGACGAATAGATAATACCAGTGCTAATAAATATAGATCTTATCTTCAGTTGTTATATCAGTCTGGCAACCTAACGTTTGCAGGCGATAAAGCAGGAAACGAAACCAGTTCTTCATTAGATGATGAGGATGATCTCTTCCTTGAGCTGTGCGACTCTGATCTAAATGCAGACAAGATGCGGGTCGATTCAATAGCTGAGCCTCTTTATCATTTACTTGCGGAGATGTTTGAACTCCAGGGCGGGAATCCAGTCAATTGGCTTCGTCGAACGCTAATTATGTTTGTCCAGATCTCATTTGGCAAAACAATTAATAGGTGAGTGATCTTTCGCGAAAAAGAAAACATTCACTGAAGTTGAATTTTAGTTGTATGATGTTGAGTAGCATCTAAATTCGTCTGCAAGTCTACGAGGCTATATTATTAAGCTAACTAGCTGATAAGCATGAGTTTTTCGATTTGTGAATTAACTATTGCGCGATACTCAGTCTAATTTTTGCTGGGCTTATTTGCCACCCAGATCTCTTATATAGCCGGAAGTCTTGAGCATAGTACTGTCATGTACTTGATCTACGGAAAAAGCTTCAATGCAGACATCCGTCAAATCTATAAAATAACAATTATTGAGGTTGCGTCTTTTGGACCGGCTAATGATATAAGTTCCCATGATAATGCAGTGGTAAAGTGTTTGCCTATTAAACTTGCGGACAAGTGGTGTTGTAGATTCGAGTCAAAACACAGACGAACCTTGTTTCGCGCTGGAAGCCGACCGTCTGAAGCGATGCTTAACAGTCATATGTATCGTAACTAGCGAAATAAGTAACGTCGTGCCATGTTATATTGTATGGACATTGTACGGGCGTTTTTCTGCACAAAGGTTACGCGATTAATTGAAGCGATTGGACAATAAATAACCATCTTGCAAAGGCGACTCGACGGTTGCGAACCACGTAAATAATAAATGCCATTATATGTGAATGCAAAATGATAGCTTTAAACGGTTATTTATAAAAAAAACAACATCAACATCTATACTACATATTTTCTTCCGACATTTTTGAATTCAACATCTAAGATAATGATGCACAATGGAGTTTTATACGATGAAGTGCTCAACTAATTGAAGTCCGGAGAAAGAAGTTTACTCTAATTGGTCGTTTCAATAGGTTAAAATGTTTAGACCGCGATAATCTATCTGGTTAGCGGCGGTGGCAGTGCCTTAAAATAAGACGTCGACCCAGTTTAGACAGTAGAGGGTTGTCATCATGACCCCGTAGGCAAGCCTGCGGCCCAGATTGTCTTATATTGTAGATAGAAACGGTTACCTAGAAAGAGTTGGCGCATTTTCAAATCATTAGCTATGGGATTTGAAATGTTTTCAGCAAGCGCAAATAATTGCACGGTACTTATTTATGCACGAATAGTTAATTCAACGCTGATATCGAAGTTTTGATATTAGTTACTGCTAGTGATAAAAGGAACTGTTTATAATGTAGGTCAGAAATATAGCTGAATGAATATTAGATAAACAATATATTGATTTTTAATCAATGAGCTTATTAACACACTACATAACTTCGACCATTTGTCACGGAATATTCCTTAGGTCCTAATGATTACAGACCATTCGCATCCATCTGATATTGCCATCAGCTTATCAATACGATCTAGAATTGCTTTACTTAGGACCAAACTTGTCATTGATTTCGTTTTACTGTTATAAAAAATACAAAATGAAAGTAATTACTTTAGCTTTTATTGAGGATAGGTTGATTGTTTTTTTGCTGATTTTTGACAGGCGCAACGCAACATCGAATTTAAAATAATACTGTCTTACTTATTTTGCGAGATAATAACCTGAAAAAAAAGTAAGGCGAAATCTCTCTTACTTGAAAATGATTCCAATCACGGATTTTTTTTTTTAGACATAGCGAACGATTTCCGCTTCTTCAATTTCCAAGGCAGAAATCAATGTTATTTATTTATAATTAATATTTCGGCCAGGCAATATGTTTACTGCTAAAACAGAATTAACTGTTATAGTTGACAAAGGATAACAACTTCAGTCCCGTTGGAACTGTCACCAGCAAAAAGAAGTTTGTTATGCCGGCGTAGATAGTATTATATTTGTCTTTGGAGTTAAATAGGTATTATATGCCCGTATGTATAGCGGATCTGAATAAATGGAGCTTCTGTATCAAAACAGCCAATTTCTAGCTTAGCTTTTCGAGGGTTTGGCAAAAAATACTGTATCAAACAATAAAAAAAGGGTTTTTTTTTGTTGCTTTTTACATGCTAATAATATGGTATAACATCATTTATGTCTATTACATCTTTCTGTCTGCATGTTCTTTGTTACTCTGTGCATTGCGCGGCCAGAAACGCTATAATTACTATTATCATTACTATAATATTATTTCAGCTATTGCTGCTTTAGTTTGTCCTATACAGTATTATTATTATTATTATTATATGGTTATGGACTAGTATAAGAGTAATGTCCATTTCGGATATAGCGGAGAATCGCGTTTCATTTAGTGCCTAATATTTGCCTTTTCTCTTAGTTTACTTATCAATTTTTATTAACAGCATTTTTGGTATTGATTCGATGCATGTTTGCGCACAACGTAATAGACGTACATAGACCGCATAGGTGATTTTACCGAGTTTGTGAGGAGAAAGCTGTCTCACATAGATACTATAAGGAGCAAACAAGAAGTCAGAAAGCACATATTTCGATTTAGTCAACAACAATAACAACAACAACACGATTCGTTCGGTGAGTATCGAATGGCAAAACAATGAGTCCATTTAATATGTCCAGTCGCTGTGTCAGGCGATGATTGCATTGATTCTATCGCCGGCCAGTAACTTCCTACGCTACAGCAATGGATAGAGTTAAGGGCAAAGGCGATACTAGCTATCCTATTTTGCCTGAGTATTCCTCTGTCACAGGGATGCAGACATACAGAGGCATCTTGCACGTGACACATTGTTGGACCGTGTCTATGCAGGTGCAATAAACGTCAATTGTAACTGTACGATATCTATTTTTGATATTTCCGGTGGAGGCCATTTCAGAGAAACTTATTCCTGCCGAATTAATAGAAAAATGTGAAAAAATGCCATCCAAATCGGAAATGGTACGCAAATATACAGATAATGCTGAATTAAGGGATGGTCTTACATGTTTATTACATGACGGGTCAATAAAAAATGGAATCGGACGGATTTTGTAGACGGCGGACAAGTGGGACCGCTTACGAGACATTATGATGATCGTCACATAACAACTATATTTGCTTACTAGTTATTATTAGGTACATTCATTAATTTTGAGCATTAAAGCATCATCGAGATTAAATTAAAGCATCATCGAGAGGGTATCGATTTTGAATTGGCTTTATATCTTTTAAATTCCGTGAATGATGAAACTTACTTACACGTATAGGTCATAGGCTGAGGACGAAAAGCAATGCCCAGAAAATGCATATAGTCCATATGGTAAATTTTCGGTTTGTAACTAACGAGCGGTATTATTGTTCCATTAAGCATATAAACAGTTGTGAAAATAATCGCAATAAGTATTACGTAACGTTCCAATAGTTGCAGATCATGATTGAGTCGTATAATGGATGGTGAATAAACTTTATAAAGCCCAAACAAAAGTTGTGAAGGAGACTCCGATTTGTCGGCGTTATTGGTTTCATGGAATGTCTTTGAAGTACTTATCTATTGCTGAACGTATAGTCGAGCAGATCAATTGCGTTCGATTTAAGCTTGTCTCTTTGTCTTTAAGGTACATACACTTTTCCGATATTAAACCGATATTAAATTACACTATCGAATAGAAAGACAGTCAACTTTCTGTCCCAAGTTCTACGATCTTTTATAGCTTGGCTTAGCCTTCTCAGATAGACCGAGCTCATATAAAATAGCGTTTTTACGTTGTAGCTATTGTTCGGCAAAGCATGATCTTCAAGGAGAAACGACCTTATGCACTGGGGAATACAAGCTACGGCTTGCTTATGGCGGTAACCATTGTGTTATATTTCTTACGATAACTGCCCCTTCACAGTATGGAATAAATGTTCAAATATTCTAGTTTTCGCGAACGAAAACCGATCTTAAGCACTCGATTGTTAATTATTGCCCTTTCACGTAGACGTGTCTCATGTGAAAGATGTAAAGCACATTAACTACACAGGAGGAGAGAGCCGAGGCTAGAGTCCATATTTTGAATGTCTGCAGATGTAACCGTCCTAAAAAACGGGCACTAATCGTCATCGTGCAGCATGCATACAAGAGTAGATTTAAATAAAAAAAAATAATAAACAAGAGTCCATGCTTTCGATAGACGCCAAACAATTTTTTAACCTTAAGATGGTAACGCTAAAGATAACGGCGTCTTTGTGATTTTTCTTAAATCAGTTGTTGAAGAACACGGTCCATTTTTTAGGAACCTGGGAATGTGTAGATAACACTGTTGCTCATTCCTTTTCATATAATCAGCTAGCTGTTTGCTAAATTACTATTATAGCCTTGAAGTAACGTAGTTTGTATTTAAATTTCCTTCCCCCGATCGCTACAAACAGACAATTGCTGCAGGAGTGCTTTCAACAACAACAAAAGTACCTAAGTGTTTTTCTTCTGTTCGTTATAAAATATTTCCGTAGCAAGCTATTCAGGGCAAGCCGCAAAGATGTTAAATTTTGAGGAAGAACTATTAGTTCAATGTCTTCTAACTGCAAGTAGGGTCCGGTATAAGTCTTCTGTTGACACTAGAATTATGTTAACATATCTAACAGGTATAACTTAAAATTTTAGTTAGATGGCGGACTACCATTAAAATATAATAGAAACAATTAATTTTGATTAGATGTAATATCAACTTAAAGCGGCAGTAATTATTTGCAATGGACAACCAACTAACTGTTGTTACCTCGTATTAGCAGAAATTTGTCTCGAACTCGTTGTTTATCTTCTTCCAACAATAGTTTCATTATATACAGCGCTGTGATGACGCTTACTGATTAGGTAGGCAACTAATTAAATAATTTTTTTTCTCGGACACACTAATCTTCTGGACCGACAAATTAAATAATATTTTGTGTTTTCTTCCGTATCCGAGTATGATATATATATAGCATTTTTATTCTGTTTGATATAAATTCAATCAAAATATAATAAGGGCACGACTATATATTCTTCCAAAAAAAGCAATTTATTTCATTCGTGATATACAGTGGGTGGTAGATCCATTTCGGGCTTATCTGATCACAGCATATATCATTATCTCTAAGGCGTCTCGTTGCCAGATTTGAATCATAACGACAATTGTGATGTGCACCAGATAATTTACGTATTACGTATCGCTAATAACACAAGAGTAGCAATAAACTCTCTGTCACACGGTTTTCTGATATTTTGGTTGTCTGCTCTGCTTAAGGTTCTTAACATATTGCCTATAAGCCACTGACCGCTAATAGAATCCCTTCGGAATTATTTGATATGCTCTGAATGTCACTTATATCATATACTATACACATTAATATGATTGTTTAATTTTTTTTCAGATGAGTTGTTCATTGCTAGGCGATGAATGCTAAATGTGTGCGTATAAATACGATTACAAACGTTTTATTTGTTCTTATTTCGGAAATTACAATGCCATGTTTCTCGATCTCGTAGTTGGAGCCGTTCACGGGGAAGTGCTTTTAATAGATGGCACCAGAATGAGATAGTCGGCACACATCGATCTATTACAGATTTAGTGGGATACTGTTGCTCCGTGGCGTAGGCGGTAGCATGTTTGCTTGAAAAACTTCAGGTACACTAAATAGTTGGTTCGAATCCGAGCGTGAATAGGATTTGTTTCGTGGTGGGAGAGGCGCGCGTGTTTCAATGCGTAACGATGGTACTGGACGTAAAACTCTCGAAACTTTTGGCGGACGATGTACGCTTATAATCAACAATCATATAAGGGTGGCATTTGCTGTATTCGTAAGTGTTTCCGCCAATTACAAATATAGCTACGTCATATAGCAGCTCAATATGTACTGGAAATTTTATGATTCGTGGCCGACTCATATCTCTGATCGTGACGAGGAACAATTGGTCTCCTTTCACCCCTACCTCGTGAAGCGTGGTTGGTAGCAATTCACTAAACATTGCTAGATCAGGATAAAATTTACGTAGGTATGTCAAATTTGTATTAGCATGGATCAATAACGTGAGCTAGTAAAAAGGACAACGAATTCCCAGCTGACCCACAGACGAAGTCTCTGAGCGTTTGGGTACGCGGACATAAGTGTGGGTTTCTACTTGCAAAATAGAAATATTGATACGATACAACATGCTATCTATGTTTTGTATCAGTAACGTATCAATATGAAACACATTTAGATCTAAGATCTACTAGGACAGAAATCGTTCCTCGCCATGTAAAGACGCCTCAATAAAGCAATAAAAATCTTCTATAATTAATGTATCGTATACTTTTCAAGGTTAAGTCAAGTCGAAGATTAGTACGGCATCTTTCAGAGCTCAATGGAATTTACAGTAATTCACTTGTCGTCATTCGTTTCTAGGTCTCTAGGAAAAACGACACGAACGTTGATGAAAGACACTCAATTAGCGTAGTTTCACCGCTATTGCTATAAGTAGTACTTTTTTTTTTGAAACCTTTATCTGTGGCGCAGTTTACAGACAGCACCGTGATAATTGTAGGTCAATAATAATAATAATAATATAATTACCACCGAGATCCACTATTTCTTCGTCTATATCGCTGTCGATGTGCGCTTACGTTTCTGCGTTCAGCTGTTATAATGATGTTACGCGTCGCTGAACAAACCACTACGTGGGTATGTCTAATTGTCTATGCTGTTGTTTCGTAACTCTCATTCCTGTCCGCCCGCTTGTATCCCTAACGTCGAAATCGGGCATCTTCGGCCAGGCGACTCATTCCAATCATGGGATACCGTGATGTGATCGTCTACGGTCCAGCCGGAGCATTATTTCGAACGCTAAATTTTGACCGGCTGATGCCGATATGATCTGCCTATTTTCGTAGCAACAGCCAAAACTTGGCGATGCTACTACAGTGTAAAGGGAACGTGTCATTTTGAACTCGGTTGCCTCTGTAGAATTTCTCGATCAGTATAAGATTCATCTGTTTCGTTAGCCGGTTGCTGTGGAATAGTGTTGTAACCTGCTGATGCCCATTTAGCGATGATTTGTGCACTGATGTATATCTATAGAGAGATCAGAACACGTCGCCGCCGGTCGACCATCCATTATGACGTATTCGCTATCAAGGTCGCGTTTCATTAAAACGCTTAGTCAATAAGCGGCACGTCAAGGCGTTACGGAAAACGTAGACGATGTTTCATTATGGTTCGGTTCCTATAATATTATTTTTGCGGCTTTTTTCGTAGGTCATCATTATTATTATTGTAATTACTAGCATTTGTATGCAGTAAAAATGTTTGAATGTACGAGATGGCAAGCAGTCAGTTAAGAGATAATAAGATTATTAGGAAAATCTTCCGTCACGTTGCATAGTTAAGTAAGGGTACATCCTAAAAATCTTTAGTTCGTGAAAAGAGAGAGTAAATGTCATCTCGCTATGGGGACGGTTCTGTTATTGGCTGCTTACATACTTGGATATTTATCGGTCGGGTTTGCTTCTTTCCAATCATGCGTCTATCGGCATAATCCAATATCCTCGTTTCCAATGATGTCTGTATTATATGGTTTGTCCAATTAAAAAGACTGATCGCTTTACTCTTGGCTTTTGCTGGAGCGCAGAGCCGAAGTTGTTGTTGTTCGAGAAAGTTTACATTTTTAATGCTGTTCGGTTCCATATCACAGTTAATTTACGTCAAGTTACTTAAGAGAGTTCGGAATCTTTTCAGCATTCGATATTCAACATATTGTAACTATATTGAAATTTTTGCAGATAAATCTAGATTAATTTATTTATAATTGCTTTATTAATCACCACGTAATCTGACGAGCTGAATAGAGAAACGTAGATTTGCCATTAGGGAATTTATTTTCCCATCGTTAGAAAAGTGACGTATCTCAAGATTAGCTCAAGATGGCTGCTCTAATCTGAATGTGACCCAATGAAATATGCTGCGCGTGTTATACAGTGAATAAACACACATACGCTATCCATATAAAAAAAAGACGGTACTATCCAATGGAAAGTTTGTTTGCTGCATATTAGCTTCATTCTAACTGAAACCTGCCTTTCACCTCACCATCACCATCATTATGTTATCGAAAATAATAATCACCTTATCGTTTATGATCAACACCGTTTTGTTTACACACATGTACAACTTCATAATTTCGAATCGGCGTTCATTTACTTTGCAGCTTATTCGACTCCATTGCGACATTCGAATATAAATCGTAGGCTGTTAACACTTTGCTAGTTGCGATTAAAGGTAACCTGTCAGCGTTCTCTAGTTTTCAAAAATTTCGGATATCGGAAGCGCTTTCCGAACTTACTGAAAAACGGTAACTTGTAAATACTTGTCTGATTAATAGTTATCTACCGCAGAAATGATGATTCGCACTACGATAGTAATTGATATTTTTAGCTGTACCTACAAAAATTCCTTTTCCACTATCAACAACAGGGGCTTTTCAACGTCATATGGGTGTGTGTGTGTGTGTGAGGAATATTCATATGGTAATAATGCACGTGTGTGTATGTACGTATGTATGTGTCGATCTAATTACCGAACCATCGGTTCTAAGCACTACTAATTTTAACCGTTTTTCTGCATATGAGCCGGTCGAACTCGATCTAATAGGGCAAAGAAAGACATTACGTACTAGTACTTTCGTCGGAATAATACGCGTGCTGCAATTTTTGGTAGGACTAGTTTATCAAGCGTTCACGAGCCGCTGAGCGGTGCACTTCGCTGAGGCAACAGACACTGAATGTAGAACAATGTACACTAAAAAAATAAAGAATATATATTACAAAACAACATTGATTGAATGAGAAATCCCCAAACGGTCAATCATCGACGCACAATCCGTCACGATTAGGAGGCGTCTGCTTGCTGTCCTTGTCAAGTCGTAATCAACCTAAAGAGAAATAGAACTATAAAAATTACTTACATTTAAAGTAACTATTTTTTTTATTATAAATAGCTGTTGGTGCCTAGCGAACAGCTTAGCTTTATCTCACGGACAACATTATTCACGTAGTTTTGTCGTTATTTGTGTTCCTAGATTCGATATAATGATATAACTAAAATCCGTTTGCAGACAAGTTCTTGAAGGCATTTCATGGATGATGTCGGAATCGATGTTTGTCTATTATATGGAACTGTTCAAGGAAGCAGTGTGGCCCAACGGACAGCTCCATGTGAAAACACAAACAAGAACTTCAAAGGTATGGGAGTCTCGACTGCAGTTGTCATCATGGTGATCCGGAACTATTGCAAAGAGATAGGTGATCATCTGGTCTCCGCAATTGAGAAAGCATCACGCTAAGCGGGTGTATCGTAAAGATAAACGACGTTCATTTGAAACAGGGCGCCAGAGAAGCGTCACAAAAGTCTATAGGCAACTTGACGCTTCAGCAATATTTGACCCTATGTTCTCCGTTGCAGGACATGCACAATACGAAGCAGGATGCTCGAAACTTACTTCTGAACCACGTTCCTGAGATGATGAACTTTGTGGGCTCGCAGAACGCCTGCAAAGGGACTTTGAAAATGTTCGAAGCGTTGCAGGACAAGCAGCTAAATAAGCAGTTGTTCTATGACCTTCTTGAGAAGGTTCTTTATGAATTCGCTCCAGAACTGAGGACTAAATAAGAGTTCGTTCGCAGTGTTTTAGTGGCGCGTGCAAGAACGTAATAGCTACTCTTATCAATGCTTTTGTCAAAATAAATGAATATTCCAGCAAAGTTAAAATTGGCCTTAGTACAGGCTTAGTACAGGTTCAAGGCTTCGGATGCGTTTAACGCCCATTTACTGGTTTCTGAATTCAGTTTACTGTTACGGTGGATATATGGATGTACTTAGGTCAGCTATACAATGTTAATTATGTTATTATGACTGAAAAATAAGACACTTTTTGTTTTTGGTGTTTGTGCTGTTCTAGGTCGACAATGATGCGACAGCACAAATTGCAATCAAGTACGCATTAAGCGCTATTTTTAACAATTACAGTTCATGTTGAACGGAGACAAATTTTATTGAAGAAAACAAACGATTTATTTTTGTGATTGATTTTCACATGTATAATCCCCTTATTGACGAACAGTTTACCGCGTGTAATCAAAGTTTCGCATAGCAACATAGAATACGAAAACAATTTTATCTTTAGTACAAAATGCTAAACTTAATCTAGTTTTCAAAATGCTGACGAGAATAACGAAAAAAAAAAAAAACAACCATGGCTAAGTAAAGATAAAATAAAGTGCTACACGAGTAATATAGATGTTTTACAGGATTGTATGTTTTTAGTTGTGCTTTTCGAACGTCGAAATCAGCCGTCTGTTGATTTAACTAGAATTTAGGCATCTTAAGTGGTTTTGAACATTGCAGAATGACGAAAAGCGGTAATATTGTGAAGCGCAATTGTGCAAGTTGTCGTTGTACATATCGGACAATACGATTCCAAAGTAAGTTATCAGTAACATATTACATATAGACAAAATATTAGATAGAAGAAAATTAAAGAAAGATCTATCTATGGTATTCACTTCCTCGTGGATAGCGATACGATAATATATCATAATGTAAAATGAATACGTTTAAACTTAGTCTATCTGGTCATCGAGACAAAGTGAATTGTTGTCATTATTATTACGATCGTTGTAAGCGTTCCATTGTATTGTCCTAGTTACGACGCAGGAACTCTTAACTTAAAACTTAGGAAAACTTAAAATTATCTATTTATGATGCGGGAAAGAAGCGAGTGTGTACAAAGACGACACCATAAAACTACACGGCATACGTAAACATATAACTACATTAAAAAGAATGCTATACCGCTACCTATTGTGGGTCTGTCATTGATTGTGCTATAGCTCCCGTACGAAACCTACCCAGAAACCACTACTGTAATTACTATATATATATGCATAGAATTAGCAAACGTGCAATCGATATAGATGGTACGACTATATCAAGTAGAAATCATGATAAGAAAAATCGTTGATCATAAACGAAACAATGACATGAGCAACCGCGAGCCGAAATTGCTAGATCAGGATTTTGTTGTGTGACTAATAAAACAACAATTAAAAAGAACATTATTGTCACTAGCCGTATTTCATTAAGCTACTATAATAAATAAATTACCGAATATCAATTTGACTGATCTTTAGTTTTTACACGCAACAAAAGATGCTGCGCCAATTGGCTCGTTCTTTATTGGTCGAGCAGTATCAGTAATTATATGGAAAACATTTGAGCTTGTCACATATCGAGAGGATATTTTTGTAATAACAATCATTCACTTGAAGGCATAAAGTTTTAGTCAGCCGATTTACTTAGTATCCTCATCGGATCAGCCTGTTAATGGCATCAGAATGTATTAGTTACGCTTTATCATCATTAAATATACTGTTGAAGATAAACTATAGTATCGAACGAATCTAATTTTTGTCGGCAAATACTTGTGCAGTAGAAATAATCAACCCTTATCGTTAATGGCGATTCCTCTCACGATCTAGAATATGGCCTGCGCACTAAAGGTCAATCAGCCTAAATCTACCGGGATACGAAATCGTTGTTGCCTAACTATCACCGAAATGCTGCAGTTTCGTAACAACGTTTGCCCTGATTATTCGCTGCGGCTTTTCCTTATATCTGATGGGTTTTTGTACAGTGGCCAATACTAAGATAAACGTCAACTGAATTCGTTTGTAGACATATTCAATAGTCTTCTTCACCCATACTGATACGTTTACCGGTGAAAACTTAGTACAAGCATAAGCATCTCCTATCTATTCGCCATCACCGCCACCACTAAAAGTTACAGATATTTCCCGGTGAACTCTTAGCCTGTCTTTCCAATGTACTAGCTGATATTCCATCGTACTTCAACTTCCCTTATCTCAGACTAAGCTCAGATTAAGCTCTTCCGTTTGTTCCATCATCTCTATTGGCGTTCGCGTCCGTCTCCGAGTGATCGCACCGTAACGCTATACGCAACTCACACCGGTTCGTCGGCTGGCTGCGGGTGATAGCGTAATAATGCCAGGCTGATCTTCAGTTTGCCGTAGTCGCTCACCAGTTTACGGTTCGCGCCACGGCAACGTCGGCGACCGCCACAGCTGCCACGGTCTTCGCTCCCTTTACACTTCTGTAAGAGCGGGCCATGCTGTGATCCTTTCCCCTGTACGGCGTCGGGCGTCTTTCGCTCTTTACACGGGGCCTTCGTAGAGCCGTCAGAAGTGGCCCCACGATAGTGTAGCCCGCGTCGTGTCGATGAAGTGCTGCTGTTAAGACCAGTGTTTTTACAGTGGTTCTCGCATGTTTGTATGTGTATCGGCAGTGGTCCGGCCGTGAGTGCCCCTGTGTCCGCAGGCGCCAGGCACTGTCGCGGAATTTTTCGGCGGCGCGGTCAGCTAGCCGCTGCCAGCTGTGCTTCTCCAAGCTGGTGCCTTTAGTAAAAGCGTGGCTGTCGAGTGTGAGAGTTTTTTTGGGTACTAATTAGAAAGAAAAACAAAAGGGATTAACTTGTACTGCTTGTTCAATTACTTCTATTATTGATATTGCCGCTAGTAAAGAGGCCTGGCGTCGAATTTTCCGTTGGACACGCACACGTGTCTCGGCATTGCATGACCGTTTCGAGTGTGGCCCCGTTCACTATGGATTGGTTCGTGTATGTAAATACCGCGTGATTTTGTTTGTCTTGGCCGTATTTTTCTCATCTCTGTACAATAGCTGCTGTTATTATTAACGTTGAAGTGCAGGTGGATAAAAGTCATGGGTGCTGAATACCAATCTCCGGATTTAGTGCTGCTTCACGGTGCCTTACTGGTGACGAAGCGATTACCATTATGTACTTTTGCCGCTGTCGGACTCGTCGCGTTGACGTTCCTGGCCGACTTGAGCCAGGCTCACGTAGCGCTCACTTTTCCACAAGCCCGTCACTACAACCTCGACTTTCTTGACAACGGTCGTACGAAAGCACCATGCGGAATGCCTAAAGGTGAGTACGAAATCTAACTGACGAAAATAGAAAGCGCATTGTGCATTAATCAGAACTATAACAGGAAAAAACTACTCGAATTAAATCATTCAAATGGAACGAAATAATCTATATAAAGGGTTTGCATGCGTACGAAAAGGGCTCCGTCTGCGTGTCCTCAAAGAAGATCGACCTGATGACCGTTATGACAGGTCTGAGTGTTGCACACTTTGACCTCTATTTCTGGGATGTCAATCTAAAGCGAAGAGGAATCTAAATGATCTAATTTCTCTTTAATAATTATTATTAGAACTCAGGTGGAGCGACATAATGAGAAGTACGGAAAATACACTATCGATAGGAAGTCGTCGTCGTCGTCATCATCATCATTAGGCCAGTACCTTTCCCTCTGACATCAATCTCTCTGGCCCATCCAGTCGGGGCAACAACATTGCAGGCACATATTGATAATCGTTTAGTAATTTTCCGACAGGTGTCACATGTATCTGTGCTTATTATAATCGATGCAGTGTTTACCACACTACGTACTCGTAGTGATGCTCGTAGGGTTGTTTATTCATTCAGCCTCTTAGCCCTTCACGATATAATCCCTCACACAACTGCAGTCTTACTGCAACATGTTAATCTACCGTTACGTTCCTTGAATAGAAGCCAATATATAGTTCGAACGACGCGAACTGCTTTCTTACTCTAGCTGTTGTTGATGCTGCTGTAACCGCCGAGACCACGAGGCTGACACAAAAAGAAGCTGAATCTCGGCACACTACATGCGTGAGGGTTCCTGCCACGGCAGATATCAGTACGGCCAGAAAGGCAACGACGGCATAAGCCACCAGGAGTATCATCCGTAGAATGGCAACGGCCGTTCAGTACTGCGAAAAAAAACCTCATGCATGGGCCACGCTCTCACGCTACATAAGGACGTTTGCCTTCTGGTGCCTTTTACAGAAGAATAGGTTTACACCATGAGCTTCTGTGTGTCTTTGTTTGTTTGCGATAGTAATCGCTGCCGTCCGTTCAACATTTGCGGCACGCAACTCTCCACACCACCGCTTGCATGCACGGCCGCCGCGTTACAGGCCGATAGCACCAGCGCCGAGCATAAGAGCGTTTGCAGCTGCCGTAGAACTCTCGATGGTCTTAGTTGTTAGTAAGAGACCTTGTTTTTCTCCATTTATCGCCAACGCGATAAAAGTACCGCAAATACGAGCCAACCCCGGCAACGTCTATCAGGTTCATGTTGGCTGCTATCGCGCATAAAATAAACTCCCGCCGAAGCAGAAACGCCGTTGGCTTTGTGACGTTGTTGATGGCGGCTCGGAGGACGCTTAGCTATTGCCCGCCGCTGCCGTTGATCTGACCACCGAGTCAACAGTGGCTGGTCTAATGGTCAAACCGTTGCGCGATTTATCTGTGTCACATGCGACTGGATGTTTATTCTGCGCTGCTTCTATCGCTGCACTACAGCAGCCTACTAGGAGGTACCTGACCAATGCCGGTCCAGGCGGTAGACCAGAAGAAGACGGATTGTGCTGATCCTTCTGTTACCGACTCTCAATAGCGAAATTGGGGCATGTTATCGCCGCAAAGTCGAACAGACTGTACGACTTTGCGGCGATTGCTCGACGATAGGCGGCAACAACAATAGCTGTTACAAACAAGAAAGAAGCTGAGTAGGAAAGTATTTCAACAACTTCTACTGCTGATCGCTGATGACCGTTTGTTGGTAACGTTATGCTCCAAAAGCGCTCATTGATACCCTGTCCAAGGAAGGCAGAGTTGTTGCCATTTATCGCTGAGAAGGAGAGATATTGCAGTATTAGAGATGCGAGCAGAAATACACTTATACTCACCCTCATATGATTAAAAGGGGAGCAGACGACGAGAAAGTTGAAGGCAGATAGTGTAGACGAAAAGAGGCCTGCAACTAAGTAAAAGAAAACCCTGTTAGACATTGCATGGGGATATATTTGAGAAGAAATATTGATCTGTTATCATAGCAACTATTTGGTTTAGTGATAAAATTATCGCTTATTATTAAAGTGATAAAATTATTATTCTTATTAAAATCATAGCTATATACGGCAATGTAACTACGGGAAAATAAGAAGTTTATGCGCTTGATTGACAACAAGTGAAACCGTTAATGGCCAAATCAATCAGGAGAAGCGACTGCCAGCTGGCTTGCGCAAATGATAACATTGTGTTGACGCCGCCACAACGTTCGAACTAATGTTGGCAGCCAAAGGTTCACAAGCGATTCATTGAGTCCGTATGGTCTTTTATGCATAAGGATTTGTTTGGGCGGAAAATGGTAATTATAATGCACAATCATCTTTCATATATTTTATCAGACAATAGGTTGCCTATCGACTCTTGAGTTGGTAATCGAAAACTGGGAGAACAGAACACAGGTATCAATATTTAGTTATTTTAACTCTAAAGTGGGTCTAACTTTAAAGTGGGTTAACTAACTGTACACCTACTTTTTAACAATTGACCTTTAGCTTCGTTTCTCTTTTTCGTAGCACTGAAAGGTCTATTGCCGAAAACATATACACGATATTAACATATATCCCATGTTCCGAATATATATAACACGAATATTAACATATAACATGTGCCAATAATAAGTATGTTGTTCCATTATTTACCATTGCCCAGAAGTTCAGACTCATATACATTTATCGCTTATAATCACTGTTTCTAGTGGCGTGAAATCTGAACTCCAACGTCGGTACTTACTTCTCGGATACATACGTTCTACCACAGACGAATTGGACACACCCTACTTTTCGTCCATTAAGGTCGGCAAAATGTTCTACACGAGTACATTTTACTAACGGGACAATACTGTTGTATCTCACCGATTGGTCAACGCTGCTAAGTTTAAGAGGGGACAATTTCTTAATAGAATATAAAGTGAGGAGCTCGTGTATCCGACGATCAATTCGACGTTTGGCATGCTTGTTTGAGTGCAGATATCGCCATCCATTATCATCAAGTATTTAATAATATTATTTGCCGTTTGTTTTTTGGCGTCAGTAATTCTATATTAACAAATCTGGAAAAAAGAAACCTTTTGGTATTCAGCGTTCTGTTTAGTTGCAATAGCTGCGCCCCGAACCCAGAAAGGACGCAGCAAATAGATGACAGTCTTCGCCAAATTTCCACGAAGACTTTAATACAGAAGAACTACTGCAATCTTCATAAATGATCTCGTTCGTGAGTAAATTTCTCGAACGATTACAGATGCCATTTGCTCATTCAGTTCAACATTGAAGTAG
Source organism: Varroa destructor (assembly GCF_002443255.2). Classification (NCBI taxonomy): domain Eukaryota; kingdom Metazoa; phylum Arthropoda; class Arachnida; order Mesostigmata; family Varroidae; genus Varroa; species Varroa destructor. The sequence continues at coordinate 8,934,120 of NW_019211455.1, forward strand.
GCACAAGTGGCTTCAATGTCACGACTTTTACCACCAATACTCTAAAATCATACCCACCGTGACCACTAGGATAGACTACTGGCCAATTGCATATCATTTGTCATTTATGTGTTAATCATAGATTTAAAACTCCCGCCAAGGTACCAGACGAAGTAAGGGCTAGCTTCAAATAATATCTGAACTAAATGGCACTCGATCATTATTATTTATATCCAGTCGGAATTAAAATAGGTAAGCTCTAAAAAAGGAGATAAAAAGCCAGCAAGCTTCCTTTAAGCTTATTTGGCTTCCTCATTCTTGGCCTTTGCTCTGCCATTATCGTTGGTGATATTACCTCTGAATAGATTTTTGTTTTTCAGCAACGTAACCACGTGATGATGGCCTGCCATCAGTGTGAGGTTTTAATCACTACAGTTATTACATCGTCATCATATAACAAGTACTGTAATTTTCCTATTTTTATTTCAACTGACATGGCTACCACAAAAAAAAACGATTTTTTTTTATCCAAATTCAAAAAGCGTCCCGCGGAATGCTCGCTCCTCTCGTACCTTGTTGCGTACGCTTATTTCCAGTTGCAGTGTCCCCTGCTGATAGACTAGCTCAAGGGTTGTGGACCAGTAGTTAATATTCTGACGAAATGTCCACCTGCAAAATGATGACGGGCAATGAAACAGGACATTGTTACGTACTACCAACTACTTGTTCGATCATTGATGGATTAACGCATTGGCTCAAGAATACCTTTTACTAATAGACGCAGATGCTGATTACGGAACAGACAAGAAGTTAGCTAGCTCATCATTACCATAATTCGTGACTCTCCTGCTCGGTGGATTGCGCAATTATGCATTATAGGGTGTCACTTTATTTGAGACGTACACACGAGATGGCGAATGATCTTATGAAAGAACTATATTTGGCCATGTCGTACGCGCTCCCAAGGTAGGATACCTCCAGCAAATGTTTGATCACTTACTTGACGACTGACTCAAGATATGAACGAGTTAACTGAAATCAAATACACCTGGTTATAACAAGCACAGCGTCTGCCCTCGAAGCGATGCCATTAAACGTTGAGGTTCGGGCCTAGTTACGAGTTGCACGTGCACGTGAAGCACTACGCATGATACAAATCAGCCATCTGGTTTTAGCCTGTGTCCATCTTCTATTTAAAGTGTACTAATCCCCCACCTGCGCATTTGAGCAGGTACACCGTAATACGCACAAAAGAGAGATATTTGTAAACCTCTAAATTGTGATATTATTGATGAAAGAGCTGATGTTATGTATTCAGTTATGTCATGAATTAATTACAAGATCTAATTCGCCCTGCTGGCTTCGATCATAGGCCTTTTTTCGATCGGGTTTATCGTGAGCAATGGCGGCGGTGATGTATTTGATTCGCTCTTTTATCCAATCGAGGATAAATCGATCCAATCCAGACGAACTATTCTATTCGTCTTATTGCTGTGATGATTTGTTCGGTAATGCCGTCTGTGGAATAACCACAATGCCAGGATAAGCACAGCTTTTGAGTGTGCTACGGATATGCCTCTCTACAGAGCATTGTGCGATCTATTGGCAGCATTAAGGCATTCAGTGACGCGATTGGAGGTAGCGTGTCTACGACGTCCAGTGGCAATACTTTTGTTTAGAAAAACTTTGTCCCGCTGGCCGAACCAGACAATAGCAAAAACAACGACAGCGAAATTATCGCGACAACAACTCGATACACATTTCTGGATTTGCCTTGCCGTCGATGTCTCTCGGGCTCTTCGTGACACACAGGATTGCAACCGGTGCAGTGTACGTCTCTGTCGGTCGGGCACCCTTTACCTAAAACTTTAACAGACGCAGTATCCATACCGATGTCGCTACGCCAGTTAATGTGAAGCACAGAGAAACGAAGCGGCGTACGCTGCCAGCGACGCAACTGAAGTGGGCGCCACCTACGTGCCGATGAACGGAATAATAACAAAACGAGCAGCGCCACCGACTCCAATGATTGAAGCCAACGGAAGCTATTCGTCAGTTACTGCGATTTTCGCCCCATTGTGTTGATTCACTAGTACTGGCATACACGAACGCTAGAGATTCAAATTGGTAGCTATAGTTGGAGGACAGGCAGGAAACCGGATTGAAAATGGTAGCAAACTGATGGCAAAGTCGAAACGGAGGGTTTGGGTTCGACTGTCTGGAGCTGTCGGGTGAACGGCACAAAAATATTTGCGTTTTACATTATGGAGAGGACATGACATACGCAATTTTTACTGTTACTACTATAATAATTATTATTGTTAGTGTACTCGTGAAAATAAACCGTGAGTCATACAACGATAATAACTTTTATCTACAGCCCATCGGTTTTGATTTAATATCGGTATATGACGCAGACATTGTACTAAATTAACCCATGTCTATATACGCAGGGAACACGTTATGATTCAGGCTCGCTTTGAGTTTCTTGGCGTGTATATTGTTTATTGACGGCCTGTGTACGATTTTTATAGTGGGTAGTACCATATTGAACATGCCGTCATCTGAATAATTTATAGATAAAAATTCTGAAAATAGAAAGAATATTCTGTAGGCTTACTGTTCTCGCAATCTGATCAGCTGGCTGTGGGGTAATCTTTCTGCTTGTTGGCTGATTTCGTATAAGCTCCTGACACAAGTGGTCAGGCCTGTGCAACAATGATGGCAAATGGTCAGAATGTGCGCGTATGTCTATATCTGTACATATATATACATAGATATCTCTCGAATACATGGGCATTTTGAACGACACGAAGCTTTGGGGCATGATGTATTTTGTACTTGGGGCAAGAAAGGAAATACCAGAATATAGTGAAGGCCAACGTCTCAGGTCCGGCTATACTTTCACTAATCGATACTTTTTGTACTGGGCATAACGTTGGTCGAGATGGGCATGCAATTATGGGCATGAATCCGAGCGTATGTGTTTCAGCGGTTTGCGGTAGTAGTCTCCTTCGTTTCAAGATCCAGATTTTCCTAAACGAATGCAAGCGTTATAATCGTATAGCAAAAATGACGCTTATAAAGGATAGCGCTTCCTAGATAGTTAATAAGCGCAGTAGATGTCCACGCTGCTATTAACGAATTTCGAGCCGGCGTTCGAAGACAAAGAAGGAGGACTTTCGTACACGTTTTCACAACATTATGTTTAGTTTCCTAGTTTAAATTAACTATTAACAAATGCACTGAAATTCGAGATGCATTGAAAAAGGCTCTAATCTAACATACACGGAAGTAACAAACAAACAGACGTATCTCATTTATTGTCAGCATCATCATTACTGTTATTACCATTCCCGTATATAATCATTTTGTGGCTAAAAAACCCAGTTATACATTACACGACGACTTGAGCCCGAAAATCTACTCCGCCAAACGGTGCTTCGAAGTACTTCGCCTTAACAAAGAGTTACCCGCGTTTAGAAAAAACATGCCGGATTACAGCCTGTAATCATTCATTTGTGTGCCTCAGACGTCTTCGCCGTAACACAGCGGCCCTGTCTGATGCTCGTGTTGAAGGAATGAGCAACGCAATTGCGCCTGCTGCATTACTTTTCTATAAATACTTGATCGCACTCATCGCTGAATATCGGCTACCGTATGCTCACTGTGTCGGCTCTTCTCCGAGCGCGCTGATTTCCTATCCTGTTGCCAAGCTAATTCCTATCCATTGCACGTATACGCGATTTAATTCTACTGTCAGCTCGCACGAACTCTCATTTTCTGCTCGCGACGCAGTTGGTGCCCCTGTTGCGGTCTTCTATTGTCACCGCAGATAGCTTGGCGAATAAACGATATTTTCTGAGCAACGAATTCTGACGGGTGGAGAGGGGCCGAGTGATCTTTTTTTCACAGGTCTTTTTATAGCCTTTTCTGTTGCATTTTTAACGGACCCCAAAGAAGTGCGTGCAAGGTGGCAGGACTGGCCTGTCGCCTTGCACGCACTTCCCTGATATGCGATGACAAGCAGGCCACATCTGACTTCCTATCTATTATGCATAGGATAGAGGAAAGCAGGCGGCAGGTAACTGCTGTTGACTCGTCCTGACAATGCGGTACCCGCCGCTTACTTGGTAGAGCGTTCAGTACCAATCGTGGGGTATTGGTGTAGCACATTTTTTAGAGACGTTTGGATGAAGCTGTTCCCTAAGACCCTTTCCATTTTATCGGACGACTTAAGTAATAAAAGCAACCGTTCGAGAAACTCTACAGTAATAAATGAGAGGAACGCGCGTAGTAACAAAGTTGCTGCTAAGCTTTCAGGCAACTCGGAAACAAGTCTATCATTTTTTTCCTGTGCCTGCCCACTCTGCAGCAGTAACAATTATGGGCAGGTCGTCGAGCCCAAATAAGCTTAACAGCTAAGCTCAGCGCTATTGCAACTAGAATGTGTGATACACGTTACAATTGGAATCTAGCTTAGGATAAGATCTTTTTGAGATATTTGTGCTTAGGTAGTAGCAGACGCAAACAAAACACAGATGTATATTCTTGCTGTGACAGACATTGCGAAACGTATTCCGACCTTCTGCCCCTGTATGCTATCATCATATTATAATATATCCACTGGAGTACCTATATGTGTTTCGCTATTATCCTTGAAAAAACGTTTAGGCGAGTGAAGCTTTTTGATTAGCTTCTACCAAAAAAGTCTAGTGCCCAATGCTTAAACGGCACAAGAAAATGCCGGTAACACTACAACGATAATATTCCATCACCCACCAGTTGACTCGGCCGATAATCAGATGACCAAAGACCCAAATTTTGAATAGTGGTGTGGCATCAATTGAGATCCGATGCTGCAAATGCCAGTTGTTATTCACTCGGCCCTTTTTCCACTGTCTACGCGGCCGTTCATCTGTGTAGGGCATTTTCCTTCGGCTTTTGGAGCTGTCATAAAAAGTTCATAATAATTCAAAAACGTCTGTTCACACGGCGCCTTGTTGCTGCCGCCACCTCTGTAATCGCCAGTGAATGAGCCAAATCTTTGCTGTTTTTGCTTAATTTAGCCTTCCTCGACTGTGCTTCTAAGAGTGATAGTGCCTGGGAGAAAGCTGAAGAAGTTAATCCATGTCGGAGGTAAAAAGATACAAAAACTGCCCTATGTGTTGTGCTTTATCGAATATATGTAAAGGCACTTTTGGCTGGGTCACAGCAAGTTTGTCACTATGCCGTCCAAACTTGGCCTCTTGTTCTAATGTTCTGTCCAAAATGTCTATAATCAGCCCGTTGGTAACGTTTTTTTTCTCATCAAATAGCTATGACATCCTTGCCAGTTTTATCTCCATTTCACGTATTTGCAGTCGACCAGTAAATGGTTAACTTATTTTTAGTTTTGTTATTTCTATAGCTTAGAGTCACTGCCAGCTGGATGATATAGCAGCACCCGCGTTCGAAACGCTTGCCGCCAGAGTTTCCAAAGCTACCAGGCTCTTGCATCACAGCTCATTAGCGCCCTATCTCCTCCACTTTTTTCCACTTGCAGTGCGGACAAGCGACGACGAAAAATTATCGACACATACATATATATGACATTACGTATAAATACGATAATTTCGACGCCGTCGGTCAGCCACTACCCTCAGCAAGCGTAGCCGTTAGGGGGAGTTCAATAGGGGACAGACGTCGTGCTATGACTGAAAATCGTCATTGCTCTCGAATTAAGATAGGGAAAGGATATGGCGCTAGGGGGAGGCCAAGTCTAGGCTCTAAGAAAAGGGAGGCGCGAAGAAATTAAGCGTTGCGTCGAAAATCTCAACTTCGCTTCATCGATCCCGATTTGCTCGTTAGCAACGACCCGATTATGGCTGGTCACCACCACATTAGCTACCGATGCCACTCAACCGTTGAGCGATGCAGCAGAGAGTGCTGTGGTACTTTTACTTTGTCCCGCCAAATTTCAATTACAAATAGTTACTACATGCCACTAAATACATAGAGAAAACGGTGGTAAGCTATAGCCGTAGATTAATGACGATACAGGCGATAGCTATCACGGGACCAATCGTTGCAGTCAACGATGATCAACGAGATGAAGGGAACGAGGAGTGGCAGGGAGAGGCATCAAGCGAGTAGTGGTTTGTTGATTCGAATAGCAGTCGATTTACACCTGGACAACCCCGTCTTAGACTCTCGGGGCCAGCTGCCACTATATACATTATCTATTTAGGCAAGATTGTCAAATTCTTTTATAAGTAACCGGCATCTGTGATCAGTTTTTCATATTGAGTCTTGGCTAATCTATATGTTTGGGTTTCTGTCTCCAACTGTATCGATCCGCCAGCTTGTGTCATTTTACCTTTCACTTCGTTGAGTCGGCATTAATGCTCACTAATCAATCAATGTCAATCATGTGCGAGCAAAGGTTACCTATTTTCCTCTTCAGAACTTAAGTGAGCAGGAGTCACTATAATAACTAAGCGAACATGCCGCCAATGTGTCTTTCTCATTCGCTGGCGACGTTTGGCAATAATATTCCTGTTAGCAATATAAACGATCTTCATGAGCATATTATTTATTCAATGGAGGAGTGACCCAATCACTATTTCATTATGCCAACCTAGCCTATTTACCGTTCTGCAGGGCCCGCGGCTCGAGCAGCAGGAACCAGTCAGAATATGGGCTGAGAGGAGAAGAGTTCGCCTATTCTCACACTGCGGTTAGGGATTTAGTGACATAACAGTGAAAGAGGAGCTGGCCATGACTATTACCGTGGTTGTTGTTTACCGGGCCCGACTCGGCACGTAATTTTCGATACAAGCTGCCCGTAAAATGCAGTTAATCATTCGTCATTTGACTTTGATGTGAGCAAAACGACATTTCATCATAGTTAATGACAGGTAATTGTTTACATGATGACACCGTAAACATTGGTTCCAATCCTCATCTAAATAGACATGTATACGTATGTTCAGCCAGTGTTTCCCAGGCATATCCTAAATCGAAATAATAATATTAATAGTGAGAAAGTTGTTGTTATTATTTTTATTATTATTAGAAATAATCAGTTTTTTCTAATGCTAGATTTTTAGTGGCTGTATTTCTGTGAGAAAAGAGAATCATAAAATCGTGGTAACCTTTCGGCAAGTTGAAAGCATGCTACAGTCAGATCGTAATCAATATTTTTCTGTAATTCACTGGATTATTTACTGGAGATCGAGTTCCCAAAACTTCAATGTCTGCGGAAAAAAATCAAAACTTCCAACTTGATCGCGTCATATAGAATCATTTTGCAAACTCATGCTACTACTGTAGTCAACTGGGTCGATCGTTCGTGCACGCTTTTAAGAACTCTAATGGGTCGTTATCTCGCCCGACGATTGCTTAGCAGAAGTAATCTCCATATGATGACGAACCCATTTCAGCAGCGGTACGGACCCAGAGGTAATCGCCACGTTGCTAGACCGCACTATTTGCTTTTTCCCACAGGCTGGACCCACCAAAGATATAGAAAAGGCCAAACAGGCCGGAAAAGCTAACAAGCTGCCCTACGAAATTAATATTGGTGTCGGCCTGTGATTCCTTGGCAATTACCACAAATGGACTGTAAAATCTCTAAAAGTTAAAGCAACAGCACAGACATTGGCTTCTCATTTTATTTTATTTTTTTATTTTTTCATTTAATGCTCCAATTCAAGACTAGCACGATAAAATAGATTACAATATAACAACAAAATAATCGAGTGGTTATATGTGAGGGGGAGGGCCGGATGGGTTAAGATCCTAAACGAGATCGGCTCCCTTCTATCGTTTCACCCGATCTGATTTGTTCAATGGGTACAAGACTTTTCTTGAGCAGAAAGTTGCAGATGTTTTGTCTCTCTGGATGTTTTTGACAATTTGCGATCGGAAGAAGCGCAGTGTATCCCACTCGTCCAAATAGACAGATAGAGATGGGCACGAACTACGTAGTAGATAGGCGCAAATGGGTACTCAGGAGTCAAAGAAAATTATCGGTGAATTCCTACGCAAATACTCTATAAGTTGTATGCTCACTTAACCCCCTTTACAAAGCCAAACGAAATATAACGTTTTGAAGTTGGTGGTCGGTAGTTACAATCGCCTTAGTGCCTGCGTAACTTGACGGTATCACATGCAATTTGATTCATATATCTACATAACGCGGTTTCGATGCTATCACCATTCTACAATCGATAGCCTGATCGACAAGTCATGCGGTCGGTAAGTTGAAAGTCCTTGCGGGTGAGTGAGGGTCCTTGCCGTCGGACAGACTAACGTATGGTAAAAAAACAAGGGTCTACCAACATCGGTTGTACCTCTACCGGTATTGTTCAGTCGAACAAAAGGCTGGGCTATAATAAAGTTTGGTAACAACTGAAAGTTATGCCGGAATTAAATCATCTAGGATTATTACGAAATGAAGTGAATACTCGATGCTAAATAAATGCAATAGACAAAACAAGATATTAGAAAACAACGATTTCTGCTTAAAATTGAATTCGAGCCTTACTCGTCTGCTAGCAGGTCTGGTATATGTCATAGTATCTAATGGCAACGTTGTGATTTGAAGTGCCCTGCCAGACTAATACAAATATGGATTTTCAATATGTAAATCTACAATGGATAATGTAATACCTATTACAGTACCATGATACCCAAGGCGTACTAAGAGCCAGTCTGCTCTGCTTTAAAAGTCATAAGTAAGGTTTGATCGGAAATTCAAATTAATCCATATTGGTACGTCATTTAGTCCCAACGTGTAAGGATTGACAAAATTAGGCGTTTGACAATCACTGGCAACCATCTGTAAGTCGCTTGCATATGAGAGTCGTCCGTCGATTTCGACTGTTGACGCTCTTCAGCCATCTGTTACAAGTACACAAGCTTCGTACTTACTCTGAGCTATGTAATAACTAATCAGTAGCCATGTTGCAAACGAAACTATGCATAGGATATACATACATATCTATGTACCTTCGACAAAGGAAATCATGCTTTTCAATATCTCTATGTACGATGCTTAAGTATGAAATATCGTATGCTTCTAACCGTGCATCGCTAGACGTTGAACAGGTTGAATCTTTAAGATCTTCACCGTGACTGGCCATAGTGGATATGAGTTGTAGACGACAAACGGAAAGCATCTAAAGCTTACTTGCTATTTAGGTTCTCTGCTTGTTATTATTATTTTATTAAGTATTATATCACAAAGTGCAAATTTCCGGTCCTGCCGATATATGATGAGTCTTGTGCACTTGAAAATAGTCAAATAGCAATGGTCGGTTACGTATGCTTTAGATAGATCTTTCGATTTGGCTAAAATGTCTAACAAGCCAATGTCCTTCCATATCATGACAAGACATACTTTCTACTTTCAACTAGCTGGTTTAAAAGGACCGAAAACATTCCTACGTAAACGCCTATCTATCGCAAGTAAGTGTCACGCGGCGCAACCCCGGTATGATCCGAGCAGGATTCGATTATTAACGGCTCAGATGGTGGTACTCGTCCATTATCATTATCCAATGCGGTGGAAACGCGTCGGATGCAAAGTAGCTCGTGGTTTCCCCTTTGCCTTAATACAGTGCAGGTCAGTTCAACGGATGCATGGGGCCACTCCAGCCATGATCGCCACCGACACGGACGCCGATGGATTCACTTGACAGCGAAGCCATACTCGTTTGCCTTCAGCCTAGGCTCAATTGTATATTCCTGCTTGCCTGCCAATGCTTGACTCTTGAAAGGCCGACCATATGCCGAGATCAGATCAGCTAATGCTGATGCATAAAGGAACACGTATCTAGAGAAAGTTGTGCAATCGTCAAAAAAGCTTGGCTGGTTCAAGCTCCTAATCACACAAGTGGAAAGAATAATTACCCACTCATATCGCAGTTACAAGAACAAAAAGGAAGATAACAGGGGAGCGCTTAACTTAAACGGTCGGTTGTTGTTTCACTGGATATCGGCAAAATGTCTAAACGGAGTCTCTTCGTTAACAAAAGAGACTCCGTTTTCCTAAGGCCACTTGGAGAACGCCTATCAAATGCTTGCCCACGAGTACCTAGTGCGGATAACCAAAACAGTCGGGATACAGATCGTACCACTGTAGGAATCGTACATGTAATGGCCTAGTCAGTGTCATAGTAGTAGTTTGAAGGGAAACAACCTTCATTAAGCTTGTACTTCCGCAGTCAAACAGTATTCACAGTAAGTTTTCATCCGATCTTAGGTCCTAATCGAAAGGTCCAACCACGTACCCTATCTGGCGAGTGCTATTAAGCTTCGTTTATTCATAGAATGACGTCAAATTTCGATCGGAATTACATGTTACAACCGTGTACCCATTGATATTTGAGGCACGCGCGATCTAATACGTAATGCTTTTACTATGCCGGAGGCATGGCAACGGTATAAATTCAACTGCGGTGTTCTGTGCCGTAACTCGGCTTTTCGGTAACGATTATCACTACAAAAGAAAAAAGACCACTATAAGCCTCGAAGCGGTACAATTCGATATAGCGAGATAGACGTATTCGTACATAAAGATGGAGTTAATATGTCTATGATATGCCACTTCTGTAATGGGATACGATAAGCGAACAGTTACTACTGATCGCCGACGGTTTTTTCTTCGATTTATCAACAGTAAAATGTCTTTACTTCGAATTGTTTCGAACGGAAGCGGCAAACGAAAACTGAGAACAAAGCTTAATTGCGATACTGGCAGTTAAATACGCAACTGCTGCATAATCGGATGGGCTCGTGTAGGTACTCGGCCGAAGTCACCAACTGAACGGATCAAAGGTCCAAATTTTCGTTGATCTGAATCCGCCAACGCGCATATACAGGTGTGCGGCACAAAACAGAGTAGTTATTATTAGATCATAATGGATGTTCTATGCCGCCAATAGAGCGAAATCAAGACTAGTATAATTTAGTTCGACCGTTTTGATATAAGAAAAAAAAAAACACTGAAATGAAACATATCCAGATATTGCTCAAAAATGTGTGCATTTGCGCTATTTTCTCTACATCCACTATATTTATTGACGTATATATTTAGGGGTTCGGCAACGGCGAACGACATCTTATGACGACCGTTACCCTACTACCGAAACCGTTGACGATATTTCTGTCGGAGTCAACTTCTATTAATATATTAGGCGTTAAATCGTTCACAGCTCTGTCGTATCAGACTGCACTAAATATTCATTCACAAACGATTTCACGCACGAACGTTAATATCGTATGGCACGGTACGGCTCAAACGGCGACGGCCACATGGCACTAACAATTTTGCTCGCTATCTATTCTCTGAAACAATGATTTCCATTGTGAAGAATAGACTTTTCAATTTATCGTTCACAACATCAGCAAATAGCATTAATGGATCGTGTGCGCCAGCGTTTGTTGTCAATGATAGTCGGCGACTTGTGGCCTGCCGGGCGTGAATGGCGCTATCTGCACTTTCTGGGAGCTCCTTGATGGGCAGACCATTACCAACCCAGCTATAATAAGTGAACCTAACCGATTGGGCAATGGCGAAAGTCACGCCGACGCAGACGATCTATGCACATATCTACAAAGTGGTATGACATGAACAGCAAATAGTGGATAGGTATATCGGCAATTTTCATCAGATTAGGACGACGTGCCAACGGTGATCCGCTGCTGTCGTATACTTGTCGTTTACGAATCGTTTGGCCTCAGGCAGCTCTAGCGGGAACGGCACGGGATCCGATCGGAAGTGGGGGCGATGAAGACGCTGAATGAAGAACGCAAAATGTAAAAGTCAGAACTTCCGCGAGTGGTGTACCGTTAACAGTGTGAGGCTATTACGGTTGCAAGGAGTAAGCGGTAAAATCTGATTATTCTGTTGCGGTGTCTGCTATAATTGTCTGAATGTCTGATTTTGTGTGCGTAAGGATATCTCATAAATATGGCTACAACAAGCTGCGCTTAAGGAATAGAAAATTACGATCTGTAGCAATTCAATATAATTACGGTTTTAAAATGAATGCTAGAATCGTTGATTTTCCAAATAATCACTTACGTCCGTTTTGTTATTGATTTCGATGTGGAGGTAGCCAAGACTAACGAAAGTTTATCTAGTAGAGTTGGACATTTGCGGCGAAACTTCCTGCGATTCCGGGTTGAGTGGAAGGAGCGCATGCACAGTTCGAAACTGAAGTTCCTTTTCAAGTTGAATATATGCCAGAATTACTCGCTGGCGCTGAACAACTGATGACGACTTGTCAGTGTCATGCTGTGCTTCATTGTGGAATTAAAAAATTTATACCATTGATATTAAGGATCGAAACCTGTTGTCATGAAGATAAATGTCTATTTATTTAACTTAAAGTGCCGCTAACTTACTGAACGTATGCTGGAAAGTTTGATATTCTTGATGGACCGTACCGATAAGAGACGGAGAGGAAACTGGCCTTTATGACATAGACATACCTACCTTGAGAAGTGTTTGTATCTATCGAACTGTGTCTGTTTGCTTCGTGTGTACAGATTTAAACGCTGCAATAGGAGGAAATGATTCCCACTTAGTCGGTATGGTATCGTAACTTGCAACAAAGCTTTTAGTCACCAAAGATAGCTTGGTAGTTTAGGCATATGAAAAGCGCCACTATTTAAAATAGATTACTTGTTTATGATCATGCTAGCCACAACAGCAAGTACAACCGGTGACATCGCTATGAATTACCATCACCCATTGTCGACGTACGTATTTTCGGTATTTGTACATGCGTGCATGCGAACGAGCACGCAAAGCACTGCATCGCATCGTACCACCTTTGTCCTCGTTATTGTTATTGTTATTGTTATGATTATCGTAATTTCATCGCAGTACTATTATTTTTATTATGTAACTCTGTTTCTTCAACGTTGCGGCTTCTTCTTCTGCAATTGTCACCACCGCTAGCTGCCCCCATGGTTCGCGTTCGTTTTGTCTTCGTGCGTGAGAGGAGTCAATCTCGCGTCGGACACGCCATCAGTGCTAGCACCAGCTAGCGATATCAGTAGTTGTAATAGTCGAAGAAGAACGAACGAAAACACGTCAACGGCAATATAGTTTAAACGGATACATCGTTCGACGCTCAGTCATTGTGGAATTCTGTTGCTGTATCAGCTGGCTCAGCTATTTGGCTGGTTGTCCTCCTCCGAAAGGGTCAAAGTTTGCAGTATCGCAACGACGCCGGCTACAGCGGTCAACGCGATATCAGCGTGGACGTTGACGAGTTCCTCTGTGCGTTTGTCGCTCTTTATCTGCCCAAGCGTGTTCGTCCATCACCTCCACTTCTGGGACGACAGGGGTGTGGGGGGAGGAGAACTCACGATTCAGACGCTCGTTCAGCGTCTATTCGCTGAATTGAAATCGTTCAGAAATGAAGCGCTAACAGACGCGGGTTGCTTTTTCTCTTAACTTTCAACGTTGAAATTACCGTTGCAGCAACTGGGATAGCATCAATAACAAAAACAACTATAATAATAACAACAAGACGGAGAAGAACAGTAGATCTACGGAAAGTACCTGGTGTCGCTCGTCCGACGGTTGCCACTGAAAAGAGTAAGGAAAATTGGCACTAGAAGTAACTCTACTTGGGCTAGAATTATCGTGGACGTCTCGCCGTAGTTAGCTATCTAAGGATGAGCTGCCATGACAATTGAACGCATCATTTCAGCGATCCATAATATACCGTAATATTCCAAAGTAAATATTCACATGTGTAGACAGTATCTATATAACGAAAAATGGAATACTGGTCGTTTCTTTGATTGATCAGTAGCCATATAGACATCATTAAAACTCGTAAATCATTGCTTACTTTGTTTGTGTTTTTGTCTATTTCTGGCAGGAAATATAATTTGACCACGACCACGAACCACGAAATAATTATTTATATAATTGTTGATTTAATTTAATTAGTAATTAACTTAATATTATGATTAGATACTGTCTGGCCAGCCCCGCAAATGTACTGTTTCGTATGCTATGTTACAGCGACTATTTGACACTTCATAGAGCAGCACTATGTAGTCTGACCTAGATGTTCCGGACATCATCCCTACTCCTCTGCAGAACACGTCTGCCCCCCTGGCTAATAAGTTAGGTATACTAATTAAGCGTCGTTGAGCGGTATCTGTGAAGAAAAATCAAATTGTGAATAGGACCGCAAGGTCGTCATGTTGAGCATCGTGCTTCCCCGTCTCATGATCGTGCAGCGAATACATGATGCCCTTTTTGCTAACTATTTCTCTTGTTATGGCTGTTAGCATCTGTGGTACTTATTGGTACATCAACAGATGCCTACAGGAATTATAATATTATGTGGAGATTTTGTTGTCTCAATTTTCAGTCACCCCATCCTGGTGCCAAGTAGCTTGTTGAAGGCTAATAGAAGTGCAGGCACTCGAAATAAATAGACTAAGCAAACGGATTAATTGTTTCAGTTAACTTACTTCTGATCTCCACTATAACGTAGTTGCCATACTAAAAATATGTGGCTTTTCTGCACGACGCCATAAATAATGTAACCTTACATATTTTTCATTTGTTTCATTGCTTCGACATATTCCAAGCTATTCATGATCAAACGTTGAGTATTAACTGGTTCCCGTCTGCTGCATGTTGGTCTTGTCTACCCAGCCTCATTAAGAGCCATTATAAATTAAAAGTATATAGTTCGCGCGTTCGTCACGAAATGGCTAAGTAATTATAATTCTGTCAACGGATATCCCATATAGATAGAGGAGATTGCGAAGCACCGCCCATACTTTTCATCGACCTCCATGAGGCCACCCGGATTCAATAATGCTCATTAATCCTACAAGGCTAACAAAAGTGAGCGTTCCAACATTCACTTCGTTTTTACATTCTGTTGTACATACGATGCTGTTTCTCTGATTACTGTCCATTATGTATCTGGTCGTACCGACCGACTGATCTATTGAAATAGAGAGAGGTAGATAAAGTACACGTTGCCGCTTGTTTCCGTTAACAACTGACTGTCTACAATCAATCTAGCGTAGTTGACGTGTTCGAAGATGCTTGTTCTTATACTCGGCATTTACATGAGCAATGTTCTATTTACGACACAGACAGGAATGTCACAGCAGAAGACGCCATGATATTCTGCGTTACGACGATGACGTGCCGCGATGGTGTAGCAGTGTCACCATGTAAGCGTTAACGTCCGTTGCATATATGACACATCTTTCGTCTGATCGATCGTTACTCGAGCCAGAATCTCAGCAAGACGGCTAACTAATTAATTAACGTCGGCTTGCCGTAAAAATGAAAAAAAAAAACAACTTTTCAGTGTATTGAGGGTATTATACAATTAGTGTACGCCATATGCTTGACAGAAGGCGATCAGATCTGATCAGACCGAGCTGCAGCAGTGGTATTGCGTTTGTTATCCCAGTTGAGTCAATCATAGAAATATTACAGTAAGAGTAGACGAGTAAAGCGGCGTTGGGAACTATAACAGAGAACGATTTATTAAAATGGTCTGATAACGATATCGTTTCAGGTAAGAAGAGATGTTACGTTTAACAGGATCGTAGTATGCTTAACACGTAAAACGCTTTGTATAACTCATTCACGCAACACTACATCATCATAAGATGGTTTTCAGGTAATGTTTCATGCAAAAAAAATTTAGCCCATGAGCATTGTTGAGGTGACTAATGCTGATCGAGAGACGAAAACGATGTACAATCGATCGCTAATGAAGCTGAACTTCAATTGCTAGATATGATGCATGTACGTCCAGCATCGACACAGAAAAAGTTACTCTTCTGCACGAAAAAGACGCCGTATCACTGTCATAAGTGAAAAATGAGGTGCGGCTAAAAATATGTATGCAGAGATCATTACAACATGGAGGAGAACCCGACGTACACTGCAATAGCTTGCAATAACCTGCGCCAAGAACAGAAACGAGATCCAAGCACAATCAGCGATTAATAAATAGAAAACAACACATAAAAGAAAATTCTGTTAATGATGGGTCATATACTGTCAGAGACTACATATAATTTTTTGAGAAACTGTGATGGCCTTAAGTATATTACTATGTTGGTTTCTATTTGGGAAAGTTTTATATATTCAGTCAATGACTAAATATATGCATTCGTATTTCTGAAAGAATTCACGGAAGTCCTCCGATAAGGGCGCTCCGAACGGTTGTCTAAGACAGATCTATGTAGATGCAGTCAGAAGCCTAAGACCTTACACGTGAAATGGCAATATCTAACTTCCTTAATCTGAAGCCTAAAAGGACGGAAGCACGGATTACATTGATAAGGTTTAGCATAAAAAAAGAGTAAATTACTCATAACAAAAATGGTGGGGCAAGCAGCTGACACTGACGTCCGCAGGCACATCTTTGCCACGAGGCGCATGAATGAGGAATGACAACTGGCCTATTTTATCGTCCCGCGGTTACTTTACTTGTTCTTTCAGAATTTAAAAAAGAAAAACAAAGGCTTGAATACGTGATAACGACAACGGCGCTAAGACAGGGTAGCAAAATCAACAGTGAATTTAAATGACGGTAGCAATACAATCACAGATGGCAAATGCTCCGAGACGCTTTATCAGTACCCCGGTGCGCTACGAGAAATAACCCAGTTTATGTTCGACGTCACAAATATAGCTGCAGGGATACGACGACGGGTATCCTGTAAGAGAGAGAAGAACGAGTCTTTGTTCATATCAATGCAATGCGGCGCGTCGTATGCGATGAGTAGGGGACCATGACGAAATGACAGAATCAGCATCTCTATCAACATGTTCGCAATGTGCCTAAAATAACAGCGTTTAATGCACACGTCCCTGGTACTGTCGCTATCGCGGTGAGTTGCTGTCCACAACCAGCGGCCAGTGAAGATCAACAAATAATAAGACAGAGGGATACGTAGACAATAGAGCAAAGAGAGATTTATAGCCGTTCATCATTGATATTGCTGACACTGTGATTGCCGTCGTCGCATACATCACGGTCATAACAAGGTGACGGTAACGATGAAAACAGCAATACTAGCATCAACAGTAGTAGCAGCAGAAGCAGCAGCGACAAGAACAACAACAATCGCAGACCATAGATCCGGAAGGACTGAACAAAATGGACGGGGCTGAAAAAGAGTTCCCTTGAGGTTAAATGGAAACTCTACACTGCCATTAGTTATCAGGGCTAGCAGAAAAGGCTATTACGGAGATTCCGATGATCGCAGATTCTAAAGGGTCTCAGTTCGACTTTAACCAAGGGCAAACGAAATAGAGAATCAGACGCCCGCCCGCCCACCCAATGAAACCTTATTATACGAATATTATCACAGGCATCATAAGTGTCATTACTCATTCATAGGTAGAATTGATGTTAGGCTATATAAACATGCGGATGCAGATTTATTATACATCTGTTTAGTATATCTGTATGTGGAAGCGTGGTGGTAAACCCTAGCTGTTACGTATTGCATTTACATTAATGATAATGCCATAGATCTATTCGATGGAGGCTCGGCAACATGTATAATGCATTTGGAAAATCTACATACTGCTTAGTGAAGCCGCAGGTGGAAGATGTCTACTGCATAACATAAACATGGAAAAGCCGCGTTGGCAAGGGCAGCAGGCCTTGAACAACTAGCAGCAATAAACAGGATCGTCCTTTGCCCCAGCGCTAAGGTACGATTATTTAGCTATATTGAACTGAATTGAATACGTACCATAAATTGATAATACTAATGTAAACGGATAATCTCTCCAGCCCTGAAAGCGATGCTGAAAGTTTGCTCGAAACTGCTGATCTAATGGATACTGCGGTTTAATACTCGCCCAGATCCTCAACCACCTATCATTTTAAAGACTCGAAAAAATCACGAGATTACCCGTTTTTATGTTCGTTTAAAACAGATACATGCAGAGCGACAGACTAAATCAGCAGTTCTCTGATCTATAGACTATTGCCGCAGCAGCGGCCGTGGCGCTGTCCGTCTATTTACGTGCAATTACTACTGATTCCGGGCTGACTATTTTGGAAGTTGGCAGCTATATACCAATATGCGAATATACACTTAATCGTTTCGGCCCCCGGGATGCGAGCGCTGCAGCTGCTAATTTCCTAGCAATAGCAGCATTTACAATAACGGTGACTCACGCAATACGTCACATGTGCGTCCGTCTGCCCGTATGCAAATGCCATGGATGCCCCATAGTAACCTTGAGCTCGATTTACCGGTACGCGATTTGTGCTGCGCGAGCTGATTACGCCGTAGCTAGGACGACCTTAGCGGCAAGTGGCCTGTGAGACGATCAAAGGCTCCCAGAGTAACTGGTTATGTCATGGACTCCATTTAATGTCTTAGCGTTGACTGAATATATTGGGTGTTGGATTGCTTAACAGTTTCGCTATAGAAGTACACTGACCGTTAAAAACTGGCGGTTGTAAAGTTCACTGGCATCGCAACGATTTCAGCTACGACTCGTAGGATTTCAGCATATCCGACGTCTCCTTCAACAATAAGATATATTTAGTTGTTACAGTTATTAGCTGGCCACCTCTTGTCACCATGACACGTTGCACTCTTTATTGTTTTGCGGGTTTCTGTAATAGCGCAGGCCGTCGGCTGCATCGGGGCCACGTAAACAGCTAAGTGCGTCTGTGTAGTTTTGGGTTTATTGGGTTAGTGTTAGACTAACTAAAAGCGATATTAATACTAACTTACTATCTTATACTACCAATACGATATATGCGGGCGCAGATAGATTTAGAAGGCACCGAAAATATGCTGCGGCGGCACCTACTAAAGTGACAAAAATCAACATTCACAACGGGGCCAGCAATAGCCGTAAGGAGCAGCTAGTTGCCCTTCAGATAATCCTGTAAACTGGCGGACGCATCTGATGCAGCCTGGGTCTCGGCTGGTGGTGAGCGGCCGTTATAGGCCACTTCAAACAAGTCTCATGCAAAGGTGACGTTGACGACATTGTGCGATTCGTTGAAAACGAATAGAGCCATTTCTTGGTCGCTAGCTTTGGTGGCCTCGTCTTAGTTGACTCCCCCACGACGTCTTGTCAGTCCCTTCGATCCGATCTAATACCATCGATATTCGAAGGAATTACTTTTGCAGTAAAACAGATCTAAACGTAGACGTTGCTTTCACTAAGCGGGACCGTCGTAACTGTTAAACGAATAGTTTAGGCAATTGACATTTTGCTCACAAACCTGATTTTAGTAGACATTGTCTCAAACGTAGCGCCAGCTGGCGGGATATATAGGTACGGTAGCGCTTTCAACACGTGTGTGATGTAACTGATTTATAACATACAATAATAATATGATGCATGTACAAACAGACTATGCTGGATTGAACATAATCGAAACAAATCGAGAAGGGTCGTACGAAGGTGCCACAAGCGCATAAATTGTACTGCACGCATCGACAATTTCACACTGTATTTATACGATCAATGGTTACGTCCGGTCTTGTTAGTGCGATCTACATACAATACGACTGAAAGAAACTGTACAGCCAGTCGTAATGAACCCATCACAGAGGCAGTTCGTTCCCACTAATTAAAATGTAATGAATTTGAATGGGTGTTTTCCGTCAGAAAAGACGAGCACAACTGCGAGCGAGAGAAGTACGGCGTATAATATATGCAAGGAGTGCACGTTTCGTCTAATTGGACACATGCTCCGATATTATTACTTCGGTCTTTACTAATACGCACACAGACGAAGCACAAGATAATGAACATCCTTCACGTTGCATCCATTCGTTAATCCACTTCGGTCGGTCAGTAACTAATCCCTCACTGAAAGGCGAAGTAATCAGAACGCCTCTTCTCTGCGAAGTACCGTGGCTGTCCTAAGCTATGAAATGGGAAGGGCTCTATAATGCCCGTGTTCCTGCATTCATCAGCGTCTTTTTTGCTTGCCGACGCTTCATCCGACGTCCATCAGTCTGCCAAATTTAGGCGTAAACTGTGGAATTGTCGAGTGTGCCCAGCATCGCTTCGTTCACTCACCGGCCGTGAGTCGCGACGTAAAACAGTGAAGATAACAGCCTGCATTCGTCATTCAACTATCTTTGCTGATTATTCTCTAGGAAGCTAACTAGCTTATTTGAACGGCATTTGCAATGATCGAGAAAAGAGCTATGTGTATCAGTGAAGGTGTGGTGATTCGCTGGATAATTTGATCAGACTTTGAACGGAAATCGCCTGTAGGTCAGTGTTCGACGCAGTTAGCCGTACTGATGCATTCCGCCTAATCGGCGGCTGCTCCTTATCGCCATTACATTAGCTATCGCATTAAAACGCCGTGAATGAGGCGGTTTCTCGGGGTGAGGAATAAGCGCTATGTGAACGTTGACGTTGGGAAGCAATCGACCCATGTGTAGCGCCGCTTCGAGATTGAAATTGATGGCTGACGCTCTGTAATGTTTCTAGAAGAAAGCTCGTTATCAGCGAGCAAACTACACTGCACTGTTGGATCGGGGTCCGAACAAAGCCTTTAGATATGTCTATAGTTACATTCACTGACTGAGAGGTTCTGCTGAAGTAAGTAGCGAGACTGATATGATTGTTGGTTTATTTACGCCAGCTTTGGATGCGATGCAATTATTTCGAGAAGATGCTTACTGGGCCTTGTATGACATAGCAAAAATACGGTTCATATAATATATTTGTTGACAATTCGTTATTGGACTCGTTGGTGAAGCACTGATTTCAATGCAAGTGATCTGGCAATCTGCAAACATATTGCGCGCAAATGTAGGAAGTCTAGTAACGACGTGCCATATCCACTCATTCTTTGTTCGGCTTGAAGATAAACTGCGTTTGTTCTAGCCAAGTGCAGCTGATCTGGTGTAGTTCCATAAATCGTCTTGCACTTTCAAATACTAACGACGAAAACAATAGCAAAAGAAGGTAGTCTCTTTCGTCAGTTTTCTTCATTCTCAAGCCGCTCTTGTTTGAGCTCCATTAGGAGCGCAAATAGGTACCATTTTTCAGAGTCATCGTTTGTACACGTTGGTGCTCGTGGGTTCTTGTCCCCCCCGCCCGTCCGCCACCCGGCTCGTTTCTCAAGCTACCCCGCTATCGCCACTCCGGTTGACAACACACGGCTGTTGCCGTTTATTGTCGGTAGGATTTCCCCCGAGGCAATCCGAAGCGACAGCAGAAAAGGCACTTGCTGTTATTTCATTTCTATCTCTCTGTTCCTCCAAACTTTATCTCTCTTTTCGTTTTTCTTCCTTCTAGTTCCTGAGTCTTCCGTCGCTGATCTTCTGAACCTGAAGAAACCCCCCATGGAAACAAGTAGCTCGAGAACAAGGGCTCGCCAGAAGTGCCGCCATCCTTACTGTTTACCACATTACATTTCTCTCTTGGAATCCTTTTTGTCTGTTCGTCTCAGCCGTCTGCTTCCCAGGGTCGCTGCGGGAGTAGTGTATTGCGCTGTGTAGTTCGTCGCCGCCTCTTGTATGTGTGGCTGCAGAGTGAGCGATCTATGCTGTTGGCTAGCGAATAACCAAATGCGGACGGAGGTTCCCGTCAACGAATGGCGCCAGCCGACAACACAGGAATGACACGATGCTCAGTTCACGCTCGTCGGTGTCACCACTCAAAAAGACGAAAGAAGTGAGGAGCAATGTAGCAAACAACGGACGAAATAGGAAAACGGCGGCGAAGAAAACGACGAAGATTTGTCTTCTTCGAAACGTCCACTCTGCGTTTTTGTTTGCTCTCTCTCTCTCTCTCCCTCGCAGCCAAGCGGTTTTCGAATTCTTCTAATTTCTCCTTGATATTCTCGTCATAGCCACTCACTTTATACTGACATCTGTGCAGCGATGCATCCTGTCCCATTCTCACCTGTTGCGCGCGCTCTCTCGGAAATCAGCCATCGGCTGACAACGGTCGAAGAGCCGTTTGTTGACCTCGTCGTTTTGCCGTTTATCGATGGCTGCCTTTTTGTGTATGCGCTGTACCAGCAAACGCGCTGCTGAAAATCTGTTGTAGGTTCTAGCCGTCAGTGGCACTCTCCTGAGCAGCGGAGAGGGCGGTTGTCACTTAGAGAAGTGCTTCCCGACCCTCAGAACCAGAAATTTCACCCAAAAATACCCGCCGTACAGCGACAACAGGGGAGAGTCAGCATGGGCCAAGCGACGTAGTGCGGGCCGCGATCGATGATGGTCAGGTCGATGCCGTCGAACCAAATGTCGCGGCGGTTGATCGCCGTCCATAAATTCGCCGATGGAAAAGATGATCGGACATGAGATGTAACACTTGTTGCATGGCTATCGACTGCGTCCAGGGATGCGGCTATTTTGTTGGACGCCTATAGTAGAGTAAAGCAAATGCAACACCTTTGAGCGATGCTTGGCGTCCCTGTAACATGCGTGTTATCCAGAGCTGTTACGTAAACGTCCGAGCTGTTACAAGAAAGAGAAGTGACGCATTATGTATCACGGTGACTTTTCAGCGACGCATGTAAATTGTGCGAATGGCCTCAACAACAACCTATAGGCGTGCTACGATTCTCGTTTGGACGCTCAAATCTGAAGTCAGTGTGGGTCGTAGAAAAAAAGTAAGCTTCCTACATGGGCAACTAGGTGATTGAATGTGCTTATGAAAACTCTTTCCATGTTCAGGCGAAATACGGTCCCGTAGAATTTGGTTTGTATTTCGACAATATTGTACATACAATGTGATTGAATCTTTCGTAATCACGCTTCGTTCTAGGCAATGACCGCGTCATTCTTAGCTATCACAATTGGTATGGTCTAGGGTGTGAAAAGACATGTACCTATCCACTCGAGATCCGGAGGCAGCCATTGTCATTTTTACATACGAATGATTCGAAGAAATGAAAAGACTTGAATTCTTAGAGCTATTTATGCTATCGTTATTGTTATTATTACGTAATTATATATTTATCTTTCATTAAAGCAATAGATATTAAATATGTCAAACTAATTAATAGAATGGTTCGCTATACATTTTACATAACCAATGTATTCTATAATGTAGTCGGGGAAAGGGGGTTATATGAGATGACACGGCAGAAATTATGTTATTATAAAAACCTCGTGACTATTTTATCGATTAGGGTTAAAACCGGACGCATCTGTCAGTTGTTCTCAAATGAACAGATACCCCGCGCTTTGTCGAAACGACCGAAAGATTAGGATTTTGATTTTTACGCACAACAGCACAAAACCAAAACAATGGTAGTTGCGCCCCCCTGCTATGCAGTCATATGAACTCTTCCCTGGGCATTCGCCCACATTGACCAAGAACAAAACCAATTTTTGGGATTTGGGCTCCGTTATCCCGAATAGTCTCGAGACTGACAACGGGTGCTGGACAACATCGACTGCCCGTTCTAGTACTGGACATGACAGGCTTAACTGAGATGTCGAGAGAGTATCATGAGCTTATCTGAGTAAAAATGATCAGGCTACAGCTAGGATAGGAGACCTATAAGCCCTTAACAAGAATCCGCTTGCTGAGGATTTCGTGCAGAAATTATATATGGCAGACGCGGTCAGAGCGGAGAACACAGTCGAAGGCTTTACGGTGCCAACTGATTTTCAGATCCGACAGACCTTTTTCAAGCGACGGGTAGGTAACGGCTTTTAACTAGGATTCGACCAGTGCTGACCATGAAAACGTCCTGCGAAAATCTTCGATATATATTTGCAACACTGCTATAATTTATCGCTTCTTCCGATATGCGGAGGTCTGGCCCGAGCCGTTCTTTCTGAAATTCAGTCCTAACTTGGGAACCAGAAATAATTTGGTTCTTAATATTATATATAGGCGCAAATCTCAGGAGTGATTTAGCTAATTCCAATGGTGCTTTGTTTCGGTGAGGGAGGATGCAAAACGCGTTATGTTGTTTGTTGTCCGCAAAAACCAGCTGATATCGAGACACGGGAACGAATGAAACGACTGCTTATATTGGGCGCGATGGTTTCTCATTAGGCTAGTATCAAGCAACTCGAGAACCGTGGATCCTTCGAAGCGGTAGACTGGTTTGAAGCATCTATGTGCCCTGTGTTCCGGTTTGAACTACTGTGAGGCTCTAGGAGAAGGCGAAGTGTCTCTGGCCCAAAGTCGTATCTGCATAGCCCGAAACCAACGAGGAATACCACAGTCTCTATTAGTAACTCAGAATTGCCTTAAGAAGGACGTTGAAAATTGTAATTGAAATAGGTTGTCGGAGATCGAGGCGATGGTTTAATGTGAGCGAGTGCATATCTGATGATAGGGGCATTACTTAGATATACTAGAACAAAGAAACGGCCTAGTCGGAGGCTGTAAGGCGCCTTGAAAATATCTTGTTGATTTAGATGTCTCAATACTTTTTCAACAATCCGAATAAAGCTACCTCGTAGAATGCATTCATTACTCGTTATCGGCTCGAAGAAGCGGCATGGTTAAGGTACAGGTGTGTGAATATTCTAAAATAGGCTTATCGACGATTCCTTTGTCCGTTGACGATGGTCCTTCAAGCGATGATTCAGCATCATATATATCAGATAGACGTTGTCATAAAGATAAGCACGTTACTGCGCATACAGTAGTTACGCACAGAATTATGCTCTTTTAAACCAGCTAACTCAGTGTTGGGTGTATGCTCAGGCCAACACGGGAAGCCGGTTACCAATGTGCTATTAGTGGATTAATGGAACTAATTATATGAGATTATCTTCGACAGGGCCGAATCACCTGTTTTTTTTTTTATATCATTCAAAACGGTTCAAATTTTAAAATGCATATATAGGCTGCACTTAATAGGCAACAAATACGAATGCCTTTTTCCCCTTTGACAACATCTATTTTATATGACTAATCTATAATAGTAATCTATTACCGTTCGTTATAAAAGCATCACCAGATGATCAAGATTATTGGCTGAAATATCGTGGCAAAAATATCTACGTAATCCTATTTCTCTAAAATAGACCCATTCTGCCATTTTCACTTACAACTTGAATTACTTTCGCCCACACCTTACGTCGGTACGACTATTTTTTACGTTTATATTATTCGGCGTTAGAAGTAGAAAGCCGAAATACCATTGCGATCTCGTTTACCTTGCGTATCTCAATGACAGTTACGATATTTTACAGTTCGTTTATTACTCATCTAGCTTTTTATACTGCGGTGGGATTTATAATTGTAAAGCTCGTTTGTAGAGCTGATGATGTGAAAGCGGCTTAGTTTAATGAAGAGGCAAGAACTGAACAAAATAGTTACAATGGAAACGCCCACTGAAAAAATTATTTTTTGGCCGTTTGATTTAAGTCTGGCCTAAAATTATCTGAACTGTTCGGTATTTTGCAGCTGCGACCTGCTGAATGGTTGAATTGAAGTCCGGAGCAGGCCCGTTTTCGGTACAAGTTACAAAGAGATATCTAATAGGAGTGCTCATAAGGGCTAGCAGCCATTCAACACCCTAATCAAGCTGGAATTATGTTTCTACTTTTCCACCTATATAGCCAAGAGACATGTCGTATTGCAGTGACGACAGATAGAGATATAAAATCCATATAATAAAGTCCTAAATAAGAAATGTAAAATTTCTGCGCACTTATAGTAAACAGATAGTTTCTCTGAGGAGTTTCACTGTAACCTTTATAGTTGCAATATTCGAAACATGCTTGCCACTAAATTCTGGTAACTCATAGTTAATGTCAAAAGTTGAATATTCTTGAAACTAAGATAGCATGTAGTCTCTTTACAAACTTTTGTAATATTAGAGTTGTTGTGAGTTCGGTTCATTAATCCGTGGAAAATTCCACGTCATTTTGCCGGTCGATTCGCCTTCGGCCACTACAGGCCACAAAATAGATGCCAGGACAACTTGGTACGCATATCGGCGCGTCCCCATTTGAAGAACTCGACGTAACAATATCAAACACGCACATCTCGCCAAATGCCGTTTGGCCGAAGTTTTCAATGGCCACTCCCCCCTGTCATGGTGGTTCGACATCGCTGGGCATCTGTCGACCTTCGCACAACGTATGTGCTCGATTGTCTCCAAATATACGTTTTTAATCGCCGTATACTTCGTCACATTTGGGTCGTCCCTTTTCATCCGCCAAATGGCCGTGGTATTCGGGCGTGCTAATAGTTTAACGAAGTATCCATTTCGCGTTGAACGTCGACATGTAAGACCGAAATTAACAGAAAATAAGATAAATTCTCATTTTAGGTATGAAGAAAAGTCTAGTCTTGAGCATTATTTACGTCAACGTCAGAAAACGTAGTGATTATGTTGGTAGAGTGGAATATCCATCAACATAGCTCATTCAAATGGCTAACGTTCTGAGATGGCTGTAGTTTCATTATGAATATGCGGCGATTTCTGCGCTTGCCCTGACCATGTGTACGCTCCAAACGTTCTACGTCGGGGCAGACTTTTCAGAATATGAGCTGCAGACTTCCGCATTGGCTTTGTGCGCTATTAACTGTATAACTATACTGATTCCGTGCACGACCGATACTGGGCAATCAATGAACTACTGTAACTGTGTATCGAGACGTACTACGCAGCGTGCGTGTATGAAGGGCAAAAGTTACATTTGCTTCTAAAAAATTCGTAAACACATTCACTTAGGAAGCTCATATCTAGTTTTATGCTTTTTAATTGAATGTATCTTCGGTGCTGAAATCGGATGCAACTTTTGGTTCTCACGCGGAATCGACCTTCGTTATGCAGCCCTTTGCTTCTTTCATGATCGGCTACCACCAATAGTTCCATAAGATATCTATAATACTTTACCAATTACGTATAGAATTAAGCAAGAACCAAAAACAGCTGGTAATCAGTAGCTGATAAAAAAAAAACAAATAAAAACAATGCCCGTAACGTCACCAGCTACCATCCTTATACAATCACGTGTTTGCTTGTGTCTGTGGAGGGCTAATAGGGCTAAATAATCCAGTGTTCATCGGTAACACTAGGATACTTAACTCTAGTAAAAGGCGTAATTTCTAAACGGCTTCATTTTCCTTCACACGAACGCCACAAATGCTACATTATCATTGTGCTTTAAGCCTCGATAATGCTATTGCCTTCATTACCATACGATCACTACCCCTTAAGCTGTCTACGACATTAGCTCTGTCACAGGCTCTGTACTAGAGCTCGCCCCATAGTCCTAACCCACACACAAACATACACGTAAACCACTGTCACGATTGCCCTACGTCAGTGCTACTGTTCACCATTTTGGCCACTGAGTTATCTGGTTGTTATTGCAGAAAACAATATTTTATTTTTTGTCCGAAATGCCGTAGCTGGCGTATCGTTCGACCACCGCTGCTGCTGCTGCTCGTACTTCTACTTCAATCGTGGGGAGAACAGCAGAGATCACGATGGAATGAAAACGCCGCTAACAAAGGAGAATGTTCTGATAGTCTGACGCTGGTCCCCGCTTCCGGTGTGCTTATGGTCACAGTCATACGGCGCTGACAGCAGCGGCGGCTACGGGTCTGATGAAAAGGCTTGCGAAGACTCGCGGGCGCAGGAGGTTGCAGTCGTTGGTAGCTGTTGTGAATGATGAACTGTATCATCTGTCGTCAGCCGCCGAACCAGCGGCTGGCAAGCAGATAAATAACGAAAACAGTAGTCAACCTTGATATAACAGCAAATGAGTGTTCTGTCGCTAACTCACACAAATAGGCACACACGTGCACAGAGTCGCTAAAACACGACTTGGCTCTCAGCTCGTGCAAATGTCACGTTGATGATGACCGGATCCCGTGAGTGACGCCAGTAACTACGTCAGTAAGTGAACCTACGACAATCTGGCTTGGGGCCGGGGCCGTACAAGACCTGGGGGAAACAACAAGGCTTGCTGCTTCTTCAGAGCAACTTCTCGGTTTTCCTCCATATACCGTCGTCGGTAGCACGAGAAACCCCGTGGTCGGTCCACCCGCAGGGGTCGATTGTTGCTGGTATTATCGTTGCCCTCTGCGCCGTTAGTTTACCTACAATCGTTCCGTGTGTGAGTAAAAACAACAGCGAAGTTGCCGGGCCTGTAAGCCATGATTAATGTTAGCGGTAGACGCTTGTCAGTCAGGGTTATTGGACATTGCATAGACAACGTATGAATATCGCATGCATTCTTCGAAAGAGCAGCAATGCTTGTACTAGCTATAATACTAACAACAGGCAAATAGTATCTTGCGCAAGCGTGCGGCAATTGACTGACAGATTGTTAGTCAACTCGATAAACCTGCCTTAGCACCACAGGAGGCCAAAGTCGGAGTTCCATTTCTGTTGCTGTTACCGATTCTGTGATCCTATAGGAAATGGGCCGTTGTCTAACTTTAGACTGCAGCAAATTGGCGAACGGGACATTCTTAGCGTTCGCTGATCGCTTCGACGTTGTGGGAACGTCCGATGCGGCTATCTATCGCAGAAAGATAGAATCAGATAGGAAGCTGCGTAACACCACGCGCAATACGAGGAGTGGACATCGCGAAAGACGATAAACTTCGAATGCTACTGATATGCTACGCAGCATGCTAGAACTAGAAGATTTGAGCTGTTATAGAGTTACACAAATAAAATATGGACCGATATGGGCAGGACCGTGGTTTTGACGCTAATGACGATTCGACTAAGTTAGGATTTGTCCTGTATCAATGTGTTTCTTAGAACAATTTTTCTTGCCAAGGGAGAGGAGGGAGAACGGAGTTTTGAAGACCAGCGGCTTCAGTTCGATTAAGCTCAGTGATCCCATGCAGAAATACTGAAGATGTAACGTTAATAACACAACTGTTGCCGGTATGAAGGGCCGATGATCACCCGCTGCGATGTTGCTAGGAGATATTCCATACCTTTCCTGGTTAAGCAGATATCTGTCTGCTTAGCCGCGAAGTTGAACGGATGATTTCATTAGGCCGAATTCATTTGACCATTGCGCTCGAGCAAACCTATCCTATACGTTTTCGACATGTTATAATTGGAATGTTCATATCTTGATGTGATTATGTATTAAATCAATTTACAGCGTGAAACGCTGCTTTTAATACGACATTTTCGCTCCATTGTCCAAACTGGAGTCCAATTAATTCTTTTCTCTGAACCTTTTGAGTAAATGGTTAGACAAGATTATAACTGACCATGTGAAACGATCCTGTGGTGATTGTTGTAAAACCGTAAGATCGGATATGCATTAGTTTGTTCCATACTGGCAATATCAGAAAAAATGACAAACCCCTCAGTGCCTGGTCGGAGTCAGGGCTAGCTATGTAAGAAAGATCCGAAGCGTATATGGCTTCCACGCAAATAGATTAAATTTGCCTGTCTCCGGTAAAATCGTCGCCGAATCTTAATTTCTATCGCTATTATTAGAAAACTTATTTTAGGCACATTTACGACATATTAATGATCCGAATCTTATGATAATACCATGATCTTCCCGATATTGCCCTGCTTTATAACGGCGAGTGGACGGAATCAAAAAGCTAGATTTGAGGTCGTGTTTATTTGAAAAATGCCACAAAATATATAGTATAATAGTGCATTAAGTTGATACAAAAACATTGATCGACATTACTTTTTACCTTTGCGATTAGAGCTGTTTTCGTCATTTGTTGCTACCCATTATTATGCAAAGTGCTGAAGGCAATGACTAGAAGAATCAGCGACAATCAACGAATTTATGAAGAAGACTTCCCTTGATTGCTACAGCTTCCCCGCCGCCCCAGAACCACTCCGTTGAAAATCATATTATTTTACGTTCGTTTGATTAGACAAGTACAATATTATTACGAACTCTTGTTTTTGCTCGCGTTGAAGGCGTTCTATATTAAGGCACAATCATAAATGCCGTAGAAAGAATGCTTAAGGCGAGCAAGAATTAGGCTCAGATCATGTTGATCTCGATAGATCTTCAATAGTTTATCGTTAGTCTACTGAAAGTTATTCGTCTGCAAACGCATTGGCAATACATCAATTTTTATTCGAAAACAGATTCAGCTCACAACAAACGTCAGAGATACGTAATTTTTATTGTATCTCTCTAATCTATTATATATTTCAGCTAATGTTATAGGCCTGTGTCGCTTTGTGGTATCATGAAGGCTTATTATTATTATTACTCTTATGTGAAGTAACAATTAAAATACTGTTAGCTTTTTCCAGAAATAAAATTCAATATACCTCATATTTTATTTTGGCGCTCACGAGTCTACCTAACCTACTACCTATTTAAATGTTGGCTTCTTGATCATTTTCAGGTAACGACGATAAATGATGTCAAATCACGCGGCATTTATTTTGTGTACTGATATGATAGACGATTCTTCCTAGCGATTTGCAGAAATCGATAGAAAAACAGCGAACCGGAATTTCACCGACTCGTACAAGACGCATAGGTGTTTTAGTAAATTTTTTTTAGTTCACTTGTTTCTTCTTATCTGCACCGTTGACGCTAGCGACTCTTCGTCTTCCATATAAGTAATCGAATTCAGTATAGGCGTTGATGCAGCATTAAATCAGTTTGTTATCTTTTTAATTATTTACTTATCGTAGTCGAATATATCGTTAAATAGTCTAGAAATAATTTTTTTTCCTATTAAAATAGGCGTACGGCAGATTAATGAATTTCTAGTACAACGTTCAAGCGATAGGTGTCAAAGCGCTGTCTAGCATGGAGGAAATTGACGACGATCGAACATGAAGCAGCTGTACATTTTTCCGTAATATTTATTATTATAGGTCATCAATATCGAATTATTCACTTATACAGAATAGAGTAGCCTTAGGTCAGGTACGGCTGTGGGCATAGGACACGAAACGTTTGTTAATTAATTGCGATCGACGTCGAAACAGAAAACAGTGATCGTAATTGCGCATATATGTATATACGACGCACCTGGAAAAATACGCTTCAATGAAGCTTCCGAATAGAAGACGGGTATTAAAGATATCCGAAGTCTGCTATTGGCCCATATTCAATGTTTACTGTGTACCCTCGCATTTCGTATCTCGAGCAGACGTATGTGACCTAATGTTATCTAACCAATCGTTTTTAGTGAAGAGATCTATGTGAGACGCACATCCATGAAGCCTTTGGAAAGAAGTAAAGCAAAAAAGAATGCGTCTTAAATTAGCAACAAGTAGACGATGAAGCATTTTAGATATAGAAGTCAATCGAAAGCCCCTTAAAATTCGCATCTCACGTAGCAACCTATTTCCATTCGAATATCTAGAGACGCTATGCCAGTCCGAACAGACAAAAGTGACTAAGGCTGCTTGAGGTTTTCTTATGTAACGTTGTGCTGCAGGAATTTACTAAGGTCATTTGCCCTGTTGAGTCAAAAGCATTCCAAGGACAATGCACGGGCTAGCAAGAATATGATTGTTATTATTATGCATTCGTATATATTCCGCATCTTCTCCCGCAGGAACTCAGCGATATACGCTTACTTGATTGTACTGGATATGCCAAAAACACCACTGTACTTGTAGCATAGTAACAACAATTGCTGAGTGACACGACACTGATATTGCTGCTGCTAATAGATAGAGGGTTTCTATTTACCGACTAATGGATTTCTTTACGACGAATATACAAATAGTAAACCAACTGTACGCTAGACAAGTTGGCTCGGCCGAGGCATCGTTGTTTCGCTATTGGGTGAGCACCCGCCATTTTTTTCCGAAAGCCTTAGCTTATGTACAGGCTCTACAGAGATGAGTGGATTCTATATTCGACACGAAAGGCTTAACTTGCCTTTGTGTCAAGGTTTTGTAAGCTTCGAGTCTTGGGTTTGATGAGCATTGTTTCGCGACCTAGAATAGACATTTATGTAAGAAAGAAAAACGTTAATTGCACTAGTCCTAAAATAATAAATCGGAAGTCGTGTGAATGGCATAGGTGCAAGACGTTAAATACGTCGCGGCGGAAAATGACAAAGATGGCCCATAGTGTCCTGACCCAGTGCCGTCCGATGCGATCCCATTAAATAAAGAAGCAGCAGCAGCGAAATGTGAAGGCTATTGTCGCCTCTACACGCTGCCCGTATCATGCCATCATCTCACCTCCACATCATCATTTGAGTCAGTAAGATGCAATGTGTCGAAAGCAGCCGTAAGCGTCTTGCCGCTAATTCAGTGTACGGTTCATATAGAGTACTGACGTTCATCACGGCTGGGGGTTGTTTCATCAGCAGCAGCCACTGCCCCTTGCTCCATAACCATTTGACCACCTGTCGTCTGTTCGCAACATGCACACATGCCCTTAGAAGTTTTACTTTTTTTCTTCATTCGTTTGATGGCGTATCTCGAGCGACTTGTTTGGATCCCTTTAGCTGCTAAATGATCTTTGTGTCGTTTAATTATCGCTCGCGGTAGCAGCGGCCTCCGACTGCCAAGCATTTGGCAGCGTGTCAGTTCGAAGGATCCTGCCGGCATGCTGTTGTCTAGTGCCAGTAACTAAGGCGCGTCCCTATTTGTTTTGTAGCGTGAATACGACGCCCACTGCGGCACGCAGCGGACGCTGATGACTCTGCTCTTCACGTATCCTGGCTCCAATTAAAATGCTACTGATGCTGATAAAAAGAAACCCTGATCTGAATGAATCTTAACGCCCGCAAACGTGTGAGTCGGCGGGCGGAAAAGTTGCTTCGCCTCATCACGTAGGTGTTACAGGACCTGCAGCAGCAGCAGCAGCAACTATATATAATATAATAATTTGCGTAGCCATAACGTGAGTCGAAGCACAAATGAGTCCTTCAAATGATGCATCGGGTATAGCCCCGCCGCTTGTCATATCGTCGTTGTGCAGACAAGCTGATCTGAATTGACGAAATCTGCAACCCAATGCCAAGTTGACCCGCCTTCACGGCCTGGTTCAGTGCTAGCAGCCTTAACAATTTATCTTTGTATCAAATTCACCTCCTTTAATAAATCAAACGAAATAGAAAAAAACGAGAACCGAACTAAATGACACCAAACGAATAGAACGGAAAGTACGCAGACGACCACTACCGGCCGGCTTTTGCTGCTTTTTTTACAATCAGCGTCATCTAAATGGAAAGAATAGTGCCAGATAGATGGCTGTTCATGGTTGTCATATGAAGGGCCTTCGTTTTTGGCGTAATGTCTAGTCCTCCTTGTCGAGCTCAATTCAGGATCCTCGGTCAGGTAACACGTACGAATGAAAGGCTCAGAGGCTTACAGATAGAGGAAGTCGAATTGGGCCAGGCGGCAGGTAGTTGCAGCAACACCAGGCGAGTTGTTCAGTAACTGCTATTGCTGTACCAACCATTTGCTGATCGTTCGTATCTGCCCCTGCAGAAATCGTAAATATACGGACGAACGCATAGAGACCGGAAATGGGCGAGCGAGCGAGCGAGCGAGCGTCGTTCAAGCAGATGATATCTGAATGGTGGATGCACCAAACGGACCGTTTTCCTTTCTGGTCACTTACGGAATACACAACTGGAACAAAGGCGGCTATAGAGCTAGTTAATTTCAATATCCAAGCTACAGCTCTATATATATATATGAAACACGGCGAACATTAATATCATACTTTATGATGATAAAGGTGCAGTGTTGGCAACATTAGAAATCTGTTTGTTCACTTAGATATCGTCTGGGTTTTTCACAAATCAGAGATCACAAAATGTGAGTGATTTATGAATATGAGTTCCATCCTGGAACTATAACGAGAGAGGCAACTAGCCGTATGAATATTGTATGGTCAAGGTTTTACTATTAGAAACGCCGCGAGCTACTGGAACACATGCAAGGAGAATATTTTGAATTTAAAGACGGCTCTCAAGAAACCCCGTCGAAAAGGCGCTTTTCGAAGAGTTAAGAGCTGTAGTGGCTTATCGACTTATCTCAAAGTGCCGAATGATATAAATGAGGATCAAACACAGAAACGTGTAGACGTTTGTTTATTTTTTCCCTCACACTACAACAGTAATTCACTCTCTCACGGAAATGTAATCTGTGATGAAAAATTGATTTTCTACAATAATCGTAGATGGTCACATCAGTCAGTGCATGCAGCAGAACTCTCAGGATATCACCCTAAAGTAAATGTAGGGCTACAAAAGCTTACGGCGTCTCTTCGGTAACCTAATACAGGTGTTATGCATTAGAGCTTTATGAGTTTTGGTTTGCCAGTTACGACTGAACTAGTCTGTCAGCAATTGAAGAAGATGACAAAGTTTAAGCATAGAAGATTAAGCAGCCAAGATTAGTGCACGAAGATAAGGAACAAAGGTAAGGCACCTCTAAAGCTTGACCTTACATTTCAATAACCCTGGTGAAAAAATGTGCGAGTTACAATTAAAGGATCTCTGTCATCCACTATATCCGCCGAACATTACTTAAACAAACGACCATTTTGTCAAAATTTCGGGAACTCCTAGAAAACTAGAAAAATTATTCAGATCTCAATATAAGATTGAAATTGCTTTTTGGAACTTCATAGACTTTTGTACCCCACACTTCTACAGCAACGGGATATATAAGCTACCATCTATATATATATAAGAAGGCCATGAATGGTACAGATTTTGATTAAGAACGAATAAACTAAGCCTGTAAAAAAGCTTGAAACAGCGTCGTTTACCATGTCACGTCTCACACTGCATTTTCGCAGGTGTTAGAAGTGTCATTGTTAATGGTCACGTTTCTCAAATATAACCACCATCCACAACGATTACAGCTTCATTTCTGGACTTACACAATAAAGTAGTTATTTTCAAAATATTCCTTCTTTTATTTGCAAATAAATTTTTGATAGCGACCGTGAGACGGACATCGGCAGGCGTAAACTCGCTGAAGTGTCGCTCACATACGTTACATACAAAAAAATTCCAGCGGAATTAAATTTTAGGCTGATAGCAGATCCAAGGTCCTAAAAATATAACAGCTCGAAACGATCGAAAACTTCAAGAAGCACAAACATTTTTAGAAAGACTAACCACTGCAGCTCGTCTGGACGACCCGATTAGCAATTAGTATTCCCTTCCCTGAAACTTTAATTTCCGTATTAACAACTTAGGTGATCGCAAATTTTCAAGACCCTTAACTCTGACTTATAGCTTAGAGGATTTTCCGGTTTACCTCATAAAAGTCTTGCGTTTTCAGAAGTCGCGTGAAAGAAACGTTCTTAATTTCGATGAGGGTCCGTTCAGTACGAAAAAATTAAAGAGTCAGTAATCTTAATTCAAATCCTATGGCTCGCCATGACAAGTTTGTTGTTTTATTTCAATTAAAATTGACTTTTATCTAGCGCCACAAATAGTCGACGAAAACATACCCATTATGATAATCAGCCCTCCTTAAATCTAAATATACTGTCCTATGAACCTGTGTTATATATATATATATATAACACAGGTTCATAGGGCTCTGATATGATATATATGGTGTGCTTTATGGTTTAATATGTATAGCGTCGTACTGGAGTTGTACTGCTGTAGGTGCCGCCACCTTTGATACAAACGCTTCTGGAGGTCTTACAGGGCCAAATACTTTTTTCTGAACTTAACTAAAAATGAGCAGATTTTTTCACATACGATCTATTGATCAAGGCAAGCGTTACCTGTATGAGCTATCGTTGAAACAAGTACCTAAAACGGTTTTTTTTTCACCTTTACGGTTATCTGCGTTGATAAAGCATTTACTTACTACCGTAAATAATGATTAGACTTCATCATCAATTATTCTGAGCTATTTTGACAAGTCTGGCGGTTATTCTTGATAGGGCAGGCACGGGATTCTTGCAGAATACGTAACCAGAAAAAAGCCAACATCGTAAAACTAATTGAAACGTATTTGGATTATATAGTTTTTATAAGTTGGTATAGACTAGAACTAACCTATGTTGTGCTAGAATCAGAAGACTACGATATTTCAATATACAAATTGTTGTACAGCTCGTATGAGTATTATTATTATTAATACAAAGATATTGTTTCAACTCAATATGTAAGTGCATATGCATTTGGAATGTCACTCCTCTATCGATTTGTAGACTCTAATGCATAGCTAAGTTGAAGTTACACTGATGTGCCCAGCTTTTTTACGGGTCTCGACTAATATAACTAAACTATAATAATAAGTACAATTGCGTTATGCTTTAGAAAGACATATGCAGAGATTTAATTTGGCATCAGTCGAAATGGTCGTAACTGAATGACCACTACGCACGATCATTCATGGCTGAGTATACCGGTATCTTAACCCTCCTTTCTTGCACGTTCACGCCTGTTAATACTGAACACACGAGTTGAGCATACTTTAATTCCACTGCCGCCAGTCAGTTTCCAATCATTTGCCCATTTTGGGCTCTCGGTTGAATGGTTACATCGAAAATAGCACAGGCACTAATAGACACTAAATGATTTCGAATTAACATCAGTATGCAGAAGCAAAAGTTTTACAGGTCTATAGGCCAAAAGGCGCGCCATTTCTGGGTTCGTTCGGTTTTCTTAGAACGCGCTTTTTGCGAATCATTTTTTTCCACCCAATTGTTGCTATTAAAACCCGTACATATTTGGAGCAGTAAGCCGAGGCGTATGTCACGTCACCTCGCGTTTCGTTTGACCAAGCGCCGTTCCGCTGTCACGTATATTGTCACCTTCTCTTGAAATGAACAATATGAATAAACAGGAAGGTGATGGTTAATAGGACGGCCCCATTTTTCTCTTGTGGTAACCGTAATTAACATAACGACCTGAACAAGGTCAGTTATTACTGATTAATTGTTAGTTCGTGTATTTTTTGTTATAGCACCGACTATCAATTTTTAAACAAAGGAGAGTCCCACTGAGATTTTCATTTCCCATTTCGCGGATAACAATCCTGCGCTCTGGATACTGCCACATTTCCCTTATGCCAGCAGCATTTTCAATAACGACGCAATAGCTATTATATGATCATTATGGGCGACAGGGAGTATTTACGACGAGCGTTTATTTTCCAGTATTTTCTTTAACACTGAGCCTTTATAGCGGTCGAAGGTGTTGCAGCACTGTGGCACTATCGCATAAATGGTTCAACATCTGTCGCAGCGTGGCTCACAGCAATTCTTGTTGTCATCGCTACTTTCGTTGTTGGATACCCGAGTTTTGCCATGCTCTGTCACTTCACTAGATAGTATGACAGTGCTGGAACCAGGGGCGGAGACAATTCTAACAGGGATTTACTTCGACGTCGTTCTGAGAACCAAATGAAGAACTGGAGGAAAAAGAAAAATGCCATCTATTAATCCCTACCTGTCTACCTACTGTGTAAAACAAAACGACGGTACCACGGCGGCGGCGGCGGCGGCAGCGGTGGCGCCGGCAGCAGCAGCAGAAGCAACAGCAATAGCGCGCCAAAAAATCGAAACAAGAGTGGCGTCGAATGCTGCACTCATCTGATCATCGACATGCGATGCGTTTGCTGTCTGTAATTGTGATGTGGGTGATAAGGGAAGTGATGATCGTGATGAAAGGAAGAAATAAAAACAGGGGAAGCAAGTGCGCTGGAAGACCGCGAAGCGGTTAAAGCAGCAATGAGAACTGCAGGAGTCGACGGCTGTGATTTCAATTGGTGGGAACACTACCAGTGCTCGTGAACGTTAGTGACAGCGTTTAGGTTAGATGCTAAGGGGATAAGCGAGTCTGACAGACGACGGACGACGAATCAGATTGCGGAAACATTCTGCTCAGTTTCATGGCAATGGCGCTGCCGACAATGATGGCAGTGATGATTTTCATGGAGATGACGAACAAGATGGTGGCTGCGGCTGGTGTCGCCGATGTTGCCGCTGTTGCAGGTGCTAATTGTGTCGAGAGAAGCTGGCAGTAGCTGGCTGCTAATGGTGGTATTTTACGAGCGGTTCGCTGGGGCTTTGGAAGCGCACGGGGGTATTGTAACGGCATCGTTACTGGAAACATCCGATGAAAATAATCGTTAAAGTAGCAATCGTAATAATGGTAATCATCAATAGCAATCGAGATTCAACGCTAGCATCAGCGCGATAGTGGGTATACGAATACCAGCCACAGCAGCGGCATTATCAGTATGCATTGCATAAGCTTTTCCTTCCGTTCGTTCCCGCACCAATTTGTCATGCCGCTATACTGTAGCATCAATGGTGATAGCGCGACGACAGCTACATAGCCGCGCGTATTGTTGAGCATTATTCAGCTATAGCACCTCCAACAGCTGGATGTATTATAGAATAAAATACTATTTAATGTATACTAACGAAAACATTCGGAAAATTTCATCTAACTTTTATGTCTGGCCTTTTCATTAGCGTCCAGTTCTCACTCACTGTTTATCACAGAAGCTCACCTCAATTTATTCTGGGGCTTGTCACAGTTTATTTTCCAATTTACCAAAAAACCTGACAGACCACCATGAACCGATGGATAACGAAGACGATTAAAAGTAGAAATGGTATTTGCTGAAACATATATCATAATCACTCATTGACTATCAAGTACTCGATCGTTCAATGTGAGTGACTTGAAAAATAAAAAACTCAATAGGATTTTATTTTCTGTTTCTACTGACTAGGTGCGAGAAATATACTATTTTTTTTAAAAGAACGACATTTCACTATTTCAACTGTCAAGTAATGATAATGCGTTCGGTGCGTGCCTAAAGCTAAATAATGACATCCTTATTCTATAATATAACAACCGTTTAATCTTTCAGAAATATGACGATTCGCCTCCATAATGTTCCGTTGAGTGAAATGCTTGGCCGGAACTGTAAATTTTCACATAGTTTTAGCTATTTTCCTTCAGATAAGCGTATCCATGTTTGAGCCGCAAGAGCTGACTGAGACGTGCAGAGATTTGTCTTGTGCGTATGCCAGCAAATGACCATTGCATATATTCCCAGCGACTACCAATTGAACCATAGGCCCTTGTTGTTTTTCGTTCTTCGCTAGAATGTAGCATCTCGGTCCTTGGGTCCATAAACATAAATAATTAGTTACGTATTCCTTGTTGACCTTTGCTATCCACTAAAAGACAACATATTGCATGCATACATATGTTACTTTCCCATCTAGCGGACTGAAATCTTAAATATGCAAGCGTTCCGGCATAACAGAACTATCACCGGCCGCGCGCGATTGACCAGTGGCCATCGTTAACACCGTCGTGTGCCTTTCTTTTAGGGGTGTAAAAGCTACTGGGTACTTTGGCTCTCCTTACCTCTTGCCCCCCTCTACCTTATTGTGCAATTTTATTTAAAGAATGAATGTAGTTATACAAATAACCACCTAATAGGATACGCACTATATCGAATAGAAAAAAAAATTAGCTACATTAGCGAAGGGTTTGAATTGGATAATGGCTATTCTTCTTTCTTTTTTGTTTGCTTGACCTTCGAAGGGAATATGATAGGAGGGGACAGATAACGTTTGGGGGACGCGCCTTGTCGATCCAACTGTATGATAGATTACAACAAAACGATACCTTTGCTGGGTCTGAAACTTGCCACTAACGTTTCACCGTACGTATGATAGCCATCAAGCAACCCACGTCCTTAGTGCTCCCGCTTGGTTGATTCGCATAATTCTGTGAACGCCGTAGAGATATACGTAACGGCAGTTTGGAGCTCCGCGCGTAGCAGTTCTACAATATCACCAGCTGCAGCCATCATCGTAGAAGCAGTTATTAGCAGCTGACTTTGGATTGGCGGAATAGCCATACGATAAACGAATCTTTTGACTTTCCGCCACGTAACCACAGTTATACAGGCACTTCACTGCCGCTGCTGCTGCTGCTGTCACTGACTTTCTAAGGACGCCGTTGTTTTGTCGTTGGAATCCACTATGTCTTTTGCCGTTGAGATCAGTTGGACAGCAGTAACTGGCTGAATATGATGATATTAGTAGCTTCGAAAACGTCTGCTAAGCCAATCGCTGATCGCTGGCCAGTAACAGGGACGGTGAAACCGATCTGGTATGGGTGATCTTGGATTGGCTTTAGACCTCAATGACGGCATTGATCTTTTCGTCTCGAATTTTTTCTGTCGCTGAAATCTGCACGAGACTTTGACTGTGCCACCAGTTGGGTCAGTTCAAAGGTCATCTCAAGCCGGTTCTCCATGTGGGAGACACCACAGGACATGGTAGGACAAACAGTAATGATATGCAAGAATAAGGCTTAAGATATAAGGCGTACAAGAACGAAATTCGCTAAGAAACGAAAAAAAAAACGAGGGATTGTGTACCGATTGGCGAGCAGTTAACTACTGTTACAAATACTGACTCAAGCTGTATTAATGCTGCAAAAATAAAAACGTATCATTGGTATGTGCGCGACGAAAAACATGGTATTGCATAATAATACGTTTGCCCAGCCGCAAGCGAATACAGGGTGGCAAAGCAGAGGCGCATGTGGCTTGATATTATTTGATTCGAGATAAAAGGTGCACAAACGGTGCATATGGCAATGGAAACAGACTTGAATGTAAAGCAGAAACTTTAAAATGAAAATTGACATAGGTAATTCGGCTATACAAAATTAACTGGGATTAATGTGTGGTCAAAATGATCGTTGCAGGCTAAGATTCCACTACGTTTAGACCTGTTTTGATAACAGAAAATGAAAGTGTGTCAAGCTCAGAATTTCTTCTTTAAAAGACCGATCATAAACGGAAACCACTTCACAGGAAGTAGGTTTTTCTGAAATCTTTGGCGTCCTCCTTGGTTTACGTGCAAAAAATTTAAAAAAAAAAAGACTCGAAACTAATTCAGTCTATTTCATATTGGCCGTCCTGCACCTGAAACAGCTCTGGTACCCTGCATCACTATTCGTGTATCTTTTTCTTCTAGGGTACAGCGCATCGGTATTATTTAAGCAGGACAGATCTGGTTTTAAAGATCAGCGTTGAGTATATCATGCCTTTTTAATTAGTTCCTAATAGAATGATAATCATCATTAGGGTTTGTACGTAATGTACAAGTATATTACAATGTTTGAATAACTGTTATGATGTTGTGATGATGGGTTTTATCACTATTATTATCATTCAAACAGTGTTTGGTGTCACTAGGACAAACGTAATCATAATTAATAATACAATGTAACTTATCCAATGATCACGGTATATTCAATATCTTCACGTTAGATATGGCTCAGCCAAAAGTCGTGAATTCCCAGATCATAGCACGTAACGTGCTTTCAGTCAATGCCTGTACGATTAGGTAAAATCCGAGACTGACAACGTTATGTCCTGTCTGGTGGCTTTTTTCCGATTATCACTTACAGGCATGTTTATGTAGGTGGGGGCATTTGAAAAGACATTTGATTTTTGAATGTATAGCAAATGTACAGTATACTAGCAAGCTAATATATGAGAATGCCGTTAGGAAAATAATGCTGCCTCGGCTTGTAAATAGTGTTACAAAACATTGTTATACCTATACGTGATGGGTTATGTCAGCTCTATTACTGAAAATAACAAAAGCCTTTTCAGACTCGTAAGGCGTATAGTTCAGAGTTCATTTAGACAAAGCATTTGAGTCCACAGAACCAGTCAGCCGACGATGCTACCGTAAGGAGTGACGATGCAATTAGC
This sequence comes from Varroa destructor, assembly GCF_002443255.2. Taxonomy (NCBI): domain Eukaryota; kingdom Metazoa; phylum Arthropoda; class Arachnida; order Mesostigmata; family Varroidae; genus Varroa; species Varroa destructor. The sequence continues at coordinate 8,975,729 of NW_019211455.1, forward strand.
CGCACCGAAAGGGCCGCTACTAATGATATAAACAAGTCTACAAATGAACTAGAAAGAGCGACTCTATTTTGAGATAGAATATGATTAGAGTTAGCCCCTTTTGTCAAAAAAAAGTTTTGATGATGAAAATAACCCTCTTTCCAATACGAGAATGTTGTCCTTAATTCTCTTCTATTGGTATTGGTAAGCCATTTCTATAGCTTTTTACGTACGGCGAGCGATTTCAGATGACTTGAACTACTAGGCTGCAAAGTAATAATGGATCATATCCCATTTAGTGGTAGCATTTTGTTAATCATTAGTGTCCATACGAGATGTTCGTTAGATGTCCTGATGATTTATAGATTTGAATTAGGACAGAGAAATTGGCTTACCTAGCCTACAAAGCTAGGTCCGCAGTAGGATGTTGATGCTTTTCGATGACCGTTTATTCGCCCGTATATGTGATATTCTTAATTCATTGTTAATAGTTTGTATGTCGATTAGATGTAATGGTAGTTAATATTTCCGTCGTGTGTGAGCTGAGCTAAGTCTATGTTAATGTCTTTACGTGTGTGTGTTCATGTAGTCTATAAAATATATATAAAATGACGAAAAAATAATCGAGCGATTCTTGTCTCTTCGATTTCCACAATGTTCGGCTTATGTTTACGTCTGCACCTCAGCCCGCTGTTTTAGGGGCACAATATTTCATTGTTACTAGACATGCTGAATTTCAGACGGCAGGAGCTATGACCTGTTTGGCCGATTGAGTAATGATTGCTTAGTTACTCATAACTCGGGATAACAGGAGCTCGTAGTTCTGGTTGAAATGATGCTGTCTAACTGCGTTAGACGGTGATTCTAACGGGCGGCTAGAGTCGGAAGAAATCTGAACTTGCACTTGAGTCATAATAACGAACTTCTGACTTGCTCATCTGATCCGTTTCCGATTCATTGAACGCTTTATATTCGCTCAGTAATCACTTCGTGTTCTTTGAAGACGAATATACAATATCCAGGTAAAAATATGTTCTTTGAACTTTTTGTTGAATAGCTGTAGACTATGATTTTGGCCTTTTTTAAGGTACAATACGATTTTTTGGATCTATGCGTACCATGTAGAGAATAGCTTGCTGTCTATGTACAACTTCTAAGTCGATAGAATGACTACAGCTGCCTGTTTGTGGAATCGTTTGGAATATGTGTGGATAGCAGACGCAAAATTATGTTATAGTGAATAGAAAATCAATTAAGAATTATGGCTGATTCTGTACCACACAAGATAATCAATTGAAAATTAATGGTGACAATAGTAATTCTTTCTTTTCTCGCCGGAACAGACATATATTGGTTTGTACACGATACCATATGATATCGACGCAAGATTTTTCCCAAAGACGTATATCCATTCAGTGCCTAGATATAGATGGCGGGGATTCGCTTTCGTTCTTAATGCAAAAATAATAAAACAGTGTGAGCAAGCTCTATCTAAATTACGTACACTTGGTACCTATTTAACATTATAAACCCATATTGCTAAGCGACATATATCTGTAACGAATATATCATAGATTTTGCCATTAGAGATTGTTTATTTCGAGAACACTTGAGCTTTTTAATTGTTGTGCTGGCAGTCAAGCTGCTCGCCCTAACTGGTCGCCATACAACTCAATTGATTATATACTCTTGAAAAAAATATAATTAAGATGGGCTTGTATAATATTGCCATTATTTTTTCAAAAACCTAATATCAAATGCCTCTGTTTTTCGCTGTCCTTTCAATACCTGCCTTTTTTATCCTCAATGTTCAGAAAGGACTTTGATAAGAATAGCACAAAAATTGCAGCAAATAAAACAAAGCAAAAGGGTACCAATCTTGATTTTTTTCCACACATTCCCCTATCTTTCATTGTCTTCTTAGCTACGACATCATCATACTCAACCCCGTTTCGATCAATACTACCAACAGGCGTTGTCGGTCGTATGAAATGCTGCCGTCGTTACGCTGGTTTTTGATGATAAATCGAGGCGGTACGCAGTAAACCATGAGGTGGGTTTTTCTCTTTTTATCGGACTCTAGAGCCGTTGATTTCGCCAGTTCTGATTCTTGGTTAAAGCTCTTTCATACTTTTTTCTAGGGAACTGTTTATTCCAAACGATTTCTTCGGTTTCAACAGACGAAACAGGGCTACCTCTTCAGCCCTTATTCAGCTTTCCCTACGCTAGCCGCTCATTTATGAGACCCTAACTGTCTACGTGTGTATTCGGGCTATCCATCAACAGAGTTCTTATTTAGCTTACTTACACTGCACCCTCTTTTTTTCTTTTTTTCATCATCTGCTCATCCATAGCCCGTCTACCCGTCCTCATTAATCGAAAGCTTCATTGAAGTTGCTGGTCGCACGCGTCGCTACTGTTACGGTTGCTTGTAAGTTACTCACGATTTTTCTGATTTAGCGGTACAGTACTGGTGGAACAACTCAATAGGCTGCAAACAGAGAGAACTAACATGGTTGAATAGGGACGGCATTCACGCTAGTCACCTCGGAGTTGAACGACACGTTTCTTCATCGATCCATCGGGCTTGATGCTTGCTTAATTTGCCGGAGCCCTGTCTACGTGGCTTTCGTTTGAATACCTGCGAAAACTAAAAAAAGATCACTCCCCTGAAGTGGTCTTTTTCTATATTTCGCTTTATAAGTGATCTGCTGATAGCGGCGGAAAGCCGTAAGCCGCGCCCACGTCTGTAGTTACACTGCTATACATTATTGTAACATATCAAATACCGACCGTATCGGGGACCATCGTGTAAAACGCAAAGTTGCAAAGTCTTTTATCCCACGACAGCGTACCAAAACGGCCGCACGTAATACCTCTGTTGTGGCTTTTTGTTTGCCTGCAGCCAACGATAAACATTTGTCCGACAACAGTCTGTTGAACAGGGATGACAAGGCCAATGCTTTGTCACAGCCGTTTCTAGGGAGTTACGCTCTTTCCAAGCGCCCCCTGTGCTTGCCTTAGCTCATTGGCCTATTGATAAATGTTAGCAGTGCGCAGTTCACCTAAATATACCCATTTTCTATTTGCCTTCGATTCTAACAGGCAGATTTGCTTGTTGCTTTGTAATAGTTTACCTCACGCGACCTTGTTGCGCTTTATATTATTGTGCGTTCCCGCACAATGTGTATCGATTAGTAGCCGTTATGAGCTGTTCATGAGCGCACCTGCTGGCAGGGCAGGATCGGATCTCCAAACATGTGTTCGTATAAATAGGCTTCGGGCCACATGATGAAGAGAACAGATAGGAAAGCAGACGGAGGTATAAGACGACGCTGGCTCGGGAGTAAAAAGAAAGCGAAGAAAGACGAGTTAGGCGTTGCTGTTCTGTTTAGATAGATATGTAAACACGGTGTAGGCGGGGAAGAGTTATGATTTTCATTATTCTTTTTGCGTGTTGCACAGCGGTAGCAGTAGCAGTACAAGGAGCAAAAAATTGCATCGGGATCAATGGCGTCAACGAAGACAACTAGGTCGACTCATCTTCCCTACGGTTTTGCGTAGTTTCACGAGCAGGCGCCCGAGAGGACAACGGTTAACAACTTTTAAAGATTTTCAGAGTTTTTTGGCAGGAACATGGAAGGACAATTAAAGTTTTTCTCAGACTGTCCATTTTATCGGACAGTAGTTCGATATGTATAATGAAGACGTGGGATTTGCCGAGATTTGTAAGGATTGACTTAATGCCCTTAGGGATGGGAGTTGTCGATGGTAACAATTATTTCTAAGTTTAACCAAGTACACCGTACAATATCTTTTTTCGCCTAACTGAGCTGCATATGGCGCATTGAAGATACCTTGTACGCAACAGTTGTTTTTGCTATGCAAGCGTTATTTGTAGATGTACTTACGGACCTGCAAGCACATAACCAATTCGGAACCGCATGCGTTCATTGCTGTGCAGGTGTGGAACACTGGAATTAAACATTGAGAATATTGACCGAAAATAACCATCACCTGAGGTAAAAAAGTGGATGTATGTATATACAGACATCAACCAATGGACACGTATCACACTTGTACGGTTACAACTGACCATACTTGCACTTCGTTCTGTCGATCTGTTTTTCCTTTATCCAATACAAATCATCTCATACCTTTTTAGTTCTATTTATCTGGCTTGACTTACCAGTACGATACTCTACGGTTTATATCCAATCATAAGCATATTTTCGTAGGCCTAGAGTAGTTCAGAAGGTGCATTTGAGTGTATTAAGCTTCTGAGGGGTACTGACGATATTAAGTAGTTAAAATTCTCATCTCATGGATAGCGTCTATATTTGCACCCATCATAAAATCTAACGACGTTACCAGCGCCGATCGTAACCTACTTTGTCTCTGTCTTTCACACAGATGCCTGCAAGTGCACACACATACCCACATAGAGACAGACAGACGCTCAGATACGCAGGCGTACTTAGTCACACATTTATGTATATGTATAAGTAGATACAGTATTTATGTAAAAAAACGTTTGAGTTCACACAAGAATTATTCGACAATCAACCGCATCACAGTCAGTATCTTCTGTTTTTTCTCAGTGCGATTTGAACCATGAACCGGCTGACGTTTGAGAAGAAGAAAAGCGAAGTCGACGGAGAAAATGGCGCGATGCTTCATCAGTTTATCTGACGGTGTTTTCCGTCAACGACTGACAACGACAACATATGGAGAACTGATGCTCGTTATGTGTCCTTCCCTCTGGCCAAAATCAGCCTTCTCACACCGAGCTCTTGTTATTCAGCCGTTCGTCGGTCTGCCCCAAGCCCCACTGGCCATAGAAGTTGTAGAGTAGCGTGGCTATAGAAGTCAGGCACGAGAAAAATCAACAATTGCAAGCAGCTGTTACGGTGTAGTTAACGTGGCATCGAGAGTTGAACGAACGAGTTAGTAAAGCAGAAAGAAGTTTTCCTCATTTTCAGTCCTTATTGGCTCTATTCTGTGACATCGTTTTTTTTTTCCTTTCTGTTCTTTCGGTGTTTTCTCTTGCATTTTTACGCCTTCACTGATCTGCAGGCGTGAGTAAAAGGAAAAGTAGGAAAGGGACTGTCATATATAGGACTGCGACAAATCGATTCGATCTAAACACATAATACCGCTTACCATAGCACAGTGCCGTTGTTGTCTGAACTCCCGTATCTGACGTGCTCTATTCGCGGTACAGCACTGACTAGTCGATCGAAATCCGCTCCGTTACTGGCGTCTCTGCCGTGGCTGATGTTGTTGCTGTTATTTCCATATTTGCTGGACTGACCGCAAAGATGCGTCAACCGAATTGGCAAAGTCACAGAAAATGGAAGATGAACGTTAATGAGCGAACGATTCGTCGGTGTTGTCCGTTCATCTGCTTAAACTGGTGATTATCCTTGAGGATTGTCCCTGGCGGGCCGCTCGGCAAAAGCTTTTTTAGCCTGAACAAAAAGCTCAATGTGTCCACCCAGCTGAAATAGGAATCGCTTGTTTCCCGCTGGTGGAACAAAAGACCAGCGACGACGACGTCTTGTAGCAAGACGACCACCTGTAGAACTGGAAATAGTTGGAATGAGCAATTCTGAGTGTCTATCTTCTGTGGTTCATTGTCCATTCTGATTTGATCTATACTGAGGAGAAGCAGCTTTCGAAATTGGCAATATATATATGTCGATACCGGATCCAACAGCCGTAAACAGCGTCGAGACTGGGTACAAAGCGGACAAACAGAAGAAGCTGCAACAGCAACCGGGGGCTTTCCTTTACCTATGTGCCGCACGATTAGAGTCGCATAACGTTTATGAACGTTCAATGCATAGATATATAAATGCATTCGCCAAAGGCAAAGATGGTTATGGTGATGAAACCTGGACGGCTAAAGCGACGCCACTACAACAAAAACCCCTAGGGCAGTAACTGAAATAACTAATCGTTAACAATCGTCATGGTCGAGAGGCTAGTGCCACTAATATACGAACCAACGCAGTGCTAAGAGCAAAAAAAAGCAAGCGATTTTAGAGTTTGTAGTCCTACAATGGCCACCCGTAGGTGCTTATTTTTACACAGTAGCTGTCGCATGCGTATACTACGCTACCTAAAGCCTGCGGCTGGTTGAGCTGCGATTTTTCAAAGAACCGCACGACTTAAAATAAAGGACCATCACTCACTACATGTTGCTAAAATAGATACAAGCGAAAAGTGACTAGAAAGAAAACTAATGCCTAGACTTTGTCTCGCTACCGAAACTATATGTATGTATATAACTGTTTTTGGGAAGCTGTAAACAATGTAACTCAATGTAGTAATTGTCTAACATACTTCAACGGGTGAGGTGTGTGTAGCTAGATATGGACGAAGTTCTACATGTATAAATTGATCGAAGCAGACTACGTGTAAGCAAGATGGAAAAACTTATGGACGACACGGGAAACAACTAATTCAATGCGGCCACGACTTAAAAACTCTGTTTTTTCTCTCTGTAAGTCATCCCAGCAAGGGATGAAAGCACAGAAAACCAAGCTATTAGTAAAAACGAAAAAAAAAAAAATCATCCCAATTAGGCTAAAAGACTTCGGCCAAATTTCGTTGTATCAGACGTGACAGGTTTAATTACCAAGTCCGCAAATAAGTCTCATACAATTCGCATATTATAAATATATTCGCAAAATATTATATAAGCATATCTGGTTCATTATTAAATTTTGAATTTGAACAGAAACATTAGATGCAAGCAAATGCCTCAAATTTTCCCACATTTAAGAGTTACTTATACGTTAGAAACAGTATTATAGCAACTTAGTCTTTAGTAAGCTTTATAAAGTTTCGATACTTCACTCACATACAATTTGTATTTAGGTCAATTCACCCCCAACTCGTTGTACTCTTTTCTTAAATTGTCTCTACGTTCAATTTCTTTTGTGACCAAGATTGAAAGCCATAAGCTACTAACTTATGAAAAATGATTTAATCCTTTAAATTTTATAGTAAAAGTTATATAATAATAATAAATGTTATATAATAATATTTTCATTGTTAAGTTGCGACAAGCACTAAAAAGATCTTTAAAAATGAGTTATTTTTTACTTTAAAATGATAATAATAAGTAAAATAGTTAAAATGAATTTTTTTATTAAATTAGTAATGGAGTAAATTTGAAAGAATATCGAAAAACATTTAATTTTTCTATCTTTTTGATGCAAATAAGTTTAGGTTAGCACGGCATTTTTCAACGCTATAGCTCAGATCATGCACCTGTCTGCCATAATTCCCATAACGGTAATTGGCGTAAAAACCAGCTAAAAATATCTATTTTCAAGTCCCAGTAAAGTTGGTCTAGACTCTTTTCGTTAACAGAACTATAAGAATATTGGAGGGGGAATAACCGAACGGAGTGTCAGGAAAGGCTGGGAGAAATGGGACAAACAGAAGGTGATTGACTTCAGATTGTCTGATTTTGTCGACAGCTTTGACGATTCGTTTGATGATGAACATGTTCATTACACGACTCCCATTTCAGCAAATTGATTATGTCGATTTTTGCCTAATGTTGACAGCCATTAGTTTTTGAGTATAGGTGTACTTACCCCCCTATACCCTGTACAGACTGCGTAGCTCTACCAAGCTACACGAGAGTTCGAAAAAGTTGCTAAGCGTTACGTAAGGGTTTTCGAATTATTTATAAACTTCGATTTAATATATTTATGTTCTTAAGCAGGTTTTAGAAACATTCACGGCCAGCGCATTAATCGCACTGATTTTGCATTGAGGGAGGCAGCGAAAAGATGCTTACAGCCAAGGAAGACAAAAATTTAACACATCTCAAATAACTAAAAGGAGTGCAAAGACAGTATACATTGGCAGTACTGATTCAGAGCAGACGCCAACATTAACACTAACATCAATGGTGGCAATAACCGATGAATGACATGCTGAAAGCCCTTTCTTCTATTGCTGTTCGTCCGTTTCGATCAGTGTTTAGTAGATACTAGCCATAGCCCCTACCTTTCACGCTCTCCTTTGCGTGCGCCCGCGCGCATTTGAAATGTTGCGTGGTGCCGCAGGATAACAGCAGTGTTGACGGGGAAAGCATCGCTGACGCCAGAGGGTGTCGGCGTTTTGAAGTGCTATGACCTGCAGAAATGATGGCAGCAGCAACAGCAGCAGCAGACAGAATGAAACCTATAGTATATTTCGTAGCCGCAATAACATATTATTGTTAAGGTTTTCATCATTAATACTATCCAGAAGCTGGGAAAAAAACAACAATGGCAGGAACCAAAGGATTTGATTTGACGTTTCCTTCTTGGCACCGATGACTTTTTCTGTTTGTGTGACGGATATGGAGGCTAATGACGGGATGGCACAGGGAGAAGGTCAATGGATTGGGTCAAGAACAGCACCAGTGGATTCAGCTACTTCTTACGGACGGCTGCTATCGCATGACACCATAAAACGCGATAGTCAGCCACACATTGCTTTTTACTTATACCCATACGTAGGGAGGGACAATTGATATCGCAGTTTTTTACATAAAGACACGTATTGTCTAAAACGTCGGCTTCACTTGGGATGGCTACGCCTATAAACCGAAGTGTAGTTTGCCGAGAAACAAGAAATAAGATGTTCATTCCGCTACTATATATTCAGTTCATATATGATAATTTGTAGTATTCATTATCATTATTACTTATAATTGAACTGTAACTGATAGAGATTTTAAAAAGCAAAAGATTCTTAAAGCGTATTTATAAACTGCATACGCATCTGTCCCTATAGTCATCCTTCAGCAGTAATTACGCCTCACAACGTGATTGCCGTCTGCTTATCTGCCGACCGGTTAATATCGACGCAGTCAGGGTTAACCTCCTACGTGTAGCAAATTTTATGCTACTTGTTATTAATTAACTCAACATATTTCAACTATTTCCTGCTATCCGATGGAGGCCCTATTGCATATATTTAAATGAGCACCATTCTGTCTCTCTATCCTAATATGCTGTAAAAGATACTCGACAAACAGGCTATAGGGTGTTCTTCTTGTAGCTTGTCGTTGATACATTTTGCATTTCTTCTAAACCTCTCTCACTGGCACTGCATTGTGTATCTCCTAGCGGACGTCATTTATTTTTCTGCTATCCGCCATAACCCCCTTGATCCATATATTGTTGTGCATGTTACGCTATTTCACCGTTTTTTGTCATGTGATTCTAGGCCGGTGTATACAACTGTACCATTTGACACGAATACAGTTCGATTCCCTCATTTGACTCTCTTTTACATTATATATGTATATGGATATATGTGTGTGCGTGCCATTCTTGTTCGTGTCTACCCGTTCAATTCTGCTGACATTTCACTAGTCGTTAATAAGTAACTACAGAAAGACCGTATGTGTGGTACGCTTAGCAAGCATCATCGTTTGAAACGTTTTTTGTCCTGAAGACCCAACCCCTTTATTGCAGTGGTTTCCTTAAAACGAAACGTTTTTTTTATGTTGTTACGAAATTCACAGTTCTGTATTCACTGTAACAAGGAATACTCCTATAGTCATTTTTGATGGTATTTGTTAGTCTGCTTAGCTTTCCCTTAGGTTTTTACAGTAGAAATGTCTTATTATGTGGCCTAAACTTCATCAACTTTCTTTATGAACTTTGTAATATGAACAGCAGTAATATGCTTTTATAGGAGCTCACGCAAAAGTCCTTTGTGCCTGACAAAAATAACCACTTGGTAACTTTTGTCTTACAATTACGTTAAGAATGAACTTCGCATGAGCGGTTAAGGCTGTGCGCCTTCACTTGAAACCAGTCGATGCCTACCAAACAGTCAGCTCTACGGACATCATTAATATGACAGGAAGCTTGCCTTAAGTGAGCATAATTGTTACGTAACGGCCTAACGGAAAGCCTCAATCAGCCTAAACTACTTCGGTAATTGGTTGATGTCGTTCATCATCAACCACAGATTCGAGAACTTCGTGAACCGCGATATGTTGTGCTGGAAATAACGTTGCGTTGTCGAATACAAACATTGTAAGCGCGTGCTTCATAAACCGTGTTAGTCAACACATTAGCTGTTGATCTTAGCTGGCGTATAGGGTAGCTGAAGAATATAGTTATGTTCGTAACCAGTATGCCGCTGGAGGATAGACGCGTGGACACGTGTGCTGATGAGGGCACGATGTCGTCGGATAGAAAAGCCGCCGTCTCCTATTGGAACGCGCGAACCGATTTTAGCGATAATATTCAAAAGTACGTCGACGTTTTTGGGCAAATTAGATTCTTTTAAAAATAATGTGTATCTATCTCTTTACAGTGATCAACATAATTACAAGGTACTGGTTTGTCTATTAAAAAATCTATTCGGAGACATTCTACTAACTTGAAAGCTTATGTCTTAGGGAAAATTAAGTTTTTTTTTTTCATGACTTTTCACTGGTGTAGTTAATTAAAATTTTCGCCCTCTGCCGATTTTATTGTCAAGGCAGAAGCGAGACAAACAATTGAGAGGATTCATTACTAACCATAACTGCCCAATACGAACTGCTTTTATACTAGAAGATAAAAGTTATTAGAAGTACAAGCAACTGAGCATGGTCGTTGAATGACTTCTACTAATTGTTATTCTATCTATTCCATTATTTGATCGATCCAGGCGGATATATATTCTAGACATAGACAAATGCAACAATACTACCACTGTCTCCCACGAAATTCGAAGAAAGGTTGTTGACGGTAAACTGACTACATCTGGACCAGCAAAAAGTACGAAGATAGCTTTGGTACATGATAAATAGTCTACACATGGACTGTGGACATAATACAAATTGGCATCTTCGTTGCGTCAATTATGGTTTACTAGTACAGTTCTCTACGAGGCCACGAAATAGAGGCCTAGTCACCACTTAGAAACTCTCCAGCATACCGCACATGTCGACTATACGTATAATGCGCTTTGCGACAAACACACGGAATAGTTCTGGAAAAGATTTTCGATCAACGTTTTAATAGATAAACAGCCGCTCGAAAGTTATAATCGTGAGATTCTCGCGCATAGAAAAAAAACTTACTGTAGCTTACGATTCCAGAATCTAAACTACAGGACAGACTAAGATAAAGTTAGTAGCTAACAACAATCGACATGACGCTGTTTTAAGTATATCGAATTCGATTGATATTTCTATGATTACTTGTTTTACACACATGAAATTTCCCCTGGAAATATGACAAACGTTATAACCAAAGCTGCACTGTTGGAACTTCCTTGACTAGATTTGATCGAATTTACTATCATTTTTGTCGCCGCTTAACACAGACTTTGCGACTTGACAATTTCGCATATGCTACCCTAGACCAACTGATATGATTAATCACAAATGGCGATCTTTTCAACTATACGAGTGCTCCAAAATCTTACTGTAATACCATAGGGCCATTTTCGGCAAACGCGTATGACCGAAATGTCATCGATTGCGGAACTACTAATTGCTTCTATTTGAATGTCCAACACTTTTTTGGATAACGGCAATAGGGAACTGTAAAGGCCCGTTGTTCAAGAGACGACGTTTCTTTATAAAAGTCTCTCCCACTCCACATTATTGTGCTACTACTTTAAGCTAAGCGTTGTAATATCTCTACTTTTTGCTTGGGGATTTCGCCAGCAGCATTCCGCTTCCAACAACAGGCAGGCAAACCGAAGTAACACAGTCGGCACCATGCGGGCCAGTCAAACCTGAGCAATTATTTGTCCCTACCAAACGCGACCTTGGACATAGCACTTCTCCGTTCACATGTACGACGTTATCGTTTTTTGTTTGTTGTCGACATGCTTGTCAACGATATAGTCCGCTTCCAGCGAATAGATCAGAATGCCTAGCTCAGAAATTACTTCTAAATAGCGTATAGTTACATTAAGCAGTCAATGTAGACTCTGCTTTTCTGACCTGCTTCTGTCTGTGTACGCCTGCGCTTATTGTGACGTAACAGTTTGAGCGGCCGGCGCCATTGTCGTCGTCGTCGCTGTCGTTCGGCTATCACACTTCGTGTCATTAGTTAGGGATAGAGTTGTCAAGAAGTTATTTCTTTAGAAAATTCACATTCATTATCCTCAGCATTGTTATTTATACCTGCTTGTTTAAAGCAACGTTTTATCGAAAACGATACGGTGTCAAGTACTCCACGACAACTGCGTCAGAGAGGAAAGCGTGAGCATCGAAATACGGCGGTGTGGATTCAGCGACACCTAAATGTCGCCGCCGCCGCCGCCGCCGCTGTCGAAATACGGCGGTTTCAAGGTAATGCCACTGCTGCTAATGATTTTTGCTGAGTGCAAAGTGAAGTTTTGAACAAGGAGCGTTGGAGAAAACGTTTTGTAATAATTTTAACGGTGTAATCGATTTTTCGTAACGAGGTAGAGTTGACACCTTTACCTAATACCAAAAAAGTCCTACTTTGAAAGAACATGGTTCATAGTACTGTTATCCGCAGCATCATTAACCACACCAACCCTATTAGCTTCGAGAAAAAGAATAATTGGCTAGTACCAGCTAGCGTCCAACCGATGCTGATACATACACATAATTACTATGTGCAGAGGGAATAAATAGTGGTTTTCTTGTTTTTCGACGTACATAACACTACAGAAGTAACATCGACGCTTAAGTTTCTGGTCGTGCTGGTAAAACGCTGCGTTGCGCGCGATTGGCCGACAGCATAAATTGCCTTCAGTAGAGGATATCGTTGTTCATACGTTTCGTCCGGCATCGCCGTTAGGCTTTTCAGGTTCGTTTCCAGCATGGAACAGAGTGTGTCTATGTCCTGGTTCATACCCAGATGTGCCTACCAAGATGTCCCTAAGATTAGCAAGCAAGTACGTTACCCACTATGTTACCACAAAGACTTTTTTGTACGATGACTGGAATTTTTCGTTTGCTGAGATCGATACTAAGTGTAACAAAAGATGCAGAACATGACGCCGCTGCGCGATCCAAGTCGAGCTACTGCTGTCGCCCGTTAACGCTGATACCTAGAGCAGGGCCTGATGGACCGCCAGTCGACGCAGTATTCGTTTCTATTCGTTCACTAAAGCCGGTTAATATCGGCCCACTTCTGTCGTTTTTGTTCAAATGTCGTCGAGAAACTACTCAGTGGAAAGCTAATGAGGTCCGCTTTATTTCGTGTTAGTCACCCGTCGAACTGAGTTGGGGATTTGTCGATAAAGACTCGACGTAGACTGATGCTACGTGTGTATAGTCAGTGTATACGAAGTGTTCCAGCCCACTGCTGCTTGCAATGGCACTGCTAGCGTCGTCGTCGCCGCTATACTCGTCAGCAGGAAAAGTCTTGCACAGAACATTTACACAGCAGATATAGGAACAACTTCGTAAAAATTGACGCTGGCCAGCTACAGGCATACGCACATTCGTGTGTAAGTAACGATTGATTTCTCCACCGTTTCCACTCTCCCGCCGATCTATCGCCACTTGTGCTATGGCAGATAGATATATAGTTGTCTGTGTAATAGTGGGGTAGTAAACCAGAACTGCCCCGTGTGCCAGCAAACAGCTCGATAATAACAATAACTGTAGTATTACCGCATGTCGTTGTAGTGGTAAAAATATCGTTATATTAGCACGAATATATTGAGAAAGAGCGCACTTTCAGCTATTTTTGCTTTTTATATATAAGGGATGAATATAAAAGGGGTGAAGGAAATCATCGGGGACAACTGGGATGCTCTAAAAACTTATAAGACCTGAATAAGTGCTGCTGCTGGCACCGCCGCTGCTGCTGTTGTTGTTGTTGTTGTGCAGATGTTGCCATGTTGCTACTACACGTTATAGGTATATTCGGGCAGTTGTTCCTGCCCGAAAAATGCCTTTCGGCAACGCACGGACACCCAATGACGAAGGGCCACCAAAGCGAAAGAATGTAGCTTAGAGAAAGACGTTATTCTAGCAATAGACTGCACTTCGGGGCAACTGACTCGGGCTCGCTGTACTGAGTATCACGAATAACAGTTATAATAAAGAAATGTAATAGATGATAGCAGTCAATGCTAGTTTTTCTTTTGCATCGGGCGTACTCCACATTGGTTACAATGCTTACATTTGCACGGCTCTGCCGAACCAGGAGCACAACTTCGATTTTCGGCGCTGTTTATGCGCATGCGGTCGGCTGGTCGATCGGCCGTGCGCACGTCATCAACGATTCGCTGGATAGCCACTGAAGGTACAATTGTAGTAGCAAAAGACGCAGCGTTAATAACGGACACCCGAAAATGGTTGCGAACACGAGATATAACTATTTTTAGTCACAAGGAAAAGTGGCAAAGGAAAATGACAAGAGGGAGCTTCGCTTTGGACGGCCAGGTTTCGTTCGAAGCGGCCAGACGCAGCGGAGGCTATGATAGGAGCGAGTGAAAACTACGGAGCTCGAATTTTTGAGAGAGACGTACAAGAAGCGAATTTGATAATTCGTTAGGTGTTTTAACTCCAGATTGACACGGTAAATCAAGTGAAAATTGTGCCGGTCTACTTCCACTTGTCAGATTTTCGATGTCGAACGCACCTTGTTGCTTACTAGTGGGTTATTTATCTTAGAGACAGCTGCTTGTATTAGTTGTGTCGTGTTTGGACAAGAGTTAGTTGATAATATTTTGAAAATCCGTGCGATGTTGCTGAGATTACTTACAATAATAAGTCAAACAATAAGAAATCATCATTATCATCTCACCCAATCAGTTTTGAAACATATGCAGGGCGTAGTTACTAGTCCAAAATCTAACTAGCATTTCGAATGATTATAGCGATAATCATAATGTATGTATAACTGGAGTAATAAGCGCGTATGACTTGATAGTCGCCTGCAGTTGTCAGGCACTTGTGACCTAGATTCAACTACAATTTTAATACCGTGTCACAAATTGGTCTCAGGAGCCAAGTCTCTGAACGGAATAGGTTCAATATGACATGAGCGTCATTTCCTTTGTGCTACAGAATTGTCAAACGCCTCTAGAGATGGCCAGACATACAATCAATACCTGATCCATAGTCAAGAAGCGAAAAACAGGTTGATGGCGGGCGCGTAAAATTCCACCGAAAATCAAACATCTGCGCAGCGAAGGGGCTAAACGGATCTTCTGCAGCTTGTACTCGTCAACCTGCATCGATTCGACTAGACTCAAACAAATCTAATAACGAGTCTAGGATAACTAACTAATACGTATGCTCATTCTACGCTCAGCGAACCAGTGTTCAGTATTAGCAAAAGCATACACAGCCGAATGGAGCACGGAACCGGTCTGCGTTCTATCGATATTAGTCGACTCTCCGTGACGTTTTCACACGTTCTGCGTGATTACGCACGCGCACAATCTATGAAATACACAGTAGGGGCATAACGTAGACATTACGAACCACTTCGATATCTGTTTCCTGTTGATGACATCATAGCATCCCACGGATGGTATAGAAGACATAGGCTGTACTCGCGCGGATGGGCTGTCTAATCTGTTTTCAAGCTCTCAGTTGAACTAGCCATCCCTAATATCCGTTACATTGTAATACTAGCATCAGTAGCGGGAGTCATCATTATATCTAGTAGCTACTAGAGTGAATATCGGCCCCTCATTTATGGATATATAGTAGCAATTCGAAAGAGCTTACAGCTTCATGCATTTATGTCCCTGTGCGAGTCCGGAACATATCGACGACTCGTCAACAGTTCCGCATTCTGCTTACCCAAACGAACGCCGTCACGGCTGCCTCTGCTGGCGTCTGTTTGGTCGCGTGGTCAGATGTCTTAGTGTCGTCGTGGCGTTGAAATTTACGTGGCTGGCGCGTTATTATCGCGTCGTGTCTCAATAGCTCTTCATGGTTCGTTAACTGTTCGTGGATCTGTATGTGGGGGACGTGGCGGGGCATTTAGTCTCGTTTATGTAGGTAAATAGGGCAAAAGCCGCAGCGTAACGTCGACGCACGTAATAATAGCAGCTCTGGTAGTATTTTGTGGTACCAGGGAACCCGATACACAAAAGTTGACTTCTATGAAACGGGGACTCCCGTGTTAACGGCTAGCGGCTCTGGTAAATGCTTTTTTTTTGTTATTAATCGGACGAATACAACGTATTTATATCGAACTGAACAAACAAACCGTGTCGATAACGGCGACAGTAGTGGTGGCAACAACGATCATAATGCTGATAATTGTTTTACTTGATGTGTATGTTAATTTTCAGGGACTATTCGAACATCGCTGCCAATGGGAGCCACCATTAACGTCACCTGGCATCTCGCCTATCCACATAGGGTTCGTATATATATCCGCTAGCTTAGTTTTCATAACCGGCGTCACATATTAATGAGCTTCATTCAGGTTCATTTCCGAGCAACGATATCGTCTCGCTTCGCTTAGCCGTGTCAAAAACCCGGCGAATCTGCAGATCCACATTTGTTTAGGGTCTATCGGTAGCCGGATAAAGGAAGATATTTTTCTCTTCTGTCTAATTTGCCTAATAAAGCTAGTCTATGTATAGATACGATTAATGGAACAGTATGGCTAATTAGAAAGCTATAATTATCTTCGTGTTTCATATATGTGTCGAAGACGCTGCAATCAATGACCAAAGTCGGACGTTGCTTCGTCATATATTGCTTTTCGTTGTATTATACGCGAGTATATCTGTTTTAATTTAAACGTAACGACTAGATAAGCTAGTCTGATTCGATTATAATCGCATCCAGATCGTATACCTGGGGCAAGTATCAGCTTCAATATTACAAGAATCACAAAGTTGATTATCAGATATATTAGTCAACTTTGAGTTCTATAAATGACTCCACTTAATTGGGCCAATGCGTGAGGTCCCTGATCGCTCTACACTTGAAATTGAAACGGAATTGGCGTTTCGCATTGTCTATGATTGAATCAGCAGGAAGGGGAAACCTCATAACGCCAGGGTGAATGTTCATGGCACGCGCGTGATCCGACAAGTCATCTCATAGAAAAACGACAGGTACTCGTGTTGATTAGACATTGTTTCAGATAAATTTACACAAATAAACGATATCAGAGATGAACCGGATCTGAAAAGTGAGTACAATGCTGAGATCTGTCGTGTTCGCAGCAGCTGTTTTCCTAGGCTCGACGAAAACTAGATATCTTTTTATAATATCTTCTCTGTCTTGAAGCTTTTGTTTCAGCAACCACGTTTTTCCATCGTTTCCGTCTATACAACGACAAGGTAACGTCGTAACGTATGATCAGCATCGTGCCATGCATGTAACGCGGATCTGTTGTATTCTAAATCCGTTTGAAAAAACCTTTCGCCTTTAACGTGCCTAATTATTATGCAATCCATCTTTGAATTTGCAGTTAATGCGCTGCCTATATATGTCACATTACATGGCCCGCTCGTTCACTATAGGACACGCGTTGGATTTTTTTTTCTCGTGCCTTATCTCCTCGTTGATGCTGCTTTGACACATCTCGTTCATTGGAAAACATATAATATTAGTATTAAGATTATTATTAATCTTTGCTGAGCAGCTATTTCAGTTACCAAATGGCATTCATTTTTTTTCTTGTCTAACGAATGTACCTACAATGGTCCTTAAGCTGGTGATACATCTCTAGGTAGTATACTCTTTCTGTTGCCGTTTTACTGGGCTGTAAAGACGGTTATTTACCTCCTTTTGTCCGTCAGTGGTTGAGCTAAGGTAAAAATGAATCATTCATATAATTATTATACTATTATGAATCTCATTGGGGCTGCTGATGAGAAAGACGGCGTTTAAAATTGGCTCAAATATAGTAGGTCGCTAACAGTCCTTATGGTCCTCTCCACGATCCGCCTGTCGGAGCTTTGCATTGAACAAATAGCGTCCAATTGATGTTGTCGTGTTTCTCTATTATTGCGTGACAAATAATAGAATGCCATTATTATCTCAACGCTTCTGAGGATTTAATTTTCTTTATATCAGTGGTATTGAGCAATATCATCCTGGGTATAAGCTGGTGTTCATTACATCTTTTTTACAACGAGAAATCGTAAAATCTAAAGTAATCGAAACTGTAGTAATAACAACGGTACGTCATATCTGCCAGATTTTTCAAAATTTAATAAAAATACAGCAAATAATCATTTTTATCAGTCAAAACAATAATGACCTTATAGTCTTTCTTCATAGCGCGAAGATCATAACAAGCTTTAGTGTAGCTAGTCCTACTGAGTAGCTACCTTTTAAATATTTTAATAATGAAAATAATGATTTCGTTATAGAGAAAGTATAAGATCTTGCTTCGAAGATGGTAGCTGGCAAAATCTGTTGTTAGAAAAATTTCTCATAGCCTTTGTTAATTTTTGACAACTGATTGAGCTGACTATACACACAACTGCAGTGTTTGAGGCAATTAATGAAAACAGATTATAATAAAATGACTACATTGACATAATTTTCGTGTAAGAGGTGAGTAATTCGTAGCCTCAATTTTGTTTACCATCCCGACTACCTGTAACGACTTTCAGAAACATATTCTTATATTAAAATTGTTGGAAAGCCCGAGAACTTTCGCCCCCATAGAGCTATTTACTGAACGGTAAACATTACCGTCCGTTCTAACGTTTTCAAATCCCAACTTGATGTCAAATGATCCTGAAACTTCTTTGATGCTATCGTTTTGTGCTACGAGCTGCCTTGGCTTGTCTTAAAATGGCGCATTTTCTCGATGGAATTGACAGCTGAATATGAAGACTATGCCGTAATCCATTTAAAACCTGATAAATGACCTTGTCTGTTTGCTTCCATTGCAAGGATTGTCCAGATGCCGCGCTACCACATCACACGCGTAGTGTTTTCTATTCGCTTTCTTAGTAATGCATCGTGGCTAATAGTAATTATTGCACATTGCAGGGAGACCGGTCAGAAGGTGACTCAAACCTAGAAAGAGAGACCTAATCTAGTTTTCTTAGTATATCAAAAAAATTCAGTTGACGAAATTAGCTTCATCACATATTATCTACACTTCATCACGTCGACGGCTAGAGGTTTTATAGTAGTTTGTGTAAAAAATCAAATATTGTGAAGGTTTATTATGTAGTAATAATAACAAAACATTATACCGTTTATTGTTTTCATTCTTGCTGCTACATGCATATGGGATACAACGTCCTATAGAGAACTGAGTGAGCAGGAAACATTCGTCTAGTCCCTCTTAGGTACGTAGGCGCAATGAACAGGAGTGTGGGCTCGTTTTTTCAATGAAATACTGAGAAGTTGCTTCTTCATCGTACCCAGGTCGTTCTCACAACAGAACGAGACAAGCAGCTATAAATGATAATACAAAAAAAAGTAGGCAAAGTAGTATACGCATGTCGAAGATTGGCTGGCACTTCGGGGATCTTGATCTCATCTTCAACTCGGCTGTTTCTAACGGTGATATTTCAACGACTTCAAGTAACGACACTTTTCAGTGAATTTCTTCACTTGGTGATTGCGTGACTGCCAACGCGCACACATACCCATTCCCAGGCATTCCCAATCGTAACTTAGCTGTGGCAAATGAGCTAGACAGTTGGCGTTTTGGCAAACACGGCAAGACTGCTAGTTCAAACAAAACAAGAAAAACATTTTAATCGTATACTATCAAAAACAAATATCTACAAAAAAAACACCATACGTATGGGTGCCTGTTAGATCATGACTACTCTTCTGCACGTAGTTCGCGTTACTAAATCTACGAGGGAGTATCTGACGACGGCCGAAACAATACAAAGGCTATCGGGCAAAATACGGGAAATTTGTAGTTGTGGTTTACGATGCGTGATGCAGAATGTATTCGTGGTTTAGTTGGGCAACAGCGTACCCCTTAACAATTGTCTTTTCCCCTCTGTTTATTGGCATCATCAAATGACAATAAAGAAATATGGTAGCTGGTAGTAACTAAAACGTACCGTTGTTTTTGCTGAAGATAAAAAAATAACCTTAGCAGAATTCGTAGCTTTTGGATAACTCTGCGACACTAACTGGTTGGCTGAAATTTCATTTCTAACGCTAGACGGAACTTTCTTGTTTTTTTATATGTTGCTACTATATAGTTAGTTAAACTTATCTACAGGCATACTTATGCTCTGTCAAATTTATTCTTCTATACACTACATCTACGAAAGCGACGGTGTTAGTTAAGTTCGTTAAGTTTTATTTTAGCAGTAGTAAAAATGTAAGGCAACATGACTGCTATATACTTAGATTCGTGCTTGTTCGCCCCAAGCGCCTTAATTAACCTGTTTAATTGTGGGTGAAGAACCTGCTATGCAATTTTTACTAAAACAGAGAGTGTGCGCTTCAGGCGACGTAGACAATAGCTATAATTAAAATAAATCACTTTTTATAATTGTTTAGATTAGGGAAATAACCTTTGGCCCCAGCACTACTCATTTCTGGCATACTAAGTGTCAAGAAAGTGTTCTTATGAGAAGAGTACCTAAAGATTTTTCTTGGTTACCAGCATTTCAACATGAACCCTACGTGCCAGGTGACCGGATTATCTGACTAAAATAGCTTACAGGGACACAACCTTTCGGAAAGGTCTTCATTATGACATCTAACGTTAGGCGGCAATGTTAAGGCAGCCCAGGACGTAAAACTCGATACGCTTAGGTTTCTATTGTAACAAATTTAAGTGTCGGCCTAGGCTAAAGGCCGATCAGTGGTCAAAATCACTAGTGGACAAAGGACCTGATTAAATTCTACGGCAACGTATTGTCCTGATTTAATGTTTTTTATTTTTTAATTAACCGACCCCGTGGTTGAACTTTGATTAACCATGTTATATCCGGCGAGGCCGCCGGTGTGGGTGGCCTGTATGGCTAACACATAAGTCATGGACAAAGCTCATTCGGCGTAATCTATGTGCTTTGTTAGCTCATCACTTTTTTCAGCGTATCATTATGCTTTTTTGTAATTGTAGAATGCTGTTGTTCTTATTGGGTAACCAATGCACAAATAGGAAAGATGATCGACACGACAACACTAGCAGCGTGTCCTTGAATAGATTTAGCTGGAGCGTGAACCCTGTGGAAGTAAGTAAAAAATGTTATACAATTACTGGCGGTACAGCATAAAAATAAGTTAAGTAGTTAATATTGACAAATTCAAGATAAATTAAATATCTGAGCAATAATATTGTTAAACATGGAAACAGGTAAATGTGAATTAGCCCGTGGATATAATAGTTGCTTCACTTATTCCTGTCTAGCAATTTCGAGGCGTTCCCAGGTGAACGCATCTAGTTACTCACATACATTTCTATGTATGTGAGGTATAGGCATTGCATATAACTATTTATAATTCTAAATAGGAAAGTACATCTTTCAAACACTCGACATCGTTAAATAATGCCCAGTAACTTTGCAAAGAAAAATTTAGATTTTAAATAGCGGAATACATGAGTCGGTGAAGCTCAGTAAAATTCACTTGAAGGAAATAACGCTGTAGATGAAGCCAGCCTGTTTTCGTGATCCGGAAAAACACACAAAAGGGCGATCCTTATGAATGTACTCACAACATAGAGAAAGATAATTGTTCGCACTAGCGCCCATCGCCATGGCGGGATTGCCTTTTTGCACAACAGTGCCCGCTACGTTCTACTTCAACGACCGCAGAAACATACAGATACATTATAATGTATGCAGAACTCCTGCCTTTTGTTACCACGCCTTCCAACCAACTGTCGCCGTCAACAAACGGGAACAGCAGCAGCAACTGTAAAAGCATTCCCCAGAAGGTAAATCTTCAGAAAAACCAACGAGCCGCTATGTTATATTCTGTCATTCTCGTCTACGTTTCGCCGCCGTCATCTTCTTCCGGGCATCGTTGTTTTCTGTTCCAAGCTGTAGTAACAAAAGCCTGGGTCAAGCCCAAGCGCACACAGCGGGGGGATACAAGGAGATGCTAGCGTGAGGGAGAATGGAAAGGTCGTATTTGAGGAGTCTGCGGAGTTAAGACAGAGGTGAAATAGTGGACGGGTAGTGGCCTCGTGTGTTTGCCCTTTGTCACGTTAATGGGGTGCTGCCACTTCGCTGATTTCCGGGCACATCGGTCCACTGTCCCTTTCGCTGTTTATTGTGAATTTAACAAAAAAAAAAATTAGCAACAACGCAGGAAGCGAAGCAGACCGTCATTAGTATGACACCAGATGTCGATGATGACGCGGGCCTGTTTTAAATTTACTTATTCACACTTCAACCGTCTTTATCACCGGTACACGGCGCCGACAACGCTAACACGGTGGAGTACACAGCGGCAACGGCGGTGGCTGCTGGAAAAATGGCTACAACAAAAACTACAATAGAAATACAACCATGACAATGGTACTATTGATCAAGCGTTGCCAAACAGTATTTCTGCGAGGACGCTTGCCCCTCAGTCCAGTGGCGGGACTCACGATATCACACAGCGCGCCAGTCCGGTTGTCTGCTTGTGTCCCGAAGCCAATAAGTGTTCCACGAAGGTACAGGCACACACACATGCACACACGAAAGCGGCATCACATGTACAAACAACCGCAATCTACATTGCAGTATGTTGTGGCGATAATGTCCTGTCTCATCTTAAGCAGGTCTTGTGCTGAGAGGACCAGCAGCAGGTCCCCCCCTGTGCAACTGTGCTGTCGTTCTATTATTATCTTCCGCCTTAGGACTTTCTGCGTTTACTGTCTTAGCAGTTGCAGCAAACACATAGAAACAGCCATTGTAACGTCCGCATATTAACGCCAACCTAGCAATCATCGTTGTCTTAGTTATATTTTGTCGACATTTTACAAAAAAAAAAAACCAATGCACACGAATGATCGTTGTTTTCTAATGCGTATGACCTTGATATGACGGCGTGCGCCCTTGATGCAGCGATAGTGGTGTTCGAATTTACCGCCACTGCCGCGGCCGCTGCCGCAACATATCAGTAGCAGGATCAATTGTCGAACCGAAGCTGCAGCGACGCGGTTCGAAACGGACGGGATCCAGGTTTGTCGCAATGGACAACAGCACGGTGTGGTCGTAATATCTAAGGCGGTTGCGTACGCGCTGTTTAAAAGCTATACTTATGTCTGCTGTATGCGCAACAATTTCTTTGGGTGGCTTCTATGGGTCGAAGTGCGATCGACCTTGGTCGAAGGTCACACTTTGTCACCGTCGACGATGGCGACGTTGTCAGCGGGGCGGCGTTTTCGGCGTTGTTAGCCGTGGGCAGCATTACAGAAGTACAATGGTAGTGGTAGCCAGGCCGACCACGTCACTCACTTTTGCTTTCGCGCAGTGCTCCGAAAACATCCTAAGATAGTAACGGATTGGAGCTGCTCACCTGCGTGAACATGGATTTCGACGTCATTGCCGCCGCCCCCGATGTAGCCACTGCTGCAGTCACCGAATTAAAGACGAATCTCTTGAGCAGGAACGGTCGTCGTCATGGAAATATTCGAGGGACAGTTGTGTCCTGCATCGAAACTAATAAAAGCAGAACACACGTAGACTTTCGAAAGGTGTAGTCTGACTAGTGGTAAGACACCGGATTTTCGAGCGAATCTCTGCCTGCAAACTTAGCCTGGCAGCTGCAACACTATAGGTCCTGACCCAATGCCTATAAACTCTAGTCAGACAAAAGCAACATCAATAATCACTGTCTAGCTGGAGCAATAAAGGCAAAGACAACAATTCGACATTTAACGTTCGTGGAAAAAGAAATGAAGCTTTTGTCATAAACCCGTTGCGCCCGCCGCCCAATCGATCTGCGACTTATAATGATTAGTATTATTACTGTGATCATTACTTTACTAACATTAATTTGAAGCGCGAGTAAAATAAATGATAGAGGCTACTTTTCGTTAACCTATTAATCTGCACAGCTGACCGCGTTTAAAGTCATTGTGAAAAAAGGCCTTCCTGATGACGAAATCGGACCAAAAGTCTGATTTTCGCGTCCCAGTATCAATCCAGCATAGTCGTTGACTCGAGACAGACAAAATATCGTTGCATCGTTCGAAGTTTTAACCGCAAATGGCCAGTGGCACTATATGCAGTTCTCAGCGATCATTCACCATCATCATCACAGCGGAAATGAAAGAGGTTTACTTCGCTAGCGGTAGGTTGGCGGTCTGGTAAGCTAACAGTGAACTGTGCAATGGCAGTCAAGTAGTCCTGTCGCTAAAACAGCGGTCGATGGTGGCAGACCACTGGCAGGAAACTACCATTGCCGGAACCGCTTAAATTTAAAAGTCAGTGTTGTTGCTCTTCGTTACAGATCATCGTATCGTTATCCATAGCGTCATTGACGTTGTTATATTACATGCCAGTATTGTATATTCGTACAGCCTGCGGCGGCTACTGCATGTAACATCGACAATGAAAGAATTCCGTGTTGACCGTGTTACAGGGTTGGACGATAACGACTTTTAGCGACGTGTTTACTGCGTGAGCCAGTTGTTGGATAGCGGGATCTTTTCCACGTCCCCATAATCTTCAGTCCCTTGTTTGATTCTGGCTAACAGGGCACGTTTCCGTTGGCAACGTTCCCGCATAACATGTACTTATTTTCAGTCTTAGTTTCTACTGTTGATGTTATTGGTGATAGTGATGACGCTGTTTGAAAAATTGACGGCTGTGATCCACTTCTGACCCTTAGAATTTGTAAGCTGCTGCTCCATTCACGCTGGCCTTCCCAGTGCCGCTGACAGGTTAGCGGCCGCACGCTCAATACCATAGTGCAGTTATAACAGAAGTCGCATCAGCAGCAGAAGTATTATTATTGTTGTGTAAAATGAATATAATTTGCGTTTTTTCGCTAAAGTCCTGCCCATAATCACAGCAGAGTTATCCGGTTGACTACCCGAAGCGACAGCCCCGTAAAATAGGCAGACTACCTGTCAGACGCTGAAGCCGTAGTTGATAGAAGATTTCTAGGCGGCTGATTACTTCCTGACGCTTGTTGCCTGTCGAACTGGATTTGTAGTGACGAAACAACAACAGAATACGATTAAAAGGTCGAGTAAAAAAGATACAAGGATTTCGCGAAGCGAAGTTTCTTTGCTTGTGTGAACACTGTATAGAACTTTATGTTTATAGTTTTATTATCGTAAATCTACAAAAGCTGAGTTTTTTTGAGAACTCGATGATCATTTTGCCAGGGACTGCACGCTTGCTACGCTGTTAACTACGGTACGGGAATAGCAACAGCCAGGACGAAAATTGTAGGTAAATAATAAGTAGAAACACAATAGTCCGGTACCCTATGTATAAATCGTTAAGAGCTGTAGGCCAAACTAGGACTGCTTCTGCCCTTGCGACAGCAACAAAAATAGGGAAATCCCCTTCTAGTACATTAGCTGGAATAGAATCAGAAAATAAATCAAATACGTACAATTAGGAAGAACATAGAGTGATCAGTGACAGTCTTAACAGGACGAAGTCATTACTTCCGTCACCGTAGGGACTAACTGATGTGCTTCGTCACAATAAAAGGATACTGCTTTGGTTTATTGAATCATATTTGTGAATGCTGATGTAAAATGTTGATTAAACGAGATAACAGCCAAGATAAAACTGGATATTGATACAATTATTATGTTGTACGCAATTATCCTAATAATTGTGTGTTGCGGAATTTATACGACAAAGCAAACAGCACGTCTAACAAACAATGGGAGATATGAAGACACGATAGATTGCCCCCTAAGTGCATACGTTTCTTCGGTTCTTTTGGAAGATTTATCATATCTATCCTGTATACCTTCGTCTAAGTATGTTGCAGTTGATCTGGGTCGCGTGATACTAAACAGTACGGCGACTGCGATGCTGACAGACGATTTAGTCTTTATGATTAATGAGCATTTATGATGATCATGATCATTAACGAGCTTTAATGTGACCTAAATATACAACTTTGCTCCAACTATGTTACGTAAAGGTTATGCCATAAAACGAATTGATCATATTCATACGTGCGCGTGCTAAATAGAAAACAACAAAGCAATGCATTACCAAAGAATTTTCCGTGCACGTTTAAAATGACAAAAAAAAACTTGGGGAACAAATGTCTCGAACGAAATTATCGTTATGCCGATAGTTTAAATACCAGCAAATTGATTTCCTCAATTGATCAGCTTTTAGTTTATAGGGCACTGTCATTGTCAGGACGATGATTGACTGATCGATAAAGTCTCCCGTCTGAAGTGAAATTTGATTGTAATATTCATCGTTTGTTCAGTGGTCCAAATAAATAACAGAACCGCTATCTGTACATTTAGAAGGTTTTAGTTAAAGCCTAACCTTTATAACACGTTAGCTGAATGAATCAAGAGAGGATAACGTAACTATACAAAGTGACGTGTGTGACAGAACTGGAGCTTTTATCTTCAAGTTAACAATATTAACATAATTAAGATTCAATAATTTTCGTTGGCCTAATTGTCCCTATGCCACTATCACATTCGTTGTGTAAAAGATAGCGAGGCTTCAGAATCACTAAGGACACTCCCAGTGCTTTACGTGTTGTTGGATGAAGATCTAGGAATTGTAGCTTGAATGGAAGCTGCACAATAACTAAACGCGTATGATGTGTGTAGCCATTTCTTGGCGTCTCCAACATGCTTAAATCTCTTATCTGTCTCACATGAATCACGAATGAAGATCGGCTCGATCTTATCAACGACACATCGTTATCACCGTTGAGCATTTACTATATTCAATTGTATAAAACGGTTACTAATCTATCCGCATAATTTCGAGTTGTATTCATACTCTAACCAGTGTTCTGTCCAATCTAAGTGCATAAATCTATAACAAAGCCAAAATGCTACTGCCAGGATACACTTACGTAAAGCGGGCAAACGAAGCAAAGGGGCAACACGTAACGTTGATTGAAAAATTGGTTGAAACTATTGTCGACACTGGCGGGTTAAATATGTCTGGACAGCGTAGAGAGATGGCCAAAAATATCATGTATTTTTACGGACGACGTGAACTTAGGCATACGTTCAAAAACTTCATTAAAACTTATCGGCGCGTGGATATAAAATGGCACTATATTTTATCATATTTAACGACACGACGATTCATGTCTTTTTGATTTAACCCTTAGTTATTTGCATCTCACCGTAAAAACACAGCATAAAATTACCCGCCAGTAGCATCTGCACTACATTTTTTAACTCCAATTTTATGCATTGCCGTATTTAACTCTATGGTGGATGAGAAGTCTATATACCGTTCTTGACAAAGAGCTTCATATGCTTTGTAAAAATATTTGGCAATAAGTATTGTATAGAGCTCGCTAAATGTAAGCGTTCCAGTTCGAAGTCAAGAAGGACTAACTTACATGCCCCTTTAGCTTAGATTGAAACCATTTCATAAACCTTCGTGAAAAGTTAGGCCAAATAAAATAGTGCAAAATCCAATTTAGCGATACACATCTTTTTGACAGGCAACACCCCGCCAAACGACCATTCCAATTACCTTTATCACAGACGAACTTTACCATCGAATTAGCCGACTTTTCTCTGGCTTTTTCAGTTCACATAACATTAAGTAAACAATACTCTTCTCTTTGTGCTGTAACATGGTGGGCCATAGAGCTGAAGTGGTTTAATTTTCGCCATTATTCCCATAGTAACACTGGAAAACGATCGATGTATCTGTTCTCACGCGATTAAATACGCATGTCCTCATATCGAAGATCGCACGCGACGGGCAAGAGGGTATTTTGTTTGGGTTGTAAAACTTTGGAAAAAAACAAAGGACGGCGCGTACTGAATATATTAGTTAGCTAGATTGCGCACCCTACATTCACAGCCATTAATCTACTAAAAATGCATTTTCGGTATGCTCTCTGTAGTTACACTCTGAAGGGCATAACGGTGCAGAAGTATGACTTTTTGCCGATCAGCGAAAGTCCATAAATTTTCAGAGTATAAAAGCAATCGGATGGTTTGCTAATTAATGACAATGCTAGCACTTTAGGCTGAATAGTTTATACAGACATACAGCGACTTTTGCTCACTTGTTTTGTGTATTTAGACGAATACTCAAATTCAAGCACGCACCTAAAAGAAGATGGCGATTTAGAGATATGTTTACTTCGACCATAGTATTTTTGGTGTCTGCCTGACTGACAGGCCAAGAAAGATTACGAGTTGCGTTCGAGACGTGTCTACAATTACAATGAAACACGCCTTCACTTAGGGAATAGGTTGCAGCCTTGGAGATCCCGGTGGCTGAAGAAGCCAGAAGTGGCGGCTTCAATCTCCACCATCATCATGTCATATACAACGCTGATGATCAAGTAAGAATTCAATATTAGGAAATAAAAAAAAATGCACTGTGGAAAGAATTGTTGTATTAAGCTACGGCAAACTTACGGTATTTTCTTAACGCAATTCCGTCATCTGTAATCCTAGATTCGTGTTTATCTAGGTTTCTTGTTTGCTTCAGTCCCTTTTTAGTCATGTTGTTAATTTACGGAGATCATTTGATTTTTTTTTTACAGAATTATCTATTTTTATGGACTGCTAAACCGGATTTTGATGATTTTCATAAAATGACAGTATTTCTATTGAGTCTAGTACAGGCCTAAGGTTTGCGTCGAAATTTCCTGACGTTCGATATCTAGCTCGAAGCGATTTTTAATTTCCATATAAAACGAAAAATAGTTATAACAACGCCTACGACGGTTGCATATTATTAAAAATTCAAAATATTTTCAGTGCTTGTATCTATTGCACTGCGTGAACTGCTAATCACGGGCCCACCTAATCATCTCAACGCATAACGACGCGCTCTTTTTTAAACATATCGAGGCACGCCCTCCCCGACAAGATGTATCCATCTAGCTTAAATTTCCGTATTGTTTTCAACATTCTCATATGAAGTCGTCTATTTTTTGCCCTCGTCACTCTTGATTTGGAGCTTCTACTTAAGCCATCGAGCATCAGGTACAGTTTACTGCGGCAACGCTGACTAATTCGGCTGACCTACGCTGTTGAAGGCCGGGACAATTTGCCTTTTGACGTATCAGAACGTATATAGAATGTAATAGGAATATTATTGCCTTCCCGATATAGTTTTTCCCTGGCTTTCAATAAAATCCAGCTCTGTTTTATGCGTTCGATTTTTCAGGGAGGCTACAAACTAGAACTGTTTGACCAGAATGAGAAGCACGTTATGGACCTCACGCCGAAGGATCAATGGCTCGGCCTCGACGACGCAACGTAAACTTGCGTTAAATTTTTCATTTAATATTTATTTGTTTGCTTATAAATAAAATATCTGTAAAATCAATTGCATTATTCGACTACCGGTGAATGGAACTTTGTATGGATATTGACAGTCGGCTTCATCTCGCCAAAACTTCAAATGAAGGTCGATCCTGTCATTAAATTAGTATAACATCTGTCTATTTGTATATAATTAAATACATGAACGGCCAAGAACCGATCACCATTTAGACTGTCTATAAATACATTTGATATGTAGCTCTTTAAAAAGGAAAAAGATTTTAAAATAGTAACTGTTACCATAAGAATTGTTTCAATCTAAAACAGACGAGCCTGTTGATGCTCAGACCGTGATTATTTCTTTGGATTATCTTCTTAAACCTGATGGCAGAGAGCTCGGTTTCGGTGGGGGCCATATCCCAATATATCTACATCTGGCCGTACGACAGCCCTCCTCTAGATCCAGCTAAACAGCACAATCGAATTTCGTGTTTTGCTATCTGGTTATTTTATGAAGGACCTTTAAACTTATTCGTGATTCGGGTTCATTTGAGCCATTGAAGCGTTACCTTATAACAACAATTAACATGTAACGCTTTCTATATCCTTCTTTACAGCTTTATATTATTAGTAATCGGCCCCTCTTTGAACGTTCCGAAGGCGTTAGACACTTCGCCTGATTCGCTTATGCTGCTGAGGCCGTCCTTAAGAACATGAAATATCTACCTGTATAGCGTTGTTTACTTGTGGGTTATTGCCTCTAAATCTAGACACTGTTTGCTAATTCATAATTTTTCGATATAAATATGATGCTTTTCACGAGTGTTTACATACGAACAACCTAGATACTACAGCACAATTAGCAAATATTATGCGCACAACTTACCTTTACAGTAATTAATACACGAAACAGTTGTCAGAGTTAATTTCAGCGTTCCCACTCATACACAGATCTATAGATCAGCATAGATCTGAAACAGCACAACCTTCTTCCCAAGGTACTTGTCGTTCTTTTTTTGTTACTTCGAATCAAATAACCCCACTGGCGGCGCAGACCCCTTTTAGGTTGCTTTTGCTTAAATCTTGCTTCGACTACCATTACTGCTGCTATCAGCTTTGTTGCATAAACAACAGGCAACAACCGGCAGAGACGATACGGATGAGCAGCAAAGAGCAAACAGAAAAATAAGGGATGAGCGCTAAAAAGCAAAGTGCGAAGAAAAAAAAATGAAGCTGGCGCATTTTCTCATTGAGGAAGGCCTATCTGCAGCTGACCTACCGCCAATTCTGCCTTAGATGTTGCCCTTGTTCTAGGCCTGTTTGTCCGCAACTGATTCGAACGTCACACAACAACTACAATAGTAATAATGAAAACGAATAAGAAAATCTAGTTTTCCTCGTCTAATTTTCGTGTAATTCACGTGGACTATTTGAAGGATAGTCGAGTTGTGAAGGAAGGGACGTCGGGCATTAGAACGTAGATGGGAAGCGTCGACGAAGCTACGAAAACCCCATTTCATCCGGGCTTTCACGGTCAAACTAATGACTGGCTTCTTCTGATGACTGATAATGCTAAGCAAAAACTATAAAACATGGTCATGCCATCGGTAGATAGAGGTGAACTTGATACCAGAAAGCCCACACGAATTGGGTTAAGCCGCACAGCAACTGCTTCGGATGATTTGGTGTTATTAGTATTAATAATAATATTTGTCATGGTAGACGGAGCGAGCGCATGATAAGCAGCTATATAGAAATCTAGGGAAAACAAACAGAATATAGCTACATAAACGGGGATAGTGGAGCTATGATTTGTAACGATATCGGCTCAGCTAGCTGAACCAACGACACAAATCACACAAACGACACAAATGAAAAATAACACGAAAATGTTTTGCGAATAGATCCCTAGAAAATAGTTAAAGTGATTTCGCTGAATAAGCACACGTTTTGGGTCTCGACGTAAAATGGCCCTTTATATCGATGTCCTTCTAAATACCAATGTATTCATATATTGTGGATGGTCCTTCTTTGTGATGGTGAATTTAATGTCCTGTTCTATTTTTTTCAATTAATGAAGAACTTTCGTTTGCATTATTGCTCCTGCTTTCGTTGGACTAT
Source organism: Varroa destructor (assembly GCF_002443255.2). Taxonomy (NCBI): domain Eukaryota; kingdom Metazoa; phylum Arthropoda; class Arachnida; order Mesostigmata; family Varroidae; genus Varroa; species Varroa destructor. The sequence continues at coordinate 9,007,117 of NW_019211455.1, forward strand.
TCCGTTTATGTCAGTGAAGTAGAATATTGCAGGGATTGGAAGCTACCCGAAGAGCTCAACGATCTATCAATTGTAGCTTAAGTATTTTCCCTAAAAAGGACATCAGCTAGCCAAAGGACAACTGGGGAAAACGGTACAGTGCCAGTTTAGAAGGCCAGAATAGCTAATATTAACTCGAAATCAGGATACTACGCTTCCGTTTCGTCTACTAACATCATGATGGCTTCATTTCGACAGCGCGCAGGCATCGACTGTAAAGCTGCCACGCTCCTTGCCCTGCAAGGGGTGCACAATTAGACTCGTGCGTCAAGCTGGAGAATGGGGTAAAAGCTATTTGTTTTGGAGTTGTGCCGATATTGACCTAATCTCGGTGCAGGAGTTCAATGTTGTCTGTTCGGGCCGGGGGCGTATTGAGAAAGGACACTGCGTCTGTGAACATCTGTACTCAGGCAACGTTTGCCAATACAAGGTTAGTTCGCTATCATCGACTGAGTCAAACAGCTGCATTAACAACAGTGTGTCATACATTGTATAATCAAGTACGAAGCATCGTTCTAAATCAAACGAAGCAAGCTTATACCTGAAAGGGCTTGCGACTACTACGGTTCAATTGAACATCAACTAACAATTTCACGGTTAATCTGTAGGTGTACGTTGTTAGATTCCGTAGTTACGTCATCTCAGACTGCTGATATTGTAGGAATTAGTACTCTACAGTAGCGGAACCATCCCATTTCAACCTGATAACTGGTGGCTATGCGATGGCGTAATGTTTACATTCAACCGAACCACAAGCTAGATCCACGGTTGGAATAAGAAATAACCCATCTCTATGTAGTTAACGGATATATGAAGTCTACTCGTATTTATTGACTGTTGAGCAATGTTCAACTCATGCCCGCCATATTATCTGACTATGAGGTCAAAAATGTCGTGATACTATAAATTACACACATTTTTTTTTTCGAATGCATTTCTAGTAAGCACCACTTACTTATACTGCAGTCATATAGGCACGCTGCAGAGCAACCCTACCTATACTAACATGTTGATTAGAATCGTTCTAATTGATACTTTCGTTACTTCCGAATTGTAGCAGCATTGGTTATAGGAAAAAATCTGCGGGCTTCTACTAGCTCTATTTAGCACTGATAATATGACGAATTTGTGTATACGCATTCATTTATATACAATCCAAAGGGGAGATATTGAAATATTTGTTTTCCTACAAGACAAGCAACAGTGCAGGTAGTAACGGCAAAAACGACATATGGTTCTGTTCGGATATTGCTTTGTGCCGGCCTATGTCTATCTATAGTTAGACCAAGGCTGGAAAATTTGAAAAGAACCGGTGTTCGTTAGTCCATTGGCCGTAATTCAACTGCAGATTGCCGCTGATACCGCCGCTACAGCTGCCACAGGCGTTCGGTTATTGGCAAAATAAATAACGATAGTCAAAGTCACGGACAATGCTATTCAAGCAGCAGAAACAGCAGTTAGTTCCCAAACTCTGCACGGCAGCGTTTTGTCAGCGTCAGATGCCGTGTGGGCCGACAGTCGCAAATGGCACGCCGATAGACAACCGAGCGACCGTCGTACGAACGGCAGACCGTCTCGCCATCAGTCAGTAGCCGATAGTTTCAATGCGTACTAACTTGGGCGTCGGTCAACATGGCCACTCTGCATACGCCTGTCGGAAATGGAGAGCGTGAAGTTTGCCGAAGACCACATTGATTACTAGTACCGCTGAAACAGGCGCCAAGTCGACGAAGAGATGGGCGCATAGGCAAAGAGAAAAGAAACAACTAGTCCCGTAATAGTGATTTCGAATTGTCGATATTAGTCTATTGTGTTTTGTGCAAACAATTCCACAAACAATGTTTTGCTCATTTTTCGTACATACTCATCATTTAGCTAATGTTTTCTGCTCGTCCTGTTATAAAATAGTGCGTGTTTTTTATAGGACGAATGCTGGCAAGATGCCGACTGTGGCTCACATGGTAAATGCATCAATCTTGACGCTACAACATACCCGAAAATGCAATGTTTCTGCGAGCCAGGATGGTACGGAGCAAAATGCGGTCGCCAATCAGATATAGATGGTCCTGCAAAGGTGAATTTTTCTCGATGCTCAATAAATCACTCAATATTTATTGCCGGAACCCTGATATTTTATATTGTTCTTCGGAGATCATTTATTTTTGCATATTCCGAACCTATCAGTCCTGCATCACTTCATCCTACTGTAACTATTAGTTAGTTTCAAAGGTAAGTCACTGATAAGCCATATGCAAATGCTGAGTAGTCCAGCTGACTGCAACAAGTGTGTGTAAAAACATATGTAATCACATCATCATAGGCCTAGATAAAGTCATCTGAAATAAACATAATAGGGTGGACATCAAAGTTGTCTATTATGGTAAAAGGCACAGTATTATAATGAAAAATATCGAGCAAGATGGTGAATAGAACAGCACTGAAAAAGTTTTACCGCTAAAATTAAAAAGGGTATGGACATAATTGCGCAATTGGATTGTTTCAGGTGGATCTGACCGAGTACAACTCGAAGCGACTCTCTGATAAGTTTATGCTTTACTGGAAAGTCCTTGAGGTAAGTCGTTCGTCAATTTGCCTCAAACCGGACATTCAAGACAGGGTTTCAGATCACTCGGAAAATTAGAATGTTTTTATTATTCATGTTTGTATACAGAACCAATAAAAAGGCTCCGTCGAAACGTCTGATCTTTAGGTGATCGATAGAGTTAAATTAGGCTAACTGGTGACTTCCGAAGGAACGCCCGACCGGTGCTTGTAGCACCCGTCGATTCATATGGATTTATCATTGTTTTTACCATAAACCTCTATAAACTAGACAGAAGCAGGTCTATGACATATCGAAAATACTGGCTGCTTCGATACACTTGATGCTCATGTTCGAAGTTTTTTTTTAACTAGCAAAGGCTCGCGTCAAAACTAGTTCAATACGGCCCCAGTATGCCCATGTTTATTGACAAGAGATAGCTGTTCGATTTATGGCTGTTATCCTCTTATGCAGGTAATATGTAATCCGTCTACGAGAACTTAAAGTTCCTCAAAACTAGGCTAAAACACAAAAGCTCATAAAATGTGTGAAAGTCAGGCAAAGCCATATAAGTTCTTAGAGTCCTTGCCCAGAAAAACAATGACGTAAAGGACTATGGTGGCAGCTATTAGCCACGTGAATCAGAAACGAAGTTACTTAGCTATAACAAAGTGTCCAGGTGTTAATTTAGCAGTTGACGGACCGACTGAACATAAACGGACCTTATTATATATGGTCTATATTGATTGAGCTATGCTATCTTGCAGTGAAAATGGCGTTACAAAAATAAAAAAACATAGTATAAAATGGCTATAAGATTTCCCTCCATCACCAAAAATATGTCTGTTACAAAATCGTATATATAGTGTCTTTATGTTACCCGTTCACAGAAATCTAACCAATCGAACGATTCGTTTCGCCTAGCTTTCCTTTGAATCGTACATCTACTTTATTTGCATTCTACTTGTAGCCCTATAATATTATAGGATGATAAATCGTCTACAACCAGAAGCGACAGCTTCTTCCAAAGACAACCACCCGATTCGTCAACCAACCTCGTTTGATGCCTCTTTATTTGAAGTTAGTTGCTACACGAAGGAACACCGCCCCGATATGCGATTCGCGTTTAGTTCGATGACGACATATAGCTCTTGTATTATCGCTGATCGGTTGCTGGTCTTCCGCTGATGGCACTGTCGTCAAGGTCGTCGTCACTGTTGAAATCGTCATCCGTAACACTGCCATACAGTATAAATACACCTCTACAAATCTAGATATGAATAATGAGATGTGTATAGCGGTTTGTTCACTCGACAGCGCACCAGTGATAGACTGAAGTGGCCGATGCGGCAGTAACAGAGACGGAGAGAACGATACGGACCGCTTGTCTCATCGCTAGCTCGACTGATAACGTGTCAATCAGCACTGGTGAAGTCTTTGTCGCCGGCAGTGTTCGATGCGTCACTTTACGCGACTATACGCTACACTCCCGGATAGCCTTCCTTTTGCCCTCCTGCCGGCCCTGTCTACACAGTTAATAGCATTACTGTAAACAACTGCTATTAGCATTATCGTATGACCGTACCGCGTAATAATTATTACAGCGACGACGATTGCGACGAGCCGACGGAGGGTATTTTTACATCACTACCACATCATTAAATACCATCTTTTTTTTTTTTTATCTCTTCATTTTTTTATACTAGGTCGCTCGTCCCTCGCACTTACACAACCTAGTATTATATACATCACCGTGCACAATTGTTGCCATTCTGACCAACAAAACGGTTCGTAGCTAAATTTTCATACAAGAATTTTACCCGTCAAAGAATAGCCAAAGGATCGAAAGCGACGGGCGTCGATTTGGGCAGTAGAACTCCTTATTCCCTCCATTGAAATCGGCCAGGAGTAGGTTGATTCTATGTACAAAATGCTTTCGCAAAAAAATATTGTGACGATGGGCAATACGGGATTGGCTTATCAGTCGATACTCCTTACTGCTAATGATTATAACTGAGAATTAGCTGTCGTCCGACGATGACTGCTGATTGACGAATAGTCACCGACGAGATTAGCCCTACGGTGTACAGCATGGTACGAATAGTAATCGCAATGTTATTTGGACCGCTGTTTTCGGCGCAGCTTGACGCTGATTCCAGATTGAGCGACAGATTTGGGGGGTTGTTGTGATGCTGGCACCGATCTTTTGTACATAGACTCATCTGTCAGTCGACCTTGGGTATCTATCATCTAGTCATGTTCGTAGAACAAGGACGACAACAAAAGCGATTTAGCTCCTTTCCGATTTTTATCACCGCTGCCGTGGCCTAAACGTGCTGATTCATATAAGACGGACTCAGGCGACAGGGATAACATTAATGTGTAGTTAGTTACAGGATTGTCGATGACGATCGAGGGATCGATAGCGACTGTGGGGCCCGTTGCAGTTATGATTCATGTGCACTTACCATGCCAGTCATCAAAGATGCATATTGATTAGATCGATGACCTGATTGGTACTTCCTCGCGAGAGTGGCTCCCCTTCGCTGCCTGGATCGGTCGTAGCCTGCAATGCTAACAATTGAGCCTGAGAACAATATAAAATTTTGCCCATTTTCTGGCTTTGAAAAGCGATACACCTACCGAGCTCGCAATCGTAGGACCTCTTTCGTGGACGTTAACATGTCTCTAATTGTAATTATCATGTTACCTCAACCAAATTTGTTTAAGGCGTTTTCAAATCAGTTTTTTTTTCTTGCGGATGTTACGCATTTAACAAAGATGGCGCTACCAGTCGCCAGTACGGTGCCTCTACATAAGCTCCGTACGCTTCTGTTCATTAGCCTACAGAGAGATCTAATGTTATCGAAGGCTTCAATATTCAAGGAAAACCATATTATTTGTGAAGCAAGATTAGCTCTATTATGACAAGCCTATGAGTTTACAACACTGGAAAAGGGGCATACCTATTTTGCGTGTATCGGCCCTTGGACGGCAAACGTTTATCCAATATAATTGTATGCGGTTACGGAGAGAATAGGATAGTACGTTTATTCCGATTTGTTCGCTTTAGCTCTTAATTATTTTTGCCAGCTAGTGCTGATCTAGTATTAGAATTATCAGGTGGTCCGTTCGCTAGAATAAGTAATCACTATTGGTGATTACTAGCGCTATAGGAAATATCCATACACAAACTGAAATATCTACTAATTCGAGTATTATGCTGTTGGGGCGCATGTTGAACCATTTACGTTGGCTAGCTGAGAATGGGTTTCTAAAATCTTGCACTTTTGCAATTGACCTATTGATATTCTGGGCAGAACTTTTAAGTACATAAAAAGCTTTCTCACTCGCAGTTTTTTTCTCTCTGCACACTCCAAATGCATATTTTACTTACTTTCATGTGAGCTTGTTTATGTACAACGTAGTTATGATGAGAACAAAGGATGCCCTTATCATCATGCTAGAGATACATAATATCAAAAGGCTAAGCACGGCATCACCGTCAAGTAGTATTTTTTGCTGCTTTCGTTATGTAAGTGCCTCTCTTTTTCAAGCTATAATATTCGAAATTTATATTTGTCAGGTCGTTCGTGACCTGCCATGGGGTCGTCGATATAACCTGTACGCCTTTATACAGGCCATGCGGAATAACAGTAAAGTCTTTTAGACAAAATTTCCATACGTTCACACGCGCTACACTCAGTGATCCTGTACACAGAAGCAAACTGAATGAGAAGGGATCAGGCACTGTTCATGGTAATAACTGAAGTCTTGTTATACCAAGTGATCTTCACCAAAATTTGTCAGCTACGATAGCAGACGCATGCGCAATTTTCAGTCAGACTATTATGGAATGCAATAAGCCATTGATCATCTATTTATCGTTACTAATTTTTCTTCAGTTCTTACCTAACGTTTTCCTTCATTCACTGATGCTCTACTAACATTATCGATAAGGCTATCGATTTGTCAACATGACAAACAACCCATGCAGTGATAGCATGGCGTTATAATAACTGGTCAAAGTTCTATCTATTCAGTCATCTCTGTGGCGTGTCAACAAGCACCAAAGCGTGACAGACGCCCTTTGTGCGTCTGCTTGCTGACGTGCCGTGCGACAGAATCCATGTGTTGCGGATCTTAATTCCCACGTCTTGAACGAACGATTCGAATACCCGTATCGCTTTCATCAACAGTTGCTAGAGACTATGAACCTTATTACGCCGTCGCCGTTACAATGCTGGCAGGAACGCTTTGTACTGTAGCATGAACATCGTTTGTACTTTTTTTTTAAACTATAATAGACAGCCAGCTGACGAACGAATCTTGCAAAAATCTTGTGAGTGGGCCAGAGAAACAATGCTTCGCGTCGAATGAAATAACGATCGACCTTCACACATGATGGCCGCAAACCTGTTTGAATCTACTCAGATTAAATATATATATATATGGGGCCAGAACCACAGCGACACCAGGCGAAGAATAGAAACTCGCATATGATGATGCCGTAGTCATACTACAGCACAATAGCACATTGATAATAGGCAGCGGTGACGGTCGCTGGGGTTGCAGTGCAGTGGTGAAGATAATCAAGCAATTTCATAAATAATAGGGGTATGTGAGACATGAACGTTTTAGGTAGATGAAATTTGCTTGCTTAACAGAGCAGACGACACAGAATGAAGAATGACAGGATAAACGAAGATGATAATATTGTTGTGCTGTTGGCGATACATAATTCATGATAGCACAACTAGAAACACTGCTCAGAGCAATCACTTATGTTTAGCATTGCTTTCCGAGTATCTAGGTAATCTTCACTGACTGAAAATATAAAGTTTAGATTTTTAGCTACCTGCCAAATTGCTTCCAATTTGAGTACCATGAATTAATTTTTTAATTAAATGGCAATGTCGGCCTTTTTTTAAGCGGAATGTTTCGCACAACCACTTTATGGTAACGATCGGTAATAGATGAGGCAATCGCTAACCTGTGATTTTCTTAATGAAGGATGCGTTTGTTTAGAGGAAACTTGAACCAGCAGAAGACCTGATAATGAACTTTATATTTTGATTTATAGCCTGATGAAAACGTGTCTTTTGAGAAACTCTTTGGTATACAACGTTAGGACCCGTATCGGTTTACACGAGGGCAATCTTACATCCAGAAAAACAATGTAGACAAAGTAATTGTAAACTATTCTACTTTAGATGTGCTGAAGTTCCTTTGATAGATTAGTGGGCAACGTGTTTGCTTGCTAATGTTTTGGGATACGTTTTGATCTAGGTTCGAGCCCGATCATAACCACACTTCGCTTCGTGTTGGGAACCGGCTTTCCGGTGATAACAAACAGAAACAGAGACTCAGAAGCATAGAGGGAAAAGTCAGCCGTCTAAAAAAAAATCCCTACGCAATATCCTGCGTACATACATTTATACCTCTGTTCGCATTATAACATTGGCGATACCTTATGCCCCAGGAGTTGTCAATAGCAGGGATTTGTTTCATGCAGTCTCCCGGTTGTGGAAGTTGCTTTTATAGAGATAGAACAGCACAAAGCCTGAAACGAACCCATCGATACCTGCTTCTTCGATACATTATACCCTGGTCGATAGCTGTGTATTGGGACTAGCCAACCAAGTTTCGCGCCAAGTTTCGCGCCAAGCTGGAGAGAAGCTTTCATTATGGGGATGTAGCTGGCTTAAGTCTGCTACGTTCATGGAAATCGAAGGCAAGCTGTGATCGCGGGATCTATTTGCCTGGATAGTCTGTCAGCAAGTGAAACTGCAAATAACCTGTTGGGCTGCCGGGAAGGGTATTATTAGAAAGACTTCCAGCTAATGTTGTAGACTCCGTCCAAGAAATCTAAGAAAACTGGCATCGAGCTGTCCACACTGTCCCGTTTGTAGACCGTTTAAATGGTAACTATTTGCACCTGTTTCTATATCAAACACAACAGCTGTTAAAGTTAGGCTACCCTGTTAAATACCCCAGTATATGTAAGTTAAAGAAAAGAAACAACCCTGAAAAGGGAGTAAGTTTGTTTTTGCTACAATCAGACCTTTACCTTCCGTTTACCCAGATGTTTAATAGCTATTCTATACTTGTTATGAAAAACTACTAGTGAAGGATTTAATGGAGAATGTCAGTGCAGAAAGCTTCAAACGACGGTGATAGCAGATTACTATCGCTTCAGATGAATTTCATTAACTGATAATGTACGTGTTGAGAGAAAAAATTTATAACACTCTACCGGAATCAACCGTTCCTTTTTAAAAAGGGATAACATAGTGCACTCTAACTCGATCCCGATCCTCTTACTTCGCCATAAATCGAATTAGTTTCTTTGCGTGCCGTTCGTAAATCCCAGAAGACTACTACTAACACAGGCATCGGTTGATCCGTGAGCATTGGGCAAAGCGTGGTAGGCAGCTACCCCCACAGGACAGAGTAGGCGATAAGGTCGGAAACTGAAAAGCTGTGGTTGTAACCTGATTGGGCACATGCTACGGTGTTATACTTGTAAATTTGATGGTCAGATAAATTATTATACGGCATACTTAAGTCGGGCCATTGGCACTTCTGATCATTTGACGGCCTCTTCTCTATTCTGAGTCTAGTTCTGAGTTTTCAGAGTCAGAGCCAAGGATCACAATCCGTGTACACCTATGAATAGACAAGCCTTTCTCTGCGTGCAATGACTGTTTGCAGACCATGAATTCACAGTGAGGCGGTGCAGGGCGAAGTTTCTGAGTTAAATTTGCAACAGCTTGGCACACGGGACCAACGCGTCAAAATTGTGAACAGTTAGGCGCAACTCTTTACTTAGAATAATCAGAAATGAACAATAAGCAGTCAGCTTTCAGTGGTAAACATTTTTTAACTTAATGATGAGCCAGATTTCACTGGCGTTGTTAGCTGAATAAACTAAACCAGATTTCCGATAGAATTCATTTGGTTAAGACATCTCAATTAAAAGATCCAGTTCTGTTACGCACAGTTTAGCACAAAAAAATGTCAGCTTCTAATTCGTGATGAAAATTCGGCATGCTTCGTCAGACTGCACAGACTCGGTATCCTGCAAATCGCAACTTTCGTTAAAAAAAAAACTGTGATTCTGCAAAACAACTAATATAACTTCTAGTTTCTATCAAACATAACCAAAAAGGGTCACTTTTTATTAAGCAGTATCCATTGCGAAAAAAATCATACCCTCAAAAACTGACAGCCATCAGCCAAATGAGGCTTCCGTTGAAGTCATATACCCAGAATCATGTAGACCTCCATTAGTCGAAGCGGCTATTATGTGTTTGGCAATGTTTGGATCATACTATGAATCTTAGCAGGGTCAAATGGTATTTTGTATTGTTCTGTCTTATTCTCGCCGTTTCTAAATGAAGATAAACGAGAGATCTCGATCTATGTATGGAGTATGATATTTAGTAAAGTATATTTCTGTCCGTATCTAATGCACGCATGAAAACGGACTGTGTGATGAAGTTCATATAAAACAAAATGTACCTACTGACATTTTGGTCAAAGTTCTACTTTTACGCCATCTTACTTGCGATATTATATGTCCTGATTTGACTAGAGAAAATTCAAACGCTGGTAAATCCAAATGACTGACTTCAGTCCGTATGTATCTGGCGATCAAATTTCGTGTGTCCTATTCTATTTAACCATATTACCACCATATTATCATAAATCACGAAAGTTACTGCTCAAACTATAGACGATATCATTTTTATCAGATCCGTAGCAAATCCGTGTTGGGTTGCTTTGTAGAAAGCAGAAAAACGTCCGGGTTAGAAGCTATTGTCACACCTGGCCAAAGGAATGACACGGAACATGCCGATCGCTGTAGTTACTATTCCAAAAGAGCAAGATACCCGCAGGAGTATAGCTCTTTATAACATATATTGCCATATATTGCTTGTCAATTACCTTTTTATGTCGTCAGTGTCTCTGAAGCTCACAGTTTGTTCAAAAGTATGGTCTGTCCTACGTTTAGATGGTATGGAGATGTATAAGAGAGACATAATAACAGGATAGAAATAATAAAAAACTAGATTAGCAAAACATTTCTGATTTCGAACACCAATGCATTCCGAATGTACACGCCGATCGTGGCCACGTCGTGATTTACGGTACAAACAACTTGTAATAAAATGGTATAACTTAACGTAACCATTCTACTTAGGATAATGTGCCTGTGAGCGTGCTCAATAGAAAATGAAATACCCAATTAAGTGCCTTTGTCAAAACTCGAACTCAAGGATGATGCAAGCGTCGAAGCTCTTGCATAAATAAGATACGTACATTTGAAATTATCTAGTTGCAGTAAATGCAGTGTATTATATACCAGATTTAGTTTGGAAGATTTCCGAAAGACTTGCCGAACTTTCGTTCATTGTTTCTCTTTTGCGATTCATTGCCATTTCAGGATAAGGCCGAGATCGAAATAGTGATGAAGGTGAAGGGAAATAGCTATGCCGCTATTGGTTGGAGGCCAAAAGGTATTTCGCGAGATTGTAAAGCATTCCCAACGATCGGAGCATCCCCCCGTACTCGTCGTGAAGCGGAACCCAAAGCAGAGGTCGAGCCTCAAGAGGATTTGGAGACAAGCAGTTCAGAGGAAGGAAGTTCGGAAGAAGCTTCTTCTGAGCCCGTACTCAGATCGGAACCAGAACCTACACCCAACGAAGAATCTGTCAGCAAACCTGAGCCTGAACCTTCCTTAGAGGAATCTAAATCTGAACCCAAACCTGAACCGGAGCCTACTTACGAATCTGAACCCAAAAGTGAGCCCGAGCCTAGCTTAAAGCATGGGCCTAAGAGTGACGCAGAGCCCGAATCCGAGCCAGAACCTAAGTCAGAACCTCAACCTTCATCATTGGAACAATCCGATGAAGCCCGCTCTGATGAACACTTAGAACCTGGGTTCAATACGGAACCCAAAAGCGAACCCGAACCTGAGTCCAAATCTGAGCCTGAACCTAAATCAGAACCCGAACCTTCTGCATCTTCAGAGCGTGAGCCCAAATCCGAACCCTCTGCTTCAGCAGAACCTGAACCTGAATCGGAACCAGAACCAAAGTCTGAGCCTGAACCCAAGTCAGAGCCCAAGTCGAAATCAGAGACTGAGTCAAAATCAGAGCCTGAGCCAAAATCAGAGCCTGAACCCAAGTCAGAGCCTGAACCCAAGTCAGAGCCTGAACCCAAGTCAGAGTCTGAACCCAATACAGAGTCTGAACCCAAGACAGAGCCTGAACCCAAGACAGAGCCTGAACCCAAGACAGAGCTTGAACCAAAATCAGAGCCTGAACCAAAATCAGAGCCTGAACCAAAATCAGAGCCTGGGCCAAAATCAGAGCCTGAGCCTAAATCAGAGCCTGAACCAAAATTTGAACTCAGACCATCTAGCAATCTAAAGACTACAACTGCCACCGGCCGCTCATTTTCCGCTCCAGCGAAAAAGAACTACCCGAAAAAAACACCTTATACACCCCGAGCAGACTTCCACGCCATGGATTGCACCGATATCGTAATGGGCGTCGCTCGCGGTAATCTGAGTCGTGTCTACGATTACTATACAAGGGACCGATCTACACCAAAGGCTGATTCTTTCTGGGGGGGCCAAGACCATCTCACGGCCGCACTAGCTTACGAGGAAAATGGAGAGACCATCGTCGTGTTCAGGCATGTTGTTACTACCATCATTCTTAAAATAAAACCCGTATTTAGAGAGAATCGTAACGGCGTCATTCACATGTTTGTATTTTATCAAGTTTCTTTGCCAACTGCTGAACGAATTTTAGCTAGTCAGCTGCAGATGCTCATAGATTACACTGCTCTAACGCAGTCATGTCGCTCCATGTCAGACGTTTCTAGTTAGCTTCCGTAGTCGTGTACAAGATACTTCAGAGTCGGACACGATGAGGAGAACCAGGCTAGAAAGGGTATACACTCAGTTGAATTTGGTGCGCTCAGTTGGATGTCCACCGAATTACTTATTTTGCTATATTCTCATTGCGGTCACCGCAAGAATGGCTATTGTTTCAGCAAGTACGATGGCGTCTTTCCGGACTCCTGTCGTTGCCACGGCTGAATCGGTGGCTCAATACATTATACAGGTAGCCGCCTTGTCGGCTGCTGCAAACAAGCCAATGTGCGTAAGCCGCATTTTGGCTGGTAGCTGAGCGTTTTGTTGCAGAAAATATAAAACCATACAGGTTTTGACAACCGCTAGAATTTTGTTCGTAACTATGGCATACGTTGCAAGTGGTGCTAGAACAGAATCTGTGACTGATCTTAGCGCACCCAGTACGAAGTAGATGAGTAGGATGAGCTGTAACGGCGCCTGTTTATCGTAAACACAATCCGATTATTTTTAGGGACGCGATCAGAGAAGTGAATAGGATACCTGCGCCGAGTACGTAGAAATCGTGAAACCCATTCTAGCGAACATTGGCCTAAAACTAAGACGCGTGAGATACACAGGAGGGAATTCCCAGGTTACACTCAGTTCGGACACGCGTCTAAGACTGAGGTAGAAGAGCAGACCGCCAGACAGCCGTAGCATGTGACCTAATTTTGTCCAGAGTGACACGGGATCACTAGACTTCTTTGGCGGTTTACTCCTTTTTCTGCTATGACTTTCATTTGTATGAGTAATAACGTGATTTTGTGTACTTTTTGTATCATCACAATTACTATCCACTTGTTTGTTGTCCATTTTGTCACGATTTTCTTTCTGATTCACGGTTTTTGATGACACTTTCCACTAGCGCTGTTGATGCCATTTTTAACTTTTTTCTTCACTTCGAATTTACTCTTCTTGGTCCTACGTTGATTCTTGCGCAATTTTCAGCACACCCTTCCATGTGGGAGCAATAAGCGTACAAACGTGTGAAAGGTACTGGAACCTTAGCATAGTAAACGACATCTGGTGAATAGCGACGATGGTTACCAAGATGTATCCTTGGCCCGCGCCAAGCAGATACGCTTTTATAAAAATTCCCCACGCAAACGCCTGTCGACACAACCCGCTTTCCGCGGTCATACAGTCGTTCATCAGTATGGAGAATGTCATACTAGTTAAAAAGCGCAGTCCCATATATCATATGACGACAAGTATAGGCTAATTCCGGGGCACTATGTTTGCGAAGTAAATGCCTCCGGCAAACAAGAACAAAAGCAATTGAGAAAATGGGCTTTTTTGAGAAGACTTTCATGGCCGAATTCTCCGCAAAATGCGTAGACACTGCAATAACGAACCACGGAAGTGAAGATAAGATCCGATATGCGAAGCCCGTAATAGATGTGGTATTGTTTCTACGTTCATTGATACATAGGGTTTGCACAAACGCATCCAGATGTTCGATACGGCATAGCACACAATGGCAGAAAACACTACCGAAAAGAGCTAGCCCATTTTGTGGGTCCATAGAGGTTAGATTCTGGTCAGGTTTCGCTATTTTTTTTACCACAACGAATTGATAACAAACGCATGGGATTGTTCCGGGTATTGCTAGCATCGGAAGTTGAGACTAACTCTCTAATTAGTACGGCGATTCAACTTTTCAGCTCACAGCTAAGAAGTTGAGTGCAATATGTTGCAGTGCTAGGTGGCGGCGTCAGTTCGCTTAGACGGTCAACACATGAGTCTGCTGACAATACATTATTTGTCAACCTACAACGAGGCGACCTTTGTGTCCGCTATGGCTTTTGCTGACATTTGACAGCCAGCAATATTTAGCAGATGTTTTGTTCAGGACCCGGTCGCTTTGGTGGTCCAATTTCTCCTGGCGTAATATAAATGTACGTAAGATACCGGTAGCCTATTATCCATAATATATTGTTAGTGGACAACAATACTATAAGTTCTCTGATAACGTTAAACAAGAAACATAGCATTGTTAAGACGATCGACATTTGACAAGGTAGTTCTATATTAATGAGCATGTATGCACTCTATTTGGACAGATAGAGAGGTCTGATCAACCTGTGGTAAGCTGATATCTTACACTAGCGGTAATCATCGACAGATTCGGCCAAATTGTTTGTAAACAAGTTTCGACCCTGTAGGCTTCAAGCACCAGACCGAATCGACTCCACAACTTCGCTACTCGACATTATATTATGTTTCCTAGATTCGAAACAAACGAGAATAGATTTATCTTCATACGGTGTGTGTAGCGCCAGTTAACTCGCTTACTGTTGCAATAACATTTCTATTGCATATATATATATATATATATGTCTTGTTAAGAAGTTTGGTTGTAGCTTGTGTCGATGCTCTTTAGATATGAGCAATCGAAACAAGACGACTTATTTTAAAGGAAAGCTTTTGTTTACTTGGGTTGAAGTCGATTTAGCGGTAAATGCGAAATCACGCTTTTTGTTTTATAGAACTGGTTCCTGACACGAAACGGAGTACATCTACTTCCGACAAACCTCAAGGATCGATCATAATGGGAGTTTTTTAGATACCCTAATGGATAAGAGCTTGTCGACGCAGAGTCTTTTTTCTGCTGAAGCGGCTCCCGAAAAAGTCATACGGTAAACAGTAGCACTCACAATATATAAAATTTCTAACTAATCAGCACTTCGACAATCATATTCAGGAAGCCCCTCGTATCGGACGATATGGCGGATCACAGCTTTGAAAACGAGATCATGGACGTCATTTGGGCTCAAGGTCAGCAGCACGGCAATTATATTCACCAACCTAAAACCGGCCTAGATCAGGGAAAAGCGAAAATTGTCGACTTTTATCGAGAGGACGAAATCAAATATCATGGACACAAAAATCAGCGCGGAAAGACAACGATCAATTTTTTCAGTGAGTATTTGTGCCGCAAACTCGTCTTTTACGTTTAAATTTTTCGTGCACCTTGCCCACCCAATTCCTGTCCTGCTCCACGTGGTTTTATGCCTCTCCATTTCATTAATAAGAAATTTAAAGTACAACTTTTACAAGATTCAGGTCAGTGTTTAAGGTGAGACACAGATTAACTTGTAGGCACAGATTAACTTGTTC
Organism: Varroa destructor; assembly: GCF_002443255.2. Taxonomy (NCBI): domain Eukaryota; kingdom Metazoa; phylum Arthropoda; class Arachnida; order Mesostigmata; family Varroidae; genus Varroa; species Varroa destructor. Next base: position 9,022,746 of record NW_019211455.1, read on the forward strand.
ATTGCCAGCTAAGTACGCAGAGTTACCATCGAACGCCATCAGACTATCAAAGTAAACAGACGGATTAGTATTCAATACCGTAAAACATTAATCATAATTAGGTATTTCAATTTCAGGAAACAGGGATCTGCATGCTTTTTTGTAGTTTGTTTGAGTGTGACAAACGACCTTCCGTAATGGTCTCACCTGGGTTAACATGAAGGAAACCTACAACGAGGAATATAATCACGCGTTTGAAAATAATGCAGACAATAGAATTCTTACAGGCCCAAAAGGTCAATAGACCATTGAGGCGCTTGTTGAATAGTTTCGAACAAGCTTCAAAGATGTTGATCTTAGCAGCTAAATTGTCTTCACATACGTTGCATACGACGTATCATCTACTCATCATGCTAACTAATTGAGGCTATAAAGTGACTGCTTATAGCTGGGTTTGTAATCGCTATCATAGAGGTCGACAGGCTCCATACAATGAAAATCAACAAACTTTTTTTCCTGCGAAACTACCTGCTGACAGCAACGACACCTCCTTCGATCCGGGGTGTGACACCTGTGATCTTTACTTCAAGCATATTACTTATGGGGTTGACTTTTGAAAGGCAGGCGCTTGGGCAGCTTTTTAAAGAATGATTATCAAATTTTTACAGACTGCTCAGTAGTTTGTATGTTGCTTCCTCAAAAGAAAACATTCTTCTGCGATTATCGGTTTCAGTCGTTATGAAGTGGGCGCTGCCTCTGTAGGTAATCGTTGACTCGGATAAGGGTTACGTTCTACAACGCAAGATGCACTGCACAAGGCAAGAAAGTTTGGTTATAGTACCAGACTAGATTAAAGCATTTCGAACATGCTGCTTATTTTCGTTTCCTCTTTGGCCCTCTCTAAAAATAGAATTGCATTCTGTTTGTGTTGTTGTGTCCTACATCTCCAGTTTTTTTTTTCGAACTTTCAAATAATTTGTCGAACTTTGCTTGATTATTTTGGTTAACGAAACTGTGGTTATTAAAAATCGTCTCCTGTGAATGCCAAACAATTCGTCTTTGCCTAGAGACAGGTTCTCAACTTGTTTGTGATAGCAATTTAAATTCGTTTTATCGTCCTGTCAAGTACTTCGCTAAATGTACCGACTCCTGATTATGCTTAGTCCAACATAAACCAGCTCGAAAAGAGATCTGATTCTGAACAACGGCATGTCGGATACCCGTTAGATCTCCATTGCTATTTAGAGTCATTCGTCCTCTGAATTTGTCGACAATCATTATAAGCGGTCTTATTTTACCCGGTCACTAAGACGTGTGACTCAGATGCACGTTCTAGTAGTTTCCTAATCAAAGGCCCCAAAGAACGTATAAGGAGGTTCTAAGTGTCGGGGTACCACCACGAGGCAAGCAATACGGTCAGCTACCTTCTTACCACAAGCCTATTGAGAAAAATCTCCGCCAGGTTGCGGACGTTTTTATTCAGACTGCGCCACTCTAACTAAGTATTGTTTTTTCTCTAAAAGGTAGTTGCAAATCGACTAACTATGAGTCAGATCTAGCCGCCAGGGAAATCGATCCAAGCGTAGTTAGTATTTGTTCTTAGTCAATATCTGTCTAACGTATCTGAAATTAAAGATATAGTGGAGAGAGAGAGTAAGAGCAGGAAAAAGAAATGTTTACGGGTTAAAAATTGTGGAATAACAGGACCTGAGCAGTGGGATTAATGATTTTCTTACTATGGTCTTGTATAGCAGTATAAGGTTTGTGTGTATGCGCTAATGGTGACAGAGATGTTGGCGAAGCGGGAGCCACCCCTTTAGTCGTAGGTACGAATTCAAATTTAGTTTACGGTCTCCATTACCTTTAGCTATAATGACGGCCTACTTTTCTACGGCCTATATGATATATTAACACTATAAACATATATCAATTCTGTAATCATCAGGCAAAAATGCAAAAAGATAAAGTATATATACATTTTTTTCCAAATAAGCTTCATCAGTAGACTTTCCGGTTTTTTAAATTTATCTTCGCTAATCCGGAAAGTAACGCATATTTCGCAAAAATGTAATCCAACCAGCCAATTACGTTTAATTCAAGACTCAAATGGTACTTTTTTTGCTACAAAATAAAAAAGAAAAATAACTAGGTGTATCTGGCACGACATAAATAATAATCGTTTAGTGTAATCTGTAAAAAAAAAACGAGATTTTCATTGGGTTCAACTCTTCAGGGTGCAAACTTTGCCCCTTTATTAAGGAAGCATGTTAATAACAAATTAAGCTTCGGTAATTACTGCGAACCACACATTCGTACATTATAGGATCAAGCTTATATTTTCAGTATAACTGTACCTTGGGATACAGGTCTATCACTTAAAACTGTAGAGATAACACAGATTAAATACACTAGTAGCACCATGTGTAGACCACACACAGCCCATATGTATTACTTCACGTTAAACAGTCATTAAACCGAAAAAGCTCATTATCTGTGATCAAAGCGTGAAAGACTTATATGTAACAAACTTTTCCTAACGATAAAGATTTTTTTAACTATAACAAAGGTTACTTAGCTCTCTATGTACTAGCATACTAAGAAATATCTTCCCTTGTTACCTGCCATACAGGAAATAGCACTCTGGATATCTTTCAGTTCCTGTATACTTACCATATGTCAATTAAAGCTTATTCAAGCAAATCTGTTAAAACGATCTGCTTTGTATTATCGACCGCCACGGCGTTTGTCCATGGAACTCTCAAGACAACGGATGTCCTGAAAAAAAAGTTTACTTTGATACCTGTCGAGATTTTCGAGTGGATCTGAACCTTACAAAAAATAGAAGTAGCGCTTTATAGAAGCTACACTTTAGCCAGGTCTTTCTCAGGGGGTTGCCACGCAGACAGGTAGCTCGTTAGTAACTGTGATAGGCAAGATTCTTATTGACCATAATTTTATGGATTGAGTGTGGAATTAGTTACATGCGCCTATCGGAGTGAAAACCTGAGAAATATAATTTTAATTATTATATGCGCAGGTTTCTTGCGATTACCTTCAATGCAAGGTAGACTGATTTTTGTTAACAGTTATCCCAGAGTAAACGTTTTCAGATTTCTAAATCTGTTCCTCAATTGTGCAACTGAGTCGGGAGATCCCTTCTCTGAAGGCTTTCGTGCCAAAATTGTTTACGATTAAAAAGTCGTCAAGTACTCACAGTCTGGAAGTAATTTGCGCTATGTGCTTACTAAAAAATTACTTGAAACAGATGAGCTAACTGAGCCTACAAAACTTCCCTAGAAATCATCTATCTTATTGTATACATATGTGCGCTCTTTGCCGCCCAGCTATTTTATCTGTCATGATCTATAGATTGCATATATGAAACAATACGCAACAAATTGTTGTTCATTATGTAACTGCGAAGCAAATCTAAAACATTGTTTTTACGAGAACAGAGTACTACCACTCCTGTCGGTAAATTTTTCTATTCGTTGTTCTCTGACGGGCAAAACATATATGTTTTGCCCGTCAGAGATATAATATATATATATATATATTAGCATGTATTTCTTTTAGTATTTAGATAAACTTTAGCGACCAAAATTGATACAAAAAAAACACCGCAATGACTTTTATGTATGAATCAATGACTATGTTTTTCTATGGCTATTTTGCCATACTTTACTGTAAAATCTCTGATTTAGCGATTAGAACTAGATCAGATTTATTTTTTATTTTCCAAGCGTTCAAATTTTCAACTAACGTACATGTACAAAGCAGACTATTCGGTGTCTACGAGTTCGCTCGTCCTTGTTATACGGACCCAATTTGCCTGAATGTACAGATGTGTACGACTAGAAAACGGCTCTATTCCCATAGTGCAATTTCTGAGCAGCTATTAAAGCGTCAAAATTTATATGATCCTTCTATTCAAACTTGTCGACGATCACAATCGATTTCCTCAGATCGCATATACAGAACAATGAACAATAGATGGAACAAACGATTGTTATGCTGATCATAACAATGGACAAAGAGGCGATTGTGCCCTGCGTGGCGATGCCCCGTCAGCGACCTATTTTTCGTATGTTTTTAACTCGAACTCCAGGACTTATCTTACATTTTCAATAAGGCACAAGTGGAATGCTAGTGTACATACTGATGTACAACCAACCCTGAGTAAATTTAACATTTAAGATTCTCTTGACTCTTTTTGTCATGACGGAAGGTCATCTTCATGTTTCACCTTACGTGCATGACATTGAAGCTTTGGCTCAACTCACGGGTAATGGTGATGCACCTTGGGATGGTGGTACGAGCTTGAATCCGGCAAGGCAGCTACCGACCTTCAGATCAACGTGGTCGATTTCTGCCCGTTTAGCTCCCCGTTTTTTCACTACGTGGCACACACCGATGCAATCGATACTAGTCCAGGAGCGTACCTTGCACGATAAGAGTAGATCGGTTGCGGAGAGAACCTTGGCCGTGAAGTAGACTTCGAGCGATTTCCACAAGCTGCGGCCATTATCATTCAGTCGGGTACTGATCTCGCGTTGAGGTCGGGTCAGGTTAATGACCTGGAGTCGGCCACAGCTCTTATCGCCGTGAGAGGTTCCAGATATAGGGAGTATATCTAGCTGATCGTGAACGCGGATTGCTACAGGTGCGAACGCGTACCCCTCTGGAACGGTATCGGAATAGAAATAGTTGTATGGTTCATTTCGGGATTCGCTCTCAAAGGTGATACGCTTGCCGTAACCTCGGCCGATGCTCTCGAGCAGCAGACCTTGTCCATTGAAAAGGTAGCTAGGCGAATCGATTACTCGAACGCGGTACAGAAAACCCGGGATCACTCGTTTATCAACGTAGGTACCAATCACAGCCATTTCATGGTTATCCAGTCGCCCATGGATGTCTTTCACGCGCAGATCATCGATGGTCACTTCGTTCTTCATACCGTTCACTTTGTCCTCCGTCATACCAAACTCGAGAGCGCCCTGCGTCATGATTACGGTTACGTAAGTGGACCAAGCTCTCTGACAAATATCTGTGATTCGTTTGCGACCCTGTTATGATACTTTAAACTTTTCAACAGAAAGCAGTACGCACTATTGCAACCTCACGTCTTTTCAGCTAAAAGTTCGCACAGGCTTTTTGTCTACCTAGTCAGAGCCTTTCACTTCGAGCACTGCTACATACTGCGTCTTCTGCCGTTAAATAATAGTTTCGGAATCACAGCGAGTCGAACCCGCAGACATGCAACCAGTGGATTACTGCTCGTCCGCAGACTCGTGGACGAGTGTTGATCCTGCGTCCCACGGCCGAATATATGCTGCCGTTGGGTATGTAGCTATCTAATCACGGACCGGGGTAGATGCGCGAGGGAACACGCTGAGCTACGCCAACGAGTCTTACTGCCGTTGGATGATTGTAATGGACCCATGTGTCTGCAGCTTGCTAAAGCGCGCCATTAGAGCGGTTGCTGAAGCAATGATAGACTCTGTTGCTGGACGAGGGTGAGTGTCCACTGGGTCCACTCGGTTCAATAGACAGAAAGACCCAACGGAACGACGACCGACTCCGTTCCTCTGTCGACCTCTTTTTCTCTCGCTTTATCATCCTATACCTATCTCCCTAGACATGTCCGTCACACTTTGCGCGCTGCGGTGAACCCGACAACTCACTCCCGACAAAACGACACCGGCAACAACAACATGCGCCGCAGCGACGGAATCGCCTAACTCGTTGACGCATATGTAGCGTGTGTATTTAGTGCGCATGTGTGTCTGTGTATGTGTGTGACTGTCTGTTATGGAAGAAAAAATAGCACTAGGGAATGGATGGACTAACCACAAGGGCGACGTAGTTCGGCTTGTTTTCGAATGTGGGTTAAAAGAACGTGTATCGCTGTCATAAACATTATTGTATAAGAACGGCGAACGGTGAACGGTTTTGTTTTAGTTAGTATTACTGCTGTTATATTATCGATAAGCATTTACTATTATTATTATAGTTAAAAAATAATATGATTAGTGCTATGAGAGGTAAGAGAGGCAATGCAAAGATACTGTTCAGAGTGATCATTGTTTTGATTAGCAGCCACCTTGCGCCTACCGCACCTAACAGACGCGCCACACGCGTCCAGCTTTGGTCAACCAGGCTGTGAGCCTGATCACCCAACGCGTGCGAACAGATGGGAAGCTGGAGACAGGCGAGCTACTACTAGCAATTGCGAATCTGTACATGCATGACAGGAGCCTGATTAGCCTGGGACAAGGTCTAAGGAAGCCTGAGTGAGGGGACGGACCGTGTTTATATGGTACATAGGGACAGCATGAGATGTCATCTGACATCCAGTATTCCGCAACCATCTTACCAAACTCTTTATCCTCCACCTTGATTTGTCTCACCTTAGAGACTTCTGCACTTTCAGTTGGATGAGCATGAATCAAGATAATCTTGCGAGCAAGCTCTGCATCTTGTGCTCACCCAACTCAAGTGAGGTGGGATACATCGCGTAGACTGCACCCCTTTCCCTTCAATCCCCAATTTGGAGCCTGCCTCTGCCGTGTCGGGCTCACTCGGCAGCCTAGCATCAGGAAATTTTCCCTATCACGATAGGCTAAATAAGCAAATCATAAATGTGCTTATTTCTGTGTATGGGTGTTATTAGCAAACGGTATGTGTTTCTGTTTGAGAAACTGTATGATGCAAGAACAGATCTCTCGATAATCACGTGTGGGTAAGCTGTGTCACGCACACGAACTCAGTCTTTATCTATTCATTATCAGCACTGACCGGCGGCCACTCCTGTAATAAAAGGCCCTCATCACTAAGCAATATGACGGTTATCAAACGACTCTTGTGAATTGGATACACACAGACCCATTACTATGTACACTACTCATAACTTCAAGTAGCAGTTGGCTGCTTTACGTCGTAATTTCGTGCAGGACGCAATTGTAACAGCCGTGGATGACTACGATAATTAACCAATCAGCCCTAGAAAATTCTTTCAGAACCTTAGGCGTAGTCGAATGATGAGGTGATCCTGCGGATCCAACTACAGCTCTGTGTAACAATGTAAATGACACTGCGATTTGAATCTCATGAGTGTGAAGTTAGAAAGCTTCTCGGTATCATTTTTTTCTGCGCAGCCATAGCTTTGTTGCTAATAGTGTCTAACTTATAATCCATATGTCTTAAAGTAATACTTCCATGTGCTTGCAAGCCTTGAAAGCAATCTTTATAGTTGTAATTAACAAAAAATTGTCGTCGCTCCAGGTTCAGTTCTGAACGACAGAAAGGATTCGTTTTATACAATAAAAAGAAGGCAGAGTGCTTGTTCTGGTGCTGGCATTAAGCGTTCTTAGTGAATGAGTTTACGAAATTGGTTTAGACGCCCGAAGACACAATGCATAGTGTCGCTCTATTCGTCATTTTGGATGTATCGGGCAATTATTGAATCAATTTCCAGTTGATTTATTGGATATTGGTCCTTCTCACTACTTTCCACGAGTCCCCTTTTCCTGTAATGTTTTATCGCCAACTGAAACTGATGCGTCGCAGTATTTAGACGAGCATTTAAGGGCTAATATATGTGGTTGCGTTTGGTAAGCTAAAGGTTGTGCACAGTTTCGTACTTTATTCGAGAAAACCTTATTTGTCCTATTTGCCTGAGCAGATTAGTAACTTGCGCACAGGAGTCACAATGAAATTTATTAATGAACTCCAGTTCGCATGAAAAAATAATGACATTATCATCATCGTCACCGGCACGTTATGTCCTTGTCTATGCAAAAATTTTCCTTATAGCTGACGTTAAGCTGTCCTTCTACAGGCTTGATGCCGCTCTTTAGCACCACGACCAGCCTGGAGAGACCGTGCACGAGAAGGCTGTTTTAGCTTGTAAAGAAATGTATGTTATCATACTTACGATTATGGTCTTGCAACAAAGGCACCGAAGTAATCAATTCATTTGGCTATTTTTATAGGTCACGACGTTTAGTATTTCCCAAGCCTGATATTTTCTAACATCGTTGAATATGTGTTGAGTGCCAAACTTAGATGATATTTTCTTTCCATGTTGTTGCTTGGACAACAAGAAATACGCTAGATATCACTCTGCTTGATTTGGGAAAGAAACGTGGTCTCATCTATGCGTGGTTTTTTTCGGTTTGAAGCTATACCCCATGAGCGCGCAGAGTTATTGCGGTGCCATCCACGAGCACCCTAAGTTTCAGCTAATAGTTAACGATGGTGGCAGATTTTACTGTTGCAATATCTTATCTTGACAAACTTCTTTCTTGTTTACAATAAGGGAATGTGAGATAATCGCAGGTAGATTATCGTATCGATAGCATAATAGGCCTGAAGATTAGATACGATGCGTGCGCGATAGACAGTGATAGCTGGCAAATGCGAGGGTCCTTCCCACACGATATTCCTCGAATATAACACGAAGTAGGTCGTCAGTGCTGTTGTTATGAAATCTAGGTCCTGACTATTTTTTACGGAACGACGCATATTCGCTTACAAACATTTTGGAGCACAACGAACGAACGCGTAATGGCATAGATTATTAAGAAGTCATGTTTGCGTGACCTGCGCTTGAGGAAGGGTGACTTCGCTAGGAATCGCTAATTGATCCCTGAATACTAATTCCAGTTAGGGTGAAATAAATAAACGTGTCTATATTTTTCAATGGCCTCTACGATATACGAATCCACGAAATAGATAACATTATTGCAAATGCTTAGCTCCTGCAGAAAATAAGCCAGAAAACATCTGGTGAAGGATTAACTTAAATGAGTGGTTGTACGTCAATTTATGACGTTGGAAGTTGAAACCTGCGATAAGAGTAGGTCATTATCTCGAGCACGCACCAACAGAGTCGAAAGGGTCCATGCTTATATACAATTAAAAGAAGCATCGACGGTTATTAAGTGTGGCAAATAATTATTGTTCTAAAGCGATACTACTGAACTAAAGCGTTTCGATCAATAAGCTTTTGCCGACTTTTCTGGTACCACCGTAATCCCATCATTGTGAAGCTTCGGTGGTTTCCTAGGGAAGAATAGCGACAAGTAATTTTCGCGTCCCTCTGTTGAAACTAAACCAACATTATGTAAATTTTGCAGACGCAGAAACAGGTGACAGTCTAATGATGTAATATGGCGGATCCGTTCAAGTTCTCTCGCTTTTTGCCAGGTAATTGCATGTATACCTAGGCTGGAATTGTCATGGTGAAAGATGATGTCCTTTCTATTCACTCGTTTGAGTCGATTTATTTCAACGATTTAGCGTCGTCTTGTCGCGTCCAGATCGATCGTTCCGCCAGACTGCAACAGCTCACATTGTAGGATTGCCTTAGCAAACATATAGCATTAGCTTCGTGTGCATCGGTTCGGCTATTGTCATAGATTGTGTAGCGTACGTTACAAAGTTAAGCAGATGGGAACGTTCGATTGAGCAAGCTCGTTTGTTTCTATTCGTGCCATATTAAGCATTAACATGTTTCTTGTAGTCGGTTTTATTGAAATTAACGGAAGTAACGGATGTGTAACTCGTTAACGATTTCACGGCTGGTTACGTGTCGATCTTACTCAACTTTTGCGATAATTCCCTGAACCTTTTCTGTAGTTGATCGATCAGCATGAGGGGCGTCTTTCCATGGCTAAACCGACAAAAGTACTGAATTAATACGCTTCCTTCGACAAGCCAGCTTGGTGGTAACCAACAAAACAATTATTTTCGTGGACCTGAACAATTTTCATGGTAATGATGTTTTACAAAAAAAAAAATGTAGTTATATTAAAAGCATGCTTATCTAGAGTCGAAATAAAGCTATTCCAACAATTTTAACACATCTTAGCTTTTAAATGACCTCATACCACCTGAGATACATACCTTTAAACCTATCTAGCTAGAGAAATATTGACTTCTACGGCAAGCCCATATAAAATATTATATTAGTCTTGTGATATGTATCTAAGATATCATAATCGGCCGCGGTCTAAATACAAATTGAGATGCATGAATAAAGGTAAATAGCTGAATACCAGCTTAGATAATGGTCTCAATTTTTTGCAGGTGAACTAAAACGTACTGGAAATAGTTGTCAGGGTGCGTTTCAGTTCCCGTCAGGATGCACCGGTCTTCAATGTGATTACCAGATCGAGTGGCAGGTGGATAATTCTAGCGGACGCGATGAGGTTCAATTCCGTGTTCAGACGCGTTTCCCCGATCGTTGGACAGGAGTAGCTTTCTCAAAGAACGAAAAGATGGCAAGAAGTGACGCAATTATCGGTTGGGTCGAGAAAACAGGAAGGTTCTATGTATACGACGCGTAAGTTCGCTTTTTCTCTGACTGATTATCAGACTTTGTAGAGGAAATGTAGACATTTTGAGAAGCGACAACACTGTTAAAAGGTTATTTTGAACATTAGATCATTCCAACGAAAACAAACAATACTAAAGATCACTAGTTTTCGACTAAACGTCTCCGTGGTGTATTCAATTTAAATACTTTCAATGTTGATAGTAGTCATTTCATGGTCACTGGCATATCATCGAACGAAAGTTAAAATCCGTAACGTACAATTGCAAATCTTATAAATATAGACGATGACGTGCTCCTTTTGATGGATCCTTTTGTTGGTAATAATGAAGTGTCGGTATACATTGGCACAATTTTACTCCATAGAAGGTATTGCGTTTGTATGTGTTTATACGAGGCAAACGTCTTGGTTCCAAATGAGACTGTTTCCTTATAGTAGTCTTCGCAAGCGGGGACCGCATCGCAGACTTCCATGGACTGTCACGAAAGGGCTTCAATTGTAAAGTCCAACGTTCGCTCACGGGTTAGCTATTTGCGCAGTAGCCGCAGGTTTCGTCCCGCATAGATAAATGGGTTTGCGTAAATATGAGCCTGAACTGCATGAGCGTTCGAATCTTAATACCATACTTATTACTGACAAAAGTACAATAGTCTTAGATGAACCGAAAAACAATTGTAGCATCTATGACCCACTTGATTTCGGTGCGCCTACAAATCACCGTTGCTAACTTTGACACACCTATCAATCGAAAGCTGATTTAAATAATAAATAAATGTTAACCTTGGGTTACATAGATCATGAGTCTATATTAATGGTTTTAAATACTTGTTCTTTTTATATGGAAACACAAATATTTCAGTGAGGCGTGTTGACATGTAGAATTTAGTGGGCTCAATTATATTAGATGTATATGATTCTGTCGTATTTGGGTCTTTCCAGGTTCATGTCTGGTTATAGCCAACCTACGATTGACTCGTCGTCGGACATCTACAACACAACCGGCAGCTACCGTAACGGAGTCGTTACCCTGGAGTTTACCCGTAAGCGGAACACCGGTGATCGGGGCCAGGACCTGCGACTAGACGAATGCCTATACATCATGTACCCCGTTAAGGGGGGTACCTACAACAGCCTTGTCAAGCGCATTGGCAAACATGAAAGTACACCAGTAGTGTCAAATGAAAGGATCTGCATGAAACCCTGTTTTCAAAGCACAGGTGTCGTAACAGATTCAGACGCCGCAAAGAGCGTACCTGAACCCAAATCCGAACCTGAACCCAAACATGAACCTAAACCCAAATATGAACCTGAGGCCAAATCCGAACCAGAGCCAAAACCCGAGCCCGAACCAAAATTAGAGTCGGGAAACCACTTTAGTCAGAAACCTAAACCTGAACCAAACCCTGAGACTAAACCTAAAGCTGAGCCGGAACCTAAAGTTACGAAAAATGGCGACTGCCTCGGCGAGTTCCGTCATCCCAGTAACTGTGAGGGCGAAGCGTGTGAGTACACTTCGCAATGGGGATACAACGATAACACCGACATGATCGACTTCACGGTGACAACAAGAAGCAAGAAATGGACAGGTATTGGTTTCTCAAAAAATAAGCTCATGTCCGAGACGGACGCAATCCTTGGCTGGGTCGAAGAGACTGGTCGTTTTTTTATTATGGACGTTTGGATGGATAGCTACGAGGCTCCACTGCTCGATCCTAGTCAGGACATTGCCAACATATCTGGCGCTCGGGTCAATGGTATTACAACGTTGAAATTCTCCCGTAAAAGAACCTCTGGCGATCACACGCACGATTTACAGTTTACCGATAGCCAATGCCTATACGCGATGTTTCCCACTCAAGGTGGCGTGTTCAACGCTGTGTCGAAGAAAATCCGGAAACACGACGTTACGCCCATTGTATCCTCGAATCCTATTTGCATTCGCACTTGCAGTAAGTTTTTGTTAGTTTCAGTTACACTTTTATGTATTCAAACCCATGATATGCAGTGTAATCAGATAAATTCAATAATTACTTGCTGAAATAGATTACGATTGCTACGAAAGCATAGATAACAATTATAGTAACCGCTTGACTGTGCCCCATATCAAGAAAGCTATTTAACAATATATATATATATATATATACACAATTTCTTTGCTTAATGACTTCCCACATGCGCTGTGTTAACATTTCAGAGGTGGCGTCGACTGTTGCACATGCTGGGCCTGAACCCGAGCCCGAACCTGAACCTGACGATGTTCCAGAAACAGCTCCGGAACCCCCCGTGGCACAGCCTGATTACAAAGAGCCATCGGGGTCGGTGCATATCGAGAGGCCAGATGTTTATCTTGTCAAGGTTAAGCTTACCGAAAGATGGCTAAACGACTACAAGAGTCAAGGGTCCAACAAATACGACCGCCTCACGAAGCAAATCACTAATTCGGTTAGTGCGCATGACCTTATATCCCAGTATAAGCCTGAGCCAAATGTGATCGTCTTACGACACGTATGTTAATCTGGACAACCTATTTGTTTAATAACTCGATCACTGCATCCAATGCGATTGGACCTAGCAATTGATTGCTCTTCTTTTTAGATCGGAACCGCGCTAGTCCAGATTCCGGGCTTTGTTCGCTTAGAGCTCACCTCGCTAAAGGGAGATCCTTCAAACGAAGTAATTTATGCGGAAATGAGCGTCATCGTCAAGCCCGATGAAGATCAGAATGCTGTCAGTAATGTGTTAGCTGAAACTATCAAAAGCGGAAAGCTTGGAAGAAATCTCAGTGTAGATCCTGCGTACCTCGTGGTTCAGCAACTTATTCAAGATGACGAAGATAATGCTATTTTTACAGAGGATGGTGTGTTTAATAAAATCATATTAGCCTACATATTTTTGCAGCTGGTGATTGGTACAGAGCCATTCTAACAAATGTTCACATATATCGAGTGGAACAAAAACAGTTGTAAGGTTTATATGGGGAAAAAGTTGGTCGTATATTTTAATGTAGCGTACGTGTATATCATTTATTCCAAAACTGTATTCAATGCATACTTTACATTGTTAACTAGTATTAATAATAATCGAATTTTTTATTTGTTCTTCCTATATATTCAGTCCGCGAAGAAGATGAGCCGATAAAAACAATTGCAGGTATCGAACAAACAAAGTTCGTCATTATCGCTGGTGGCGTGGGAGCTCTCATTGTGTTAATCTTCCTTCAGGCGTGCTGCATGCTTTGCAAAGACCGCAAAAATCGCGCCAAAGTCGCCAACCGGGTATATAAGCAGCATTTTTTTAAATAATTTTTTTAATAATAACATTTTTTTAATGTAAGTTGGCTGCAACGAATGTCTGCAGTAAGAATAGGCGCAGCTCCATCATAATAACTTCGATGTCCTGATCCTAATTAATTCCAGTGTTTTGTTTTTACGAAAAATTTAAGCAGTAACCCCTTGAGCGGGAGCATCTCTAATAACTAATATGTAAAATGGAGTGAAATGTTATCCGCAAAAAAATATCTTCAAATTAGGTATCATGTTAATCTAAAGCACCCCACACAGGAGCGCTAACGTTCAAGTTGATAGATTATTTTTTCTAATTTAACGAAAAAAACATTGGCCTGATTCCCCTAACGAGTCGTTATCTCGGAAGTTTATCCTGCGTTTACCTAATAACCAACAAAATATATGTAAGGAATCGTGCAGTTATTCCGTATTGTTTGTTCTCCAATTGAAATAATGGAGCGTACAACATTATCATATTCACTATTCAATTTAGTAACTGTTAGGGGTCTGCTTGATGCTCGCTAACTTAGCTTAGTGTACTTGCATACATTTTGGTTGGATTTCGGTTTTACAGGAGAAGCTTCTGATGGGCCCCAATTGGAAAGACTACTCCGCTACATCGAATTATAGCTATGAGAATTTTGCAGTAAAAGACGATTCACCAACGATGGAAGCACCACCTATGCGTAATGGAACCGGACAGCATAAGACCAGCGGACATACGCAACATCCGTCATCGAACGGCAACAGGACACATGGTACGACGCTCTCATATAACTACAAAACAGAAATCTTCGATACACAATAAATAGGCACGGAGATATGGCCAATTAGGAAGCGCGCGAAGACGCAGTAATGTATTGAAGAAGCAATTTTGACCGATGTAACCTATACTTCATAAAGATAAGTGCAGCATGATCCAACCATTACACACCCCTGATACGAATACGGCGCCGTAGCGCATAGTTTTATTTAAATGGCGATGCGTTAAACGATGTTGGATTAAATAGGCTTTCTTTTGCAGATCGACGATCTTCGCACCAGAGTCGAGATCGCCTCGACGGCTCTTCCCGGGTTGGAGGGCCTCGCGATTATCCGATGCGGGAGCGACTGATGCCTCGACCCGCGGAGCGTGTTCCCCGTCCAACAAGCCAAACGGAGAGCAATCCAGATTTTTACTTCATGCCATCACAAAGGCGATACTCGGGTGAGGTTGTCCGAGTGTTCGTCGACAACCCTGATTATAAGCTCTAATAGGTGCCATTAATGCTATACTAACAGAATGCAAACGCTTAGTGCTGATGTATACACGCATTGACTGCTCGTTCACGATTATTATAATCATCTTCTTAAAACGACGACAACGACAGCGGATAGAAATGGAAAGTAACTAAGTGGGCGCCCAAATTGAGCCCAACTTAAATACCGTTTTTTGATCATAAAGATAATCAGATAAAATATACCATCATGTAGGTACTGTTGCTTTTCTACCCAACAGCGGCATCAATATAAAACTCCCTCAGCTGGCTACAAATTTATATTGTGCACACATGTGCAAACAGTTGATATTGTGTGGCCGATATCGCACATCTGTGACCGTGTATGTAAGGTGTCGAGGGTTCCATAAGCATCCACTACAACCTCCACTAAAAATAATATTAACTGGGAAAAGCGCCTGTAGGTATGCATGGGAGTAATAAAAAGTTTACAGGAATAAAAAGGCAATTCGATGCTCAAAAGGACCTTTCTGTAGGCAAGCCTGGGACCGTAGTCCTTTAGACAAGACGCAAGGACATCAGGCAACAGATCGTATATTTGAGCTTCATTGGAGAGCTATTATTAGAGGCACAGCAAGACAGGTAATAGGATTTCGCTTTGGCTCCACGCCTGGCAGGAAATGAGAATGTCGTATTTTGTACATAGCATTTCCAGACAAAGGGGCAAATCCCCTCCGTACAAATCTATCAACGGCATGCAGTCTATCAGACAGACGATGCAGTCTGATAAAGGATTATTCATAAATTGTGTTTTATTAGGAAAAAGTAGTTTGGTTGGAGCTGTCCGAAGAGGTGTCAGCCAAATCACGCGAGTGGATTATTTCAAAAATTGATTGAGGGTTATAAACGGGATCGATCTTCCGCAGCTCGATCTCGACTCTCTTTGCTTTGATCTAAGAAGGTGGTTAAAATACTATCAACAACAGCAACATCCAATGTTGTTGTTGTTGTTGTTGTTGTTATTCATGATAATGAAGATGATGCGGATGGTAATTATGATGTTGATTGAACAACAAAAAAATATTTATTTAAGAATAAGATCCCAATTTCGTCCTAACAAATGTCCTACTAAATGACGAAACTTTTGTTACATTCGCCGAATGCCATAAAAAGACCACGTAGATAGAAAAATATTGTTTTGTAAATAAACAAAGATAAATATAATAATGATAATAGTATCGAGCGACGAGTAAATTCATTTTTCGATGGATCCAGTAAACATTCCTCAGTACTGATCAAATGAAAAGCCATGTATAATAATGAAGTGGTTATGAAATGTTTTATTTATATATATATATATATATATATATATATACTATATATAGTAAAAACAAGTATTAAGTATTATTATCTGACATTTTTCACCTGATCAGTATTGAGTATATATATATATATATATAATTCCTTTTATAAACCCTAGGACGTTTCTGTTCTGGTAAAACAAATCCACTGTTTCCTCTATGACCTTTAAACTTTATCGGAGTTACAGGATTTGATTTATCAGGGCAATACACTGATCCAGCCTAATCGACTTCAGAGATTCAACGTTTCCTGTGTTGGATACTTCTGAATTTTATTGTAATAAAAACATTTTTGAAAACAGTGTTCAGACCAACTGTTGTACGCTTTTATAATAGGAATATTTCACATTATTCGACAAGCTAGTTTCACCACTAGAGAAAGCCATCCTTTATGGAAATTGGCACAAAAAAGAGCCAGACACCCTAATTCGGGGTGTCGACCCTAGATAAAATCTGGGATCGTTGCAGCAACAACAACAACAACAACTTGCGTCGCCTAACGATTATAGATCTTCTTTACCATTTACAGAACAGCTATTACCTCAGAAGGTTTGCCAAAAAAAAGTACTTCAATTTTCCTATTCAGAAAGCCTAATCAAAGCTGTTGAAATCGCAGTGGCCTCAGCGATTGCCATAGACTAGGTATTTTTAAGCTTTAATCAAATAATTTATTAGGTCAGACTAAGCTAGAATTTGAACATAACAGTCGCTTAATTTTAGTAAAGACTTACTTGTCGGCCGAGTTCAGGCCACAATCCTAAACAAACACTTACGATTTATTACTGTCTTAATCAAGCTGGATTCAGCGTTTAGTTGTCTAACACGTAGAGTAGCCATTCATAATTTTTTTAATGCTCTTCAGTTTCTTTTATTAAAAACCTAATAGCATCGACTGTCGATAAAGAACAACGATACCCTTAAAGCAAATAAACAGTACATGCATCATGTTGGATCGGAATATTTTAATGTATTGTGGAACTTTCGGTTTCCTCTTAATCGGCGCGCGCCGATTCAACACAGTAACGTTTAACAGCGCAAAATTATGGTAATAACGATTTCCAGAGAAAAAAAAAAACAAAGAAAAACTCGAGTGTGCCTTCGTACTGTCGTCGTATGTCCACCAGTCGTAACCAGCTCTTGTTATCGGAATAGATTACCAAAACATACAATCGATCCGATTGTGACAAGTCTAATAGAAACAGAGATTAACAAACGATACAGTAGAGCGATCGGTAAAATTAAAGTATAGTCGAAACTCTCATACTGGCAGCGTCTCAAGCTCAACGAACAAGTCTCGGGTTAACATAAACGTACGTTCGAAGCGACCAAGGTACATTCGATAGTGACCCCGTACTCGATTCGTGTTGTAACGGTAACCGTCGATGATCGCTTGTTGAGGCGGATCGGTTTGCTTTTTGAGGGCATCTGAAGAGGAGTTTGTACCAATGGCCTTTGATTTGACACTGGCCCTGAAACTGCAGCTTGGATGTTATGAATTAAACTTCTGTCGGGTGCCGCAGTCTTCGTTTCAATTCTAATGCAGTTCAAGCTTGCCCATGTCTCGATACTGGACTGAAAAAACATAATCGACATTTGTACCAGTTACAAACGTCACAGTTGTGTATACCAAAATAACTTCAATTAACATGACCGAATCCAAAGTTTACCAAAGTCAAGTCGAAAATCACCTGTGATGCGCCTGTTTCTATTGCAAATGGAAGATCGGCCAAGTGAAGATTGCCAATTTGACTGGCCATTAACTCGTCTTGTGTCGGAAATATTTCCGCTGCTGCCACGCCCTTTGCACGGTGAGATAAACTTGAATTTGATACATGTTAAAAGTAGTGGAAGAAAACTCGTAGAAACCGAGCACGGCTACAAGATATAATAATAAGCAACGCAGAACCCAGATGTTTGCGGGAGCTGAGCCGTCATGACATAGCAAACTTTCTTGGAATCACCGTGTTATATCGAACTGTATACCAACTTTATGAGTACAGACTTCGTTGTTCTATCTGAAGCACAATTGTTATTTAAGATCGTTCATGTAGCGGAAAAAAGCAGGAGAACCACTTTGGTGGGAGAAGATAGTGACTTCACGAGTAACAAGAGGGCCTAACGGGGTGTATACATACTTCGTTTGGTGCTGGAACTCATCGGGGTACGCCATGCTTAACGGCAGAACAGGATGCCAAACCCGATATATTTATTCAGTCATTATTGTTCATAGCATCTTTTGACAGAACGCTTCATTGATTATTATAGATGCTGGACATTCGTGGCCTTACCTCTAGGTTAGCTACTGTGTGACGTTTTTCCAGCCATTCACGCTTTTCCGTATGGTCAGTGTGACAATAGCTCGTACAGATGTCGATATGTGAAAGTTTTTCAGCTCTAGATATCAACGACTTCAGAATGGGCACAACTAACCGAGTACTGCACGTCCTCAAAGCTACAAAATTGTGAATGAGAGGAGTCTGTGTGTAGGTATCAAGGAGTTTGACGGCCATAATCCAAATGGACCTTAGTAGTTATATAGGATGATATGATAAATCAGGGCAAACTTTGACGGTTTGTTCGTCATAGTGGGTATGCACTCGCTCGTGATTCATGATACGAACACGAAACCGATTGTTTTCAAAAAATTCATCACGGCGAGAAGCAATGCGTCGTTTTCGAAGTTTAAGCGAAGATCAGCTATTACCCAATGTGTTTACACGACACAAGCCCCCACCAAAACAATAAATTTCCTTCTTCCCAAAATCGGTGGTCTACACTATTGCCAGGCTTAAGGCTGTTTCTGAAGGATCCGGAGAAGATTTCGAATAAGTCAAACCGGAAAATCCTCGATAATGTTAAAGTTTAGAAAGTTTTAAAAATCACCATAACGACTCAAAGGCTTTTTTGATATATCTAGATCTTTTGTGTATATATTGATAGTCGTTTTAACAGCCACCGATTGAGTCATTAAGATAACTACTAGAGATTAGTCTTTTTGCATTTTGAAATTTTCGGTCTAATATTAGCCCAAAACTTAATTCCGGTACAATGTTGTACATATAATGTATTTGAGCGGCAAACAATTTTCACTAGCTGGAATGCTCAATCATCCAGCGTTAGAATAATTAGTTCTTCTGCCCAACTAGAATTTATTTGTATTTGAAAAACGACGTTAAAAATATCGGCGAGTAATTATGCCCTTGGCAAGAAGTAGATTAAATGTACGCGTAATATCTTCCCCCGACATCTAATATTTAGACGTCAACGAATAGGCGAAATGGTTTTTTTTATAAGCACGAACAAACATGCCTATAGCCCCTGTGGACACCAACATACTAAAAGTTAATTATAAAAACTGATAGGATACTCACTGAACTTATACAACAGCTTTACAAGCTGCTACTTCCCTCAAGATATCTCAGCTGAAATGGTCCAGTACGCATGCTGTAACAGTACGCATCTAGGGTCAACTAATTATTATCTTAAATTAATCGACATATATATCATAATAATGGCATTGGCGCTGTTCTAACGCACCACTGTTTTGGCGGAATCGCCATCTTGTGACTTGGCGAGTCATTTGCCAGCTATTGACTCACGGCTTAATGGTACATTTCGGCCCATCATGGCGCCATTGTTTACAAACTATCCATAATAAAAGATTTCCAGTATACGCGCAAACAAATGATCTTCATCAAAATAACCAAGATAAGCTGTTGCTTTCTTATTCGCTACGCAATAAATTTGAGGGCGTACGGCAAATCGTCTAGGCACTCGTTAACTTTACTTATAAACGGTGTTTCGACATTGACTATTGAGGCCCAACGTGTGCTTACGGACCTACAGGTCCTTACAAAGGCATAATGGTTACTTGTAATTAAAAAAAGTATCAGACACACAACGTATTTTTCAATTATGCAGCATGTAACTTAGCTTGAATATCTCCTCTGGCGGACGGTTATAAATTGTGTCCTTTGGATACCTGTTCGTTACGGCCAAACATGCTGCAATCTGTCTAGTTCCTTAATAAACAACACGCACGATATCCCAATGGGTGATAACAGTAAATTGCAGATAATTCAAAAGCTTGGGTAGAACTTTTGTATGCAATCTTCGAATCGATTTTAAATATAAATAAAACGCCACCATTGACGCTAAGATAGAAATCCATTCTTGTTTTGCACGTCTTTTACGCTACTTATCTCAATGATATATCCCACCTAAGAAAGACACATAAGCGGCAAACCGGCTTAAGCGAGCCGCACCCTACCTACAAGGGACATGCTCATATTAGATTTGGTCTCGTGCATTTATTTGCCCCAGTTGCGAGGGGCGAGTTCGTACGAAAAGCTACAATTTGATTTTTCGAGCTATGTGATTTTCCGCAACATAAAGGCGGTCACGAACAGCATTCATGTTGTCTCCGCCTGCTAATAAAACATGTAGAAATACTCTATAACAATGAATACCGAGTACAGCTGTAAGCAGATCTATACTTTTTGCGATTGAACACAACCCTTTATGATTATGATTATAGCTACTACTTAATGGTGAATAGTATATAGATAGGAAAAAAACACGTGGCACACTGTTCCGTAGATCTACTTTATCATCTACTTCATACACTCTCATCATCTATCCATTTAAGGCAAACAAACAAATACCAGATAGAATAGATTTGTGACAACCCTAGTACGAGATTTCCCTATTTTCGTACGAGAGGCAATACCATGCATAGCTTCTAAGCATTGCAAAAGAAACGAAAGCTGTGTCCGTTGTACTACATGCGGAAACCAAGTAACTTTTACGAACGTTCAGCACTGAAACCAAACTATGTCCCTGCAATGTTCGCATTAACTATTTCGCACTATTTTGTTTTACTAAGTCCATGTACTACCAACTCAAGTCGAAACAGATTGAATGTAAGCTATGATACACATGTGGGTCGATTTATATATTCATACGTTTAAGGACTATTTTATTGTTAGTTCAGCATATGTATTGTAATCTATTGGGATCTTTCGCCTGATCTGAAACCTATTCCTTAAACAATACACTTCTTTATGTTACCTCCTGTTCTTTCTATTCAATATATTACTTTTCCTTTTTTTCCTATAAAATCGCATCTAGCGTTTAGAAATATCACTCTGCAAAAGACGACAGTCAAAAATAGGCTTCCTGCGTTTCTAAGACTAGGAGCTTTCGTACGTTTTTGCTTTCGCAAAGCTGACAATTAAAGATTTCGAAATTAAACATTTTCAAGTTTTGTCGAAGTGAGCTCTTAATCTGCATAAACTGTACCACGGTTCTCACCTTGAAACACGGAATTCGGGTCTGTTTTTTAAAATCATATTGGTACAAATCATTTTGTCTGCAATGCGAATTCAGCTTCTTAGAAAAAAAAAAAAACTTATGAGAGTTATCGCCTGATCCTTATCGTAATCATTGATGTCACGATAATTATTCGTTGATCAAAATTGACTTTCCCAAAGACAGAGCCCACACCATACGTATCGAGCTGCAGTTGATAGCACACTGATCTTATGACCCCATCATACAGCATATTAAAGTAACCTCTGTGCCGTATCCTGTGAAAAGTTATATATGAAAACATAACATGAACGGTAACAATAAGAATCTATGCAAAGCAACCCAAGATCTTTCTCTACAGTTGCCTCAGGTAAGAACCAACCTTTGCAAGTAACTTTCGTTGTTGCCAAAATACGCGAGAATCAGTAAATATATAACCTCCTTTTATAAACGTCAGTAATTCAGGTTCTTGTAAGTTTAGAAATGCCTTGGGTCAGCCCCCACGATCTGAATCAACTGTTCAGTGAAAATAATACAATTTCTTTGACTACACCAGTAATTCTCTCGTCTCGGTAAGTCTCAAGCCAAATCAATACGAATTTGAGACTCGGTCTACGCCTGAACAATGATAGCTGACGTCTTCAAGGAACGACCTCCGTGCTCTTAGCGATGCAATTTTGTTCTCGAGAAAACGGTGCGAATACTGGGAAGGTTAACCACAGCGAAGTGATCTCCGATCTTGTATATCTCTATAATACTGGTAACGCGCAAATAGCTCTTTCGCTTGACAGCTTTGCATAACTAAACAATAGATTTCGAAATACCGCGTTGTTTCAACCGCTTTTAGAACTTCGCTGAAATTCACCTTTACATCTCTACTGTAGACAAACTGAACAGTATTTCCTACCGACTGCAGGTGTATAGTGTATAGTGCCAAACTAACGCCATCCCTTTACCTTAGTGAAATCATGCCCGTTTATGGTCGTTAAGTTTTTCCGGATTTTTCTCGTTGTAGAAAAAATCCGGATCTTTCAAATAAGCTGAATATGAATTATAATGATTGCGAGGAATGAATACATCTTTTATCTACTTGTTAGCCATAACTATGTTTTTTTTTGCCTAATTTTAATTAATGCAATAATGATAAATATATAGGCGGCTCCTAATGTAGTTTATTTATGCTAACGTTATTCAATCATTGTGAGCAAGTATTTCTCATATGTGTCTCAAATTATAATGACGTCTCAACATTATGACAGGCAACTTTGTTGTCTCCAAACTTTCAGTGTTTCCAGGTTTCACAGTGAATACTCCGATAGGCTACTGATTCTGCAGATAGAAAAAGTTGGTGCTCGATAGGCTATCGAAAACAAAACGACATGATGGCAACAGATTAAATTTTCCTTTTGCAAGAAAAGTAGTGTCTTAGATCAACCTATCACGAAATAGCTAACTGTATGTAACACTCCAAGTAAGTCCTATTTCAATGTTGGACAAATTCTATAGGCGATCATCCTGGTCTCTTCGTCTCACCTATTGCAACAATTCAAACAGAAGTTAGTTGCAGGGTACTATTATAATGCATGATCGAAACGAAAGGACTACTGAAGTGTATAATGCTTCGCGTTGTACACTTCAATACCATATAGATTAATATTTAAACTTCCGATTTTTTCTTTGAGTGGTCTATGGTGTTGTCATACTGCCGGGATCGCGCACACATCTTCAGTCCCCCAGCGGCTCTGGTGACGAGATTAATGCTGACCTGTACCTCATCTCGTGGAGTTAATGAGCGTACCTCTACTCGGCGCAGCACGTTTGCCACAACGACTTTTTCCTCCATTAAAGCAAACCTCTGTCCTGCAAAATCAAGTTGCTAGGGGTCAAAGTCTACGACTACGATAATGTCTCAGGGAACCCTGTCTCGAAGAACAGCCTGTCTCGGATCAGACTGGAGAAAACTGTTCTACAACCCAGATTATTGCTTTTGAAAAGAATACCGCTAATATATTGACAATAATATAAACGTTAATCTCAACGAAAGCTAGCGCGATAATGAAAACGAATGATTACTAAAAATCGAGAACAGGCGAAAACGATCAACTAAGTTAAACGCACTGCATTATACTGCGTTGTTGTAACGATATCTCAAAGAGATACTGTGGAATTTAATATGTCATTTTTCACACAGCGGTTACGTTTTGCATGATTATTGGTTTTCCTTATTTTATTAGAGGAGGAAGTTTGCGACAGCTTAATAGCACAAAGGAAATACTAATGGCGTAACTATTCAAGGTGTCTGAAGATCGAGAATTATCCGAAGACGCATCACCACGTAAATCTTTTGTCAACATACACTCAGTCTGCAACACCCTTGACCAATCAACCGGTACCGTTTGTAGACGATATAATTTGGCACGAGTAGTAGCATGGTGCTACAGGCCTATGTAGTTATAAAATCTCTCTTCATGAAAATTGCGCTAGAATAAGTGCTTTATTAATAATCAAATAGATAGCTATATCAAACAAAAAGGGCATATTTACACGCACTATACCAACCTATGCAGTTTCGCGGGCCTGCTGAGAACGGCACGTAGGCATAAGGATGGGAAATCGCAAGGTCTGAGTGGTCTTGGGCGCTCTCATTTTGACTCTTTTGATAAAAGCGTTCTGGCATGAACTCCTCAGGCCATGGATAGATTTCAGGTTGTCGATGAAGTTGCATTATAAGCAATAAAATCGTCGAACCGGCTGGAATTACGCGATTGCCTTCTGTTCGATAATTTGCATTAAAATTGTTAGTTTAGATAAATCTCACGTATACATAAACGAATTATGAAAGAAATAAAAACAAACGGCATAAAAGGCCACTCCCATAAGATCGAGAGTACGCAGTAAGAACATTTTAATAAGATATGTCACGACCATTATTTTATTTTAAATATTTCATTACGGTAAGCTAAATTTTATTAACAAAATCTTCCTCCTGCATACAGGCAATACATAGACATAGAGTTACGAAATATACTAAAGTCATTGTATTTAGGATAAATACATAAATTAGGATAAATAGGAGGAATAAAAGCATTTTGTTCACAAAATAATTTATGTATTACACAAATAAGCTTAGAAGCTGGCAGTGCAACAAGATACTTATGTCATTTAATAAGATGTTGTACTTTTACATAAATATTGACGTCCCTCACTTACGTAAAGGCAGATCCCGTCGAAGTCTACGACCAATTAATGGAACAGATGGGTAAAGCCGTTGAGATTCCTGGAAGGTAGGATAAGCTTACCTAAGCAAGTCCTAATGTTTGCAAACGGGGTTGAAAGTCTATGGTCGGGCGATATAACCCCTTTTGCATAAAAATATTAAGTTCAGCCTTTGGTAAAATAACAATTTCTAACTTTTTACCTGTCTGTTTGTGCTATTTCAGTCGCAACTCGACGTTGCATAGAGAATAGCTTTGATGCAGGTATACAGAAACAGATTATAAAATGTGCCACCCTATGGCTGCTGACTACTATAAAAGGCTCTCGCTTACCTTTATCGCACACTCAAGGTACTTGAGTCTTGGCAGATGTTTACTTGTAATTGGTGCTGAAAGATCAGTTCCCATGACCTCAATAATTTCCTCAAAGATTCGCTGTTGCCATATGGGATGATGACCCAAAAGGTACAAGCACCAAGAAACGCCTGGAAAGGTGGGCGCACCCATTTTGGTCTTTGATATATCACCCATGCAAATATAATCATTATAAACGGAAAACAACGACTACTTGTTGGCTTTGCATATATGCGTAATAAGACTCGACACGACATGAGAAGTTATAAGCAGGATTTCGTGACAAGTTATCTGGCTCAAATTACGTTATTAGGTTCGCAAAAAAATCAGATATGCTTATCTGTACACGGTACAAGATGTACGGGCTTTATCGTACCCATAGCTGTAGTGTCGTGACCCTCAAACATGAACGTGTCAACCTCCTCTGCAATATCAGCCAGCGTCAACGCTCTAGGATTTTGGTAATGTGTTTCAATTAAAAGATCCAAGAAGGCTCTTTTCTTCCTTTTGCCAGCAACCTCCGTTTGTTGTTGTTCCTGGGATGACATATCTGCCTTGTATGATATATAACGCTCGTTGATAACCTGCTCACGAAAGTCATTCGTTCTATGAGTGTACCGTTTTTCCCACAGTTGCTAGGCTTCAACTAATATCCCATTACAACACTTTATGTCTCTTTAAGCAAAGTCACCCGATCTCGATCTCGAAGTACGATTATATGGAGATCACCAATAATTCAACCAATGTTGTATCGAATGGTACATTTTTCAAATAGAATTTCTCTGAACATGAAAGCTCTCAGTACGGGACTTGAATCGAATAATATTTCGCTTATTTCCATAGACAAATGTTTTATTCAACTAAAATTGCTGTTAAATGTAACACTGTGTGACGGGCGCCAAGGTGATCCTCAAAGAAGGTTTCGTATCGAAACGAGTACTAATTAGATAATAATTCGATGATTATTTAGTATTATCTGACACTAATTACTCACTCTTCGTGTGAAGCTGTGAAGCACGTCAAGTGCTTTGTAAAAAGCTTTTCCATCCGAAGTCATTCGGAACAAAAATTCTGGCCGTAGCCAAGGGTTCGTGTTCCGTTTAATGAAAGAAGCTCCTACGCTGTGGACAGCCTGTACGTAGGCAGACTGAGACGCCCGTTGAGCCTCCAGCTGGACGCCCATGGCTGTTTCTATAAAAAAAAAAATCACATTCATATCTATCGAATATAACGTATTTAAATATTGGGGCAAGTAGAATTTAGGTACGTACAATTTGTACAACGTATCTATAACATTAGTCTTCTTCTAACTTCGTCATATAGGTTTTGTCGAAACTAGATACGCCTCCAGTTAACTATATACGGAGTACGGTACCCTCTTGTAATTTGCTCTTCGGCTTATTCTTCTCAGACTCTACCTAAATCATAAGGGATGGCGGCACTTTTTTTGGCTATGCTAACAATGTAATTTTGGACGTTATGTTTATTCAGATTAACAACCAGCTACAGTTTGTACTCGAGACCGTTTACAGGCTCGTTTTAAACAGTGCCTTTTCTTCTTAATGACACCGGTGAGCGTGTCGATGTCACTATTTTATGATGATGATGTCAACGTTATGAGGACTTGTTGGCCTCCTGTATGACAACACTCTATACGAAGCCTTTCTGAATTAAATGAGATGGCATAAAATCTCCTTCACTAGACACCGGACGTAAACTTCTGTCAAAGAATTGTGCTTGCCCAGATCAGGCACACGATAGGCACATCCTCTGCACCGCGAGCAGGCTAGCGATCATTTCTGCAGTTTATCCTTGGAAAAAGGGTAAAAATTACTTTCCGCGTAAATATAAAGGATCACCTGCTGCTTCATTTTACAAAATTGTGTAGCAAATAACGCCAATTAAATACTGTGCGTTAATTATCTTTGGAGTGCATCTGTCCCACTGGTATCACATGTGATGTGTACCGAAGGTTTTCGTGGACAGCCGTATTCTCGCTCGCATCGAATCTCTTGATTAACTGAAAGTGAAGGATCATTAAAAATGCAATTTTGAAAGGACACGATGAACTTGGGAATTCTAGATTTTCCACTGTGTCGTACTGGAACCTGTTTCGCCTCCTTCTGTATGTAGCCACGTATTTTTTTGCGGCCGCGGTACACTTTCAACTTGATGTGCGTATAGTAACGACGCCCTGTTTTTCCGCATCACGAATTTGTCGTTTTGTTTAAAAAAGATAAAAAAGAAAGTCTGTTATTGGCAGTAGCATATGGACGCATGCTCGTTACGCCACGCGGCTCGCCAATGAATTTGTACTCTATTGAATGCCGTACGCTATGTATACATATATCATAATAATTATATTATTATTAGTCAACAATCTCGAATGTTGACGGGAAAAACTTTAACCCCATGATTGTAGGGCTTCGATTGCCCTGGTCACCTGCTATCTGATAAATGGTAAACGTATGCATGACACCGATAAAAAAAACTGATGTTTGGCGTGTTTCTTTGTTACTGATTTCTTTGAAGGCTGTTCAAACATCCTTTTATCATTGGTCCAAACCCAAAATAGGCGATAGCTGAATATATATTTGAGAAAACAGATAAAGAAAGACTTTGTCGTGACAAAGCCTTGACACTGTCCTACCACAGATGATATCAAGTGTGCATAAAGATGCCTCGTTGCAGATGTCGAAAGGCTTTCTCGCACTTCCAAATTCGCTTTCAATGCGCTGTCCGAGGAGTTGGCTTTGTCGGTCGAAAACCTCAACGAAGTCTTCCAGAATGCCGAAATGGAACGCAGGAGTCAGCAGTTTACGGCGGGAACGCCACTTCGGACCAGTACTGCGATAGGTACGAAGACAGGAAATAGGAAAAGTATAGTTATCAGTATACAAATGCCCTCAACAACAAAGAATGTGTTCTCGCAATTGTATGATACAAATTCGGAAGAAAAAAAAACTTCACAGAATATATTGACGAGAAGCTTCAAGTGTTTCGAGGTTTACGTGTGATATTGTGGTATCGTATCAAATATATCGAAACAGCTCTTGGCGTTTTGCGTAACCCTAACTACGGTATGTAGCTTCTGGTTACATTCTGGCTGGCGAACATATATCGCCAGTCAAAAATGCTAGATCAAAAGCTGTAAGCATTCAATTGAGAATGTTTATCTGCACTGCGATCTGATTACTTGCAAGATAATTATACAGGGATAAAAATGCTGTGAAAACTGAAATTTGGTACCTTGTCAGAAGTCCCGTTCCAAGCCATGGATGAAGTAGTTCGTAACTTTGTGCTTTTTCAATATGTTTGTTTGAAGTGAGCAGTACTTCAGCTGCTTGAGGGTCAGATAGCATTACGAATGGGTGAGCGCCTACCCAAACTCGAAATGCTCCTTTCTCCCTATACATAGTTTCCAACCCTTCAAAAGCACGATAGACATCTGAAATTGCAGCAATTTACGTTATTGTTTAATTACATTAATTAATAGAAGTTATTCTCAAGAATAGGTTAATAAGTGGAGGTGTCCAGTAAGGCTACTTTACGAATGCCATTATAATTATTGTTATATTATTAGAAAAAAATATTTATAACTAGGAAAGACGAAGGTCCTTCGAAGAAAAAGGAAAACAGCTCGAGCTTAAAATGTTTTTTGTTTATTTTCCCTATTATATTCGTTATAGTTTTACTTATGTGTGAAAGTTCTAGCATAGCCATTGCTTTAACTAGAGACGTGAGTACAGTTATCAAAGAATGAACACATCCATATTAGTTCGACTAGGCAATGTTGGTTTCCAATTAATATCGGTAAACGTTATTGTAATAAGCAAAAATCACCTACGGGCTAGAAAGTCAATTTCGGGATACCGCAAGCAGTGCATGAGAAATGAAATTTCCCTGAAAAATGGTACAAACATCGAAGGGGGACCCCCGATAAAACCCGTCTCCGGAAGCGGATAACGCCATGAATGCCATTTATACCAAATCGCACTAAGCAGAAACAACTGCAATAGAAAAAGCAAAATGTCTTCAATATAACTGCAATTGCAAGTCGACTTAAGATGAAGTGAAGCATAAATCCTGTTGACAAAAGATCTGGTTCTGTGTTAGGGTGTGTTGCTCATATTTGGGTATGAGCAATTTCTCATGATGGACCCAAAACAAAGAACATTTAGAATTAGATAATTGATTTTAGGTCGTTCCGAAAGTAATGGAAACTATTGTTTATTCTTCCGCCTTCCAAAGTATTATAACTTTAAGGAGGAACTTCGTACTTGCAAGCTGCTATCGTCGTTTTACTTAGGCTGCTTGATTTTATTGCGAGGCTGACCTCTGAACGTAGACATAGCGAGTTGAAAAGTGGATTTGTGATGCCAGCTAGTCTCGCATACGAAAATGACTCCGGAAGCACCCGGAACAATATGTAAACTTGGATTAGAAATATTAAACGTTGTAATATGTAAATTATTGTATGTTTATACGAATAGAAATTTGTCTAATTTTTAATAATAATTAATAAATAATAATAATAATAAATAATTAAATAATAATTAAATTTGTCGATAGACAGGCTAAATTAAGAAAAAAAAAGGAAGAGAAAACAATTCTTTGGTTGGTATACCGTATAGACGGTTATTACGAACGCAACTACGTAGAATAACGGTTGCATAATGGCTCGTACTCCGGGTGACCCTTGACGACTTCAGATACAAGAAGGCCTTCTAAACCGTAGTTTCAGTGCTCAGAGACATTTTCATTAATACTTGAATATATAATGATGAAGACGAATATCTCAAATACAAATACATTCAGCGGAAGATCCAGCTGCACAAAGATTTGCAAAGGTCTGCCACTTAGTGGTGGTAATTGTCACATACACAATGGCACTAGGTTACATAGTTGCAATATGAATATTACTAGCGCTGTACTTTCACTCTATAAGCCAATTGACAAATTAGTTGTTTCGATTCCTTCTTTTTAGCTACCCGACTCAAACTAATTATCTGTCATGATAAAGATAAAAAAAAACGTTTATCTCGAATGACAGGCTTAGTCCAAATTCGAATCAACTGCAGCCGCGCGTTAACTTCTACTTCAATATACGGAATACTTATCTTTCCGTATGATACTCTATGAGAGGCCAGCTTGAGGACGGCCGCATTTTCACGTTGTTTTTAACCAAATCGTTATCTCCATGCCTTAGTCTCAAAGGATACCTTTCAAGGAGTGTGCGCTGTACTAGCGTGGCGTCATTGACTAAAATCTAATCGAAACAAATCTCTTAAGTCAACACCTTTGACGGTTTCAAGTATCCATATGCATGGAAAAACCTAAGGCAGACCCTTTCCACCGTTTTTTTACAGTCTTGCACTTTTCCACGGGCCCTGTAACCCGAAGCGTGTTTCGACTTTCGTTTGCAGTGCTGGTAAACATAACTGAACCATGGTATAGGTCCTACCAGGCCGTCGAGAACAACAAGGTGACAGGCCCACAACGAACACCACAGGATCGCCCTCGTTCTAGCCTTCTACTGGACTGTACTTTTTTTAATTAGTGTCTGCGTGTGGATACCCTGCCGGCTTAGTAGAGAAATGTTTTTCTATTAATAATTCCCGACGGCAAAGGCTAAATAGCGGCGCAGAACCGCAAAGGAGGCGTACGCTACGAGCCACTCTGATGACGGACAAGGTATCCGTTTCCTTGAGCGTACGAAAGTTCTCCTAAATAAAACAGCATGCACATTGAATAGAGCGTTTAGCGGAAACAG
Organism: Varroa destructor; assembly: GCF_002443255.2. Taxonomy (NCBI): domain Eukaryota; kingdom Metazoa; phylum Arthropoda; class Arachnida; order Mesostigmata; family Varroidae; genus Varroa; species Varroa destructor. The sequence goes on from NW_019211455.1 coordinate 9,053,579, forward strand.
TATACACGTTGTTGCTTGACAGTGTTAGGGTAGCACTCAAAAACTTAACGAGCCCCCTTAGCGCACTGAATGGTGATTTCGGAGCACATTCGATTCATGACCTATAGATCCGGTTCTACGTATCCTGGCGAACGGGCGTATACCATGGTGTGTACCGCTAGCTGGGATCCTGCGGAGGAATATTTGTAGACGACGAAAGGGCGGAGCGACCTGCTCTCAGACAACAGATATGACAATCTAAGCACTCTTCTGTTCTCATTCCTACTAAAAGATGTTCGATTCAAGCTAAACTTTACATGATAGTAGCTAACTTTGAGTAAAGGCTTAAATTGGATAAGAGGAATGATAAAATTCAAAAGGGAATGCAGGACTACGGCGGTAATGTTAGTCTATGGCCGGATCTCCTTTTTGGTGCGAAAACAAGTTCCTAAATCTCGAGCTTACGGAATAAATGTAATTTGGAAGACTTTAAGGTAAAGAATCTCTTTTCCCCCAGACGAGTGAAAGCCTATTTGTTGTAGCGTGCTTTGGGCCTTCATCGCAGGCCTGAATTTGCCTGCACTTACGCGGTTTGTAAATAGAACTAACGCCTGACAGACGGCTGACGCTTTACGGCACCAAACGTAGTACTTACGCGTAGATTCGAACCTAAACTATCTAAGCAACACGTAATTTAGTAGGGCAATACGGTATCACTATCATTTCACGGAAACCGTAGTACGTTACCTTGATGTACCTCAGCAGTTTCCTTGTAGGTTTGTAGTAGTTGGCATACTTTATTCTGGCACGCTGCCCTTGGATTGTCAAAAGATGAGTAATTCATCAACAATCAGAAGCGCATTTAAGATTTTCTTTCTGCAGTCGACTATAAGGACCTATATTTTACAACTGAAATTTTTCGAAGTCAATTTTCGTTAGTAGTGCTTACTTTTCTTTTGTGTGCACAGTGCCGTGGAACGAGAAAATTAGTTGAGAAGTCTGAATTAACTGTTGGTCTAATAATGCGTGCTTTTCCTATGACAGATTGATAATGAACACGTGTTTATAGCCCTGGGAAATAATTGTAAATTGTAGTAGCCGTTAGTTTTCCCAGTCTATTATTTATAATAGATAAATAAAAATGCGAAGATTTATTTAGTGAACACTAAAATTATTTTTAACAAAAGCCTAAGGGCATATATATATGTAACTTATGCACTTGGTTGTCCATGCAAAACATCGTTTCCGAAGGTCAGCCATCGTGCAATTTCTACACGCTACAAAAAAAACCTTCTTTTTTTGCCGGAAATCGACCATACATGTTTTTGCTAATTGAAACCCAAGAAGAATTTTCATAAGGGGAATCGGAAGATCCTCAATATAGATTAGATTTAAAGAACTTAAGAGGTCACCAAAACGGCTTAAATTGTATTAAAAAAGCGATTTTTGATGCGTCCAGGTCTTTACGACTAAAAACAAACAGCTCATTTGAAGAAATTTATTCAGTTAGCAGTAAGCTGTTACCAGTAAGAAGTGGCGTGTTGCTTTGGTAAAATCGCAAAAGGAAATTCGATTAAAAGAAGAAAAAAAATACAAAAACATTCGAGATCAAATGAATAAACCTTAGTTAATTGACTAATTGTGTACAAGGGATGTCGAGTTATTAGAAAAAATCACGCACTCGTTTCAATTGCAAAATATTTTAATTGGTTTACAGGGTAAATTGACGATATTAATCCTCGATTTTTAATAACAAAAAAAAAAACGCTTAGATTTCAGGCTTAGTGTCTTTCGTTCCAAAATCTCGTCATACGTTACTCCTTCCGCACGCCGTCCATCAATAAACCTCCCGCTCATTTTGTTGTACTAAACGCTAAGCCCTCATATAAAATCACGATATTCGGAATTCAGCAACAGTTAGTATTAATATGAAATATTAATAAAGACATACATGCGTTTCACATTTCAAAGGCTATCCTAATACAAAAACCCCCAATAATACAGGTAACAAAGTCTGCAGAACATTTAAGCACTGGAAGAGGACCCCTTGGTAGACTGTAAAAAAAAAAGAAAGCATGTTAAGTGTGGTCAGCGGCCTGCTCTTCAGCCAAAAACGATCCTAAAAATATATAAAGTATTTTTCCATATATGTGTTAAAGATATACCGCACGAATTTTATTACTGCCCATTTTTTCCTAATCTTTCTAAAAAACGTTACTATATATTTTCTTGTTAAAATATTTGCCATTAGCATTTACTAAGATATAGCATTTGGGATACTCGTTACTCCCCACTACTGGAAACTTATATGAAGGCTCATTATATTCGTTGATGACTAGTAAATAAAAACCTGAATATGAGCTCCTCAAGGTTATCGAAAAAGACGTAACGTTTTTTCCTCATAGCATCGATGCTAAATGTACAGACCAACTTGAAAAGCATTTCTCGTGTACCGAAAATAGTAAGCTTGCAGCGGCCCTATAGTGTATCTTGGCGCTTAAGTTAGTGACAATTCAACTATTTTTTTTTACGTGTGTAACTATTGGCCTATACACTTTGTGCCGCTCTAAAACGATAGGATCCAAAAGCCTGAAACATGCTCGAATAAATCTAGGCACAGATATTGCTGACTTCCCACAATCAAATTCGTTACAACGGCTTCCCGTCGCCACCGCCGCCGTAACCATCCCCGTAAAACAAAAACAGGAAGTTTATCGTCGTCGATCGGCTTCACTTAATTCATGGGCCAGAAGATCTGCATGCTAAGTTCAAATATTCACCTTGGACGTCAAAAATACAACTGTTATCTTAACGAATTCAAGTTCGATTTTAATAACAAATTTAAAGCATATACTTACGAGTTTTGTGTTTAGGGCAGTTTACACCAGGCAGAATTGTTTGTCTTTGTACCATTCTACACAGAAATCTATACAATTGCTCGACAATTGTTAAAGAAACAAGCAATTTCACGATACCGTCTACTACTAGTTTTCAATAATATAGTAATATGATGAGGCTTCAAGATGTCTTTTTATAGAGAATTGGTTCCTGAAAAGAGACACTTATTTATCGCATTTGTGAATACAAATAGATGCTAGCTCTGGAAATACCATTGAAATAATGAGCTACAAGTAATCTACACTGTAAGAATGGGAAGGTAAAAACGGTCGTACAAGCCGTGTATCTCGGTCCGCAAACAAGTTCATTGTTTACATATATGTAGTTTATGCATCGGTAGATAATTTATTTCGTATTCGCAGGAACACTATTGCGATTATCTTCATGGTACAATGAATATCAATGATTTACACAGTAAAGTTATAGATCAGCAAGTTTCGGTCCTTTCGTTGCTTCTTCCTTTGCCAATATTACGTACTATGTAACTTGACGTACTTATTGAACTATTATTATTATTATTACAAAAATTCTACGAGAAAAAAGAACCAGTGTAACCTTCATTGTCCGCTAGCTCATTGTTACGCAAATTTAGAAGCGTCGCTTCCGCTTTACACCTGATGCACTGTCTAGCGTTCTTTCGTTGTATTCAGTACAAACTTCAATACGCTGTAAACATCCAAACTGAGCTCAACTTCATATGATTCGTTTTCGTTCAATAGAAAAAGCTTCAATTGTCTATTTGAGCGATCCACTTTGCTTTCTATCTTTATTATGGTATATTACTTCATTTAGTAATCGCTAGCCAAAACTTACGTTTGTCGCAGTACTCAGACGACGCATTTACAGATTCAGTTATTCAATAGTTGAAATTCTAGCTTGACCTTGATCTAGAGTCGCTTACCAATTGCCTGCCCCTCAAATCTGTTACAGTGGTACAATGAGGATAAGCGGTTGCACAAGGGCTTTCGTTTACTTAGTCCTGATTTCCTCACTCATAACTACTATTCATATCGGTACTTCATGAAGCCAAACATTGATCTTTTAGTGCACAACATTGCTTCACAGGATTGTCTTTTACAGTTGGAATTGTTTGAGGTAGAGTGGTTGGTTAAAAAAAACTAGTTTCTATGCGTTTGTCTGAGGACGAGGCGTATCCGTTATGTTTTTTACGTGTTATGTACACGAGCATCTGTAATTGAGCACTGAATTAAGTGACATTTTTTAGTAAACGCTGCTTTACTATGAACTATCCGCGTACGCTGAAATAACAAAGACCTTAGCGGTACAGTCCTGCTGTAAATGACGTTGGCCTATTGTATAAGAACGGCTAAACTCACAAGCTTCGAACGGTCTGTCCTGTGTAGGTTTTAGAAGGATAGTCTTTAAAATTATTTTAAGATTGATTCATTTGACAATGTGCGAACCACGTCTACCAGATAATCTATGCAGTTTGAGCCATTCGTTGAGTTCTTGAAAACGGCCAACTGAGGCTTCGTCTAGCACCTGCTCAGAGCCTTTCATGACGGACGATTTACTTCTCCATTGATCACTCCTAATCAAAAAACGCTTATTCGAAATACTGCCAGCGTATTATAACTCAGTAGTTTCAACGGAAGCCTTAATCCTCGAAGTGATAAGTATTCGAAATAGGCACTCCGGCGTGGCTAACGATCGGAAAGATATCAATGACAATAAATATTTGTCCATTAATTACCAGATTTTACCGCTGCCACCGAACAGCGTAGGAAGCATACGCCTCTTGATCTTCTAGTAGAAGCAGCAGCTGTACTTGTTAGCTAGAAAAATAGTTGGGATTGTGAAAGACCTCATTTATATATATACATTGTGAAAAAACGCTATTCGACTACTTCATTCAAACGTCGAAGCAGTCGAATTACGTAGATCCGAATACGTCAAAAATAAAAACACACTCAGGGTTCTAGACACTTCGTTTTTCGACGGTACGAGGAACACTTTCGCGTACTATATCGATCGGGACAATTAGTTAATTTGTGAGTGATCTTGGCGTGATTCCGCCTTGAAGAGCATCAACCGTCCCACGGATTCATTCGACAAAATTACCGTACGCCTTCACAACATAAGAGACTCACATGGTTGTTGAAGAGCTTCACTATTACTAGAGCTGAGAGTCGTTTGTTTCAACAATCGCCCAAGTCCCTTCCCAAAATACTGCCTTTTCTTTTAAATAAAAAATAAACTTACATTTGACATAATGTTAGTCATTTAGAGTCTTCTCTTTTACCGAGGTACATTGTCCATTTATAATGGCACAATTTAGGTGTCATAGTGACTGACCAGTACCAGTATAGACGATCCACTAAGTGAATTCAGAAAAGTTCACGTTGTTATAAATTATAACATCAGGATTTGGACTAACAATTGATCTCGGAACCAGCTGTCGGGATAATATTGAACAAAAGGGCCGATAAAATACACGTAGACTGTTCCTTAAGAAGTTCAAAGTGCGGGATCTGAAGGCAATGTGGCACATACGCATAATAGGCTGCACCGAATTTCGTAACTTGGGAACACTTTCCAGTGCCTTGCCCGTCCGATGACTTCCAGTAAGTCACTATATGTACATTTCTGGCCTGGTAGAGTGAGGAGTTGCGATCTCAATAGTGACGATAATAGTGTCGACCCAAGGCCTAGTAGTGTTCTATCGGAGATGACACGTTCGCTAGCAATGGCATTGTGATAATTTTCAACATCAACATCAGGCACAGAGGTTTTCTCTGAACACATTTGTTGAGCCTTCGATGTGCCAATGCTACGGAGATCGGCAGATTCAACAGTACGCAGCTTGCTATCGCCTCCGCCCGTCTCACTTCGCTTAAGCGTCTGTGAAGGAACGCTGCTGTCATCGACGACATCTCATAGAGAAACGAACACGTTTCGCGACTGAGTTATTTTAGGCACTAACACTTATCAAGTTTCGCATCTTGTTATGCTCGATTGTTTATCTTTTTATTTAAAAATTTCGCGAAAGAAACTGGCGATCATTCCTTTTCGTTACATTGAACTAAACTAGGAATTTTGTCAAGAACGCCAGAAACAATCGAAATCTGCTTCAACGGGCCCTTTAGCAAATATATTTTGCTATATCAGTTAGCTTCCTATATTCAGTTAGGGATTACGGCTCATCCATAGTTTTCGTATCTTCGACAAGTCTTGCTCCAAGCCAAACAAAGAGCACTGGGGGACAGCAAGTCGCGGGGTAAAATATTGACCCTTCGCCATAACGAATCTAAATAAAATAGCAAGTTACAGAGTTACAATGTTGCACAAGTTTGTTGTATAAAGGGTTCCATAAAGCGGACTCCCTGTGCATAAGTTTTGTCATTAAATCGTCACATTAGGAATAAAATAAATCAGCCAATTCAATTGTATTTTAATAAAAGCGTACTTTATGCATAAGTCTTCCTTTATGATATTACGATGATGTTCAGTAAACGTCGACGGCGAGGCCTAGCCCCCTTTTACCAACTGACATTCGTTGGCAGCTAAGTTTCCGCGGTGCTCAAAGAAAAAGCATAACTTATTTCAGTGAACCTGATCGTACCGTGTTAGTTCATTAGGTAATCTCCTAGACAACCGGAAGGCAAACTCTTTAAACGAGCGAAGATGATAAAGAACGGTATCCTATTTTAGGGTCTGATCTCGGCCTTATTGGAGGCCATCCTCCTCCAAAGTGATCTCAAACAGTCCCTTCCGAAAGCACAAAAAACACGTCGCAAATACATTGCTCCGCCGCTGGGATTGTTCGTCTTCGGGTACTTAACGTTGTACATGGTTTACTTTCGCGCAGAAATGCTGATAACAGATTTGTTGCGTAAAAGCAACACTATATAACGGCAAGCTGCGTGAATTTGCAACGAGAACATAAAAAGTGGGTTGGATAATTTGACAATATGTTAAATTGCGCGTGCCACACAATATAATGGCCGATTATCGTCCCTTCAAATTCTGCCGTAGTCAACCGGCCCTCCGCGGTACCAGCGATTCATGACGACTTTGGACGCGATCTCGTTCGAGATCGTCCGCCTTGTTTGGGGATTACGAGAAACGACTGGAAAAATCAATTCTTTGATAAGCGCTATCGTTATTGTTCTCATGTTGAGTTCTGCCGGTAGAGATCACTTGCATTTGATGGGAGTACCGTATGAAGCTGAAGTATGGTACCTTGTTTTTAGTTTGATGACCAAATAATGTCCTTTGTCGAGTTGTTTTTGGTTGTTGGAGGCCCGATTTTAGCGCGGGCCAAATCGTCCCACGTGATGAATGAAATAGCTAACAACCCAGTGTTACTGAAAGTCAATTATGAAATATTCTATAGATTGGGTGGTAGAAAGTAACTTTTTGTTACAAAAAAGATCAGAATGAATCATAACACTAACCGAGCACGCTGAAGTTTGACATTTATCCAGACGGTGTGTGACTATGTCTAGACTCGTTTGTTCAAATTAATAGTAAAAATAACAAAATAATTAAAAAAAATATTACTTCTATTCATTATGCTGTCAAGTAGAGAAGATATCTGTCATCTGGCATCAACGCCATAACAGTCACGTTTTCCGTGACGACATTTTTTGAATTTCCATATGAATAGTCAACGTTAGGTCTGATTTATTTCGACGTTGCGTTTATTGATTCATATACGAATCGTTCAACTTAATTATGCCGTAATGCAGCGTTTATATATCTAATAAACTGAGATTGCGATATCCCAAATAGCATAAATCTACAGCGTATAATATGTACGTACTTATCAAGTAGACAGATAAACTATTACCGAGCGTTCGGATAATGCCTACAGTGTTCTTATGTTGTGCGCGAATCAAATCTCGTTTAGGTCGATAAGGAAAAAATGCGTTTTTTGATATTTTTCTTTGAAAAATCGTAATTGACACGCTACACGAATTAGAAGATAATGACTACGCTTGTACTTGTCGGGTCGCTAGCACCGACAAAGAATGCAAAGCTTTGGGCCGATTTTCTTCCGGCATTATCGACAGTATAATGGCCATTAGGCTGTTCTGACGCGGCCCCGTATATTTGCTCAGCGAACAGCCTATTAGCGTTGTTAGGTCAAATCAACGCTTGAAGACTTAGATCTTGCTAGACGTTTAGGAACCCAAAATTTTTACTATAGCCGTTTTTACTATAGGTACGATATCTAGTTTCTAGAACTAGGTCCTACAGTTTCCAAGTGCGTTTTTTGGTCTTTGTGTAAAAGATTTTCGGTGAAAAAATGTTTTACGGTAAAAGATTTTAATTGATTACGTTATCTAGTATAATTATGCTTAGGAAACAGGCAACTTGCCCGCAGCTTATGGATTGGAGTTTATTCTTGTTACAGAAAGACAGTATTTACACGGCGCTACGATGCAGTATAAATAGATGAGTAATTGAGCCTTCCACTTATCGATTTTTAAGTCGTTTCTATCATCACGAATACATTCTCGAAGCTTTGTATTTAGTGAAGTTGACTTTAGCGGTACATTAATAATGTCACTGCTTAGTAATCTTATCAGTCGCAGGGTCACTCGGCGAACGTTGTGTTAAAGTTAATCGTCACGACCATATGTGTCTGGAATGAGCGACATGCACCCTAGTGGTAACTTCGCGGCCTGCTTAGGCGAAACAAGGCCACTAGTGGAAACTAGACTCACCAATGGGTCCCCGTCGTAGCTAAGTGGGTACCGTATTTGCCTGCTAATCTTAGGGATACGTTATGCTCTAAATTCGTACCCCGGCATTGATACACTTCGTTGTTTCGTGCTGGAGGCCAGCTGTCTAACAGAATACCTAACTGGATATGTAAACAAGCGTTACTGGTGAAAAAGGTAATAACAACACCGTTATTCGAATTAACATCGGCCTGGTGCCGCCACAATGTATACAAGGTAAGGTTAAAGTGTTTTAGCGCCATCTGCAACCAAAGACCACCATCGCTAATTGCTGGTTACATCAATTACAGTTGTAAAAATTCCCAGTTCGAGTCAAGAGAATTGCGTTTATGGCTTTTCGGTGACTGAGAAAGGCAGCCCGCGATCGTTTAGACATATTTCCAAATCAGCTATTGATTACATTATTTACAATGTTAGACCCACTCTAGCCACTAATAACATTCCCAAAACGTGGTTTGCTTATTAAAGCGGGATGAATCGCTTAAAACCGTCAAGTTTCGGTTTTATTCTTCATCAACAATAGAATACGGAAATAGGTTACCAGACGTAGCTTAGTGGAGTTCTTTATATGTTTGTTTTCAAATCATAACTAAAAATCAGTCAAATAAAGCCGGTTTATTTATTTCTTTTAGGAATGTCGGTTAGTTACAGCGTGATCGTTGGTTAAAGATATTGTTGAAGCTTTTTCTAAAACACCAGCTCTTTTGGAGCGCTGGTCCATAGAATTATGATTTACGTGAAAGCACTGCCTTTTTTAATTATGCTCAATCTAACTTAGCATGATCATTTAAGGCTACCCATGCTTATCAGGTCTATAATAGCTTTCTTCGGGAGCTTCACGGTAAGCGGCGAGTTTGCGGTTACGTTCCGAGTCCGTTCGGCATAAACGTTAGCGGCGACGGCTGCAGCGAGAGTGACCAATACCCATGAATCACGGTTATTACTGTTAGGCTAGACACGCCATTTGACGTACGTGCTTCATCAGAACAAGAAGATAGCCTCAAGATCGAGCTCATGCTTGTCTCGTGCCAGGGCCCGAAGTCCCATTAGCTACCTTTGGTTTGTCAGTAACTGCTGTTGCAAATGAATATTACAAATACAAGTAACAGCTCTAGACTCAATACAATTATATAGACAGTGAACGCTTTCGTAGCAGCAGCAGTAGCAGCAGTAAACTAGTCAGAACCAGCAAACTCTCATTGAAATTCACCAGTCTATTCGTCCATTCGGTAGGCTTCCTCTTCTTTGAGTCTGTGTTGTCTGTCCATCTAACTGACCGAGTGTCACTACGCGTGGTGGCCACTGGCCACGACGAAGCCTGTATCCTGCGGCCTTACGCCAGCAGCGCAGGGCACTAGCAGGACATGACGGCAGTGGTCGTATCGCCGATATTTAACGATACGTTCGTTTCTCTGATCGTCGGTAAGTAGACCAAAGCGCCTCGAGGACCCAGCAAGTTGCCTCTGAGTTTCATGGCGGTACCGTGGCCGATCAGCCCGGCTGTCTGGCTTCGGTTGCTTGTGCAGGCAGAGCCTGGCAGTAACATCGCATCAGCAGCTGTGGGTTTCTTGTCTTACCAGCCTGTTTGCGCCAGCCTGTTTGCAAGCAGCTCACAGGGACTGAGTTGCTCTATTGAGCTAGTGGCTTTACTCGTAGTCTGATGCTGCTGCTGCAGCGAAAGCCTATCTCCTGATGTTCGATGTGCTGGTCTGGTACACTAACCTATGATGGTCCGAGTTAAGCGAAAGAATGGATGCCAACGGCGAACCACCAGCAACGCCAGCGCGACTAGTGGGATACGATGGCTACTGCGGTTACTTCAACGGTGGTAGCGCACCAGCAGCAGCATGAACACAGCCGCCATGACCAGCAGGGCAACTAGGCTCAACCTGCGACGTTTTGAGAGCAGCCGCCCCATTGAATAGCTGCCCGGCAGCGCAGCGAACTGAATGCCGAACCGACGAATCTTCTCACTGGTGCCGCCGGGGACCAGGCCGTGAAAACAACCACTCGCTAACCCGACAAGCGGAAAGCCTCCTCTGGAACACGCGGGGCACAACGGACCGCCGTTGCCACCACTGCGACACGGGGCCAAACACAGACCAGTGGCGCCCGAACGGCCGTCGCTGGATCGAACAGGCCGACCGCTAACCGTCGAAAACCGAGAACAACACTCAGAGGAACTGCAATAGGAAAGAAATTAGAAAGAACAACAACCAATAATAGCAGAGGACCCGCTGGACTACGCAACCTCAAACGGAAAACGGATTCTTTCTGGTCTTCTGGTAAGCAACGGATAGTCTAAACCGAAACCAACCCCCAAAACGGGAAAAGGCCCACGAAGATTTTTCGTGTCCGTCTGATGTCTGCGCGATGTATGAAATCGACCATGTTCATTGAAATAACTGGCCTTTCGTCAAAGAGGTGAAGGCGCTAGAACAGCTACCGTGCACACGAAAACGGAGTAACTGATTCCTGTTCATAATAGTAGATGTTACCATATGAAGTGGTGTCTCGCACAACGGTGGCTTCTAGTCGAAGCTGCCATCACAGCTGAGTGTAAGACAGAATGAGTGTGAGTGTTCGATCCGTGTGTATGCCACAAGTGAATAAAGAAAATTTGCGACAAAGGTGACTGCTGTGCTGGAAGTGAGTAGAGGCTGGATTTCAATAGGATTTGTTGCTCGAGGTTGTGTGTTGTCTTAGTAAGAAAGAAAGAATCTGTGCTATTTTGTACGCACTTCTGACAAAAAAAAAAACAGGAATTCCGTGACAAAGGTAAAAGCGTCGTCACTTCATGGTGCATGGGGGCTAACGGAGGATAGTGGCACAGCTAGTGGGAGTCCGTCCCGACATGGAGGGTCTTCGGGGACCCCCAGGAATCTTTTTCGGAGTAAGGCAAGTATGCGGAGCTCAAAACGTTATTGGAAACAGCAATCTGGAAAATTTGGGGTATCGAAAACGCAATGCTAAGCAGTAAAAGGCAGATGCTTAGTTAATTCCATGATTACATAGCGCGAAGATAACGTTTGTATGTCCAAATAGGTTTCTAGAAGGGGTAAGAGATATTAAAACAACATGGGCTTAACTTCTGAATCAATTTGCCTTGATTTCCATGGTTTGAAAGTCGACCAAGATTTATAGCTAACTGTAATTTATTAAGTCCATGGCCCGCAAAGGTAATAAATCAGTATATAAAGGTCGCTGTAGTTGGATTTGCTTTCAATCGATCCGGCTGTTTTTTTTTCATGTAACAATTAGGTTCTCGTGCATTGATTTTTAGCCATTGGCGTAAACCTGTCGACCTGGTTTTCATTATGGGCCATACTGTAGTTTTATATGTATGGTAGCTTACTGAATTGAATTCGTTAATACATCAAGTGAACAAATAGAGTAATTGGGTGAGTTAACAAATAGCTAGTTTAGCTTACTCGTATTCTCCTTCACCTATGCTTGTGCTGTCATGTACTTCAACGCCGATAATCCACTTAGCCTTAACTAAGTGGATATAATACTAATGGCTTTCTTTCTTCACACAAAACGCATCAAATTCAAATGTGATTGGCAGGACTGGAACCAGCGACCCCTGATCTCTACATTTATATAAGCACAAAATGTTACAAATCGTTATATTAAGCATTAAAAAAAAACAAAGATAGACGCATTGGACGTACGTACCCGAGTTTAAGTAGCAAATAAAATTTTCGGGCATACATCGGTCTCTTGAAGTACATAAACTATAAAAATTAAATGAGTAGAACAAACTCTGGTGGGGACAGCTCAATTACTTTCAAGTAGAGCCTAATTTTTGCACTCACCTAAAAGACTTGCTCATACGAAGGCACAGGTGCCGCTCAATCAGTTCAACTACGTGCTTCATAACTCTATAATAAATACAACTCATTCTAAAGCCAAGCAATTATTTAACATTTCATGAGTGCCTTAGATCGAACCCGGATCAAAGTCTCCATAGAACTCATCAGTGAAGTAATCGATTGTATTACGACCCGCCATATACGTGCCGAAAACTTTTCCACTCGTCACCTATTTACCTGACCGTCGAAACCGTGAATGACACGAGACACTTTAATTGCGGGCTTGTATTAATTACTGATAGCGTCACTCACGCCTCATCTGATCTCTTGCTTGTACTGTCAGCTACTGAGCAGTGCATAAGGCCTCTCTGTGTAGTTTGTACTATTCCTATTCCGTGGCGGCCATTTCTCCATTAACTGTACCCTGATTTCTGTCCGTGTTCACACAGTTATCCGCGATTTTAGTATATGTTGCAGCTGAATCCGCTGCTGTTGTTGCTGCTACAGCTGCCGCCGCTCTTACCGTCGTCAACGAGAAGCTCTGGCCGGTTTCCCTTCATCTGCTTGTGACGCTAATTCCCTGCGTCCGCGTTCATATTTATGCTTTGTGCCTGTGTGAGGTGTGTGTCTGTGTATGAGTGCATTGCTACGCGTCTCCATGAGAGTGAGCCGTGTGAATGATATCATTAATAGATGAAGCAAAACCTTCTATCTCCTTGTGTGTCGTCATTGAAAGCTTTGCTTGAGGAGAAACAACTTCATATAGCCGGTGGCTGGACAACGACTACCCAGCTGTGCGGCAGTCAGCCACTGCCGAGGGAACAAGCGAACGCGAATGAACAAGTCAGGCCCAGTCAAGCAGCTTGACTGTCTTATCGTTGCCATGAGACACCAGCGGGTTGAGTTGCGGCCATGCCACCAGCATTGCTAATATCGCTGGAAGCAACGGCTGAAAGGGCAGTTCGGAAAACTCGCTCGAACCGAGCAACAACAGTGGCGGGCGCACGCTAGCCCCCTGCGATGAGCGACGGACGCCGCCGAGAGGCACTTCATTAGGCCACGACGCGCCACGATTGCCGCACCACACCTCGTCGTGTCTGTGTGAAACGCGGAGGTGATAGCGGTGCTGGGTGGCAGCACTGCAGCGTCGGTGCGACAAGCACGCCAAGTCTGGCGGCCGACAGTCGACTGTGTATAGAGAGAGAGCATGGCCACGCCAATGGCGGCGTTGGCAACCGAGGAACAAAAGAACCAACGACCAAGAAGCACCAGCAAATCATTCAATTACTGAATCAGTCGAAAAAACAGTAAACGGCCGTGGAGATCATCGATACCACCACGAGACTTTTGAAACGAGCGGGCAAATCGCGTCCACTATATTGCACTATGCAGAATACTGGACAGTCATAAAGAGCCAATTCCTATAGCCCCGACAGGTCCAACTATCTGTCTTACTAGCCCTGCAGCAACTACCTTGAAGCGCGGTGAACAAGCGCCGACTTCAGCTAGCAGTGCCGCAAACCTTAGTACAGTTGTGTGTATTATCAGTGCCAACTGTATTTGTAGAAGGACAGTGTAACGCGACAAGCCTGATCATGCTTGCTCCATCATGTCAGAATAAAAAGAGAAGGATATTTAAAGAACACTTTCTTGAACGCGTCTACAAAGTCGTTCACAAAAAAATGTGTGTCAGTAACAAAAAGACAGAAACGTAATTTAAGCGAAAAAAAAAAGGAACACAGTGACTCGGGGAAAACTAATCAGATTTGGAATAAACAGTTGTACTTGCTAGATTTGTGCGTTTATTAGAATTACTAAATTGTTTCTATAAAAAAATAAGGTAAGAAACATTTATTTATATACTGCCCTTTGGCAAGAAAAATCTACTATACTTTAAAACGTTTTACATATAAAGCGCTTATCAGCTTGCGTTCTTACCTATCCAAATCAATACAATAAATAGGAGCACAATAATGAATTACGTTCTAATTACGGAATCTTCGGGTTTACTGGTTGACTATAATGATAAGCCGCCTGGCAAAGGTACCTGTACCAAGTTCTTCTTTTAGATAGTCTAACATGCTGACCCGAATAAAAAGAACTTCTTCACGACGAATGAGTGGGTACCATAAGTTATATACTATAAGAAAAAAATTCGTTCGGTTTACGACACCGGACATTTCCGAATAAAGTAGCAGTGCTTACATTACAAACACTAAACGGTACTAGACGGATGTGCGCGTAATATTAAAGCAACTTTGATTCTTTTCAGCATAAAAGCTCATTCAAGCTATTACTCAAAGTGGTCGAAGATATTTCTCAATACGCTCCCACCAAGATAACAAAACGTGTCAATTTTGCAACGGTCTTATTCATTATATAGTCGAATGGACCAATATATAGGCACAGGATCAGATTAGGAGGGGGTGCATTCATATCACTATTAATAGAAGTTGCTACCTATTGGGAAGAATTTTCAATCAAAAATAGAAGTACAGCGTAGATAGCATTTGAGATAATCATATGGATAAGAACATAATAGAAGATGATAGTTCATTATTTATGCTTGTACTCGACCAAACATTCCGCTCATGTCTAGCTTTAGATGATTTCGAAACGGTGGGTCTGATATTTACATCATAGTAGTATTAGGCCTACAAAAACAAAATTCCGAAATTTTCGAAATTGCCCCGGCCGTACATTCTATTCGTCGGTCGCGTTTGTAGCGTATTATACTCCTTTTCGATCCAGGATTGTCAGTGCTGGCACTGTTCAGGTCTTGATTGATTTCGTTAGCAATAAATAGTTTTTGTGTGAGCAAATTACGGTATCAAAAATCTGCATATATCACGCTGGCCTGCGAAACACGAATCGTTAAGGCAACAATGATTATGGTTAGAATTAAAGGAAGATGCGCAATATATACCTTTGAACTAGCTCGTTTCAGTGTTTTAATGCTGCAGGTTTCGATTTGAAGGACTAATCGTGCTTTGGAGAGCTATCGCTGGCAGGTGAACAAGACTGCAGGCTCTGTCGAAAAAAAAACTTGACCCGATCGGCTAGAAATGGGCACGAAGTTAAACCAACGCATTATCACTATCCACTGCGTTGCTTAAGAGACGAGAAACGATAACAGATCATTTCCACGTGAGATCGCCACCGATAGTGGATCGCTTATGATAATCCTTAGAGCAAGCAGAGGAGGATAAATTCCAGGTAACCGTTCAGATCGAAACTTTAGAGGATTTGCTGCGATCTAAAAGCTACTTAAGCCCAGTGAAATAATACAGGCAGACCGCAACTTCACTCCACTTGTCGAAATACTGGCATAAAATACCTGGGGTGAGTAGAGAGTCACGCGCAGTGATCCTTGTCGCAAAACAAATCTGAGTGGTCTCAGAAACCTAGAACTCAGATAGATTTCGAGCGAGTTCTTTCGTAGAAGAATGATAGTCCAGACTTTTCACCGGACTACAACCTATTTAAATCTATGCAGTAAACGCTAGATGGTAAGCAATTCGAAAGAGAAAACAAATAGGGCTTGCTAATTATGTTGCATAAACACTCCGATATTTCACTGAAGAATCGATTTTTTGGCCCGAACTATTGAGAAAGGTTGAGGAGAACCGAAGCAGTTACCTACATAGTAAAAGTTAGTTTCGCGGCACATAAACTGAATGCAAAGAAGAAAGTATTTAACAAAAAGAATGACAAGAATTATGATTAAAAAAGAACACTATATAGAAGTATAAAACTAGATATTTTCTATTGAGCAGACACAGAACTTGACAGAATGAAAAAATCACAATGAAAAAATAAGATGCCTCCCTTATCATTGATATACCCTTATACACTATACATTTAAACGCGTTATAAAGCAGTCCGTATTCTAAGATAATTATCATTATACACCACATCTATTGTACTGAAATATTTGTCGTGTGACATCAAAAAGTTGTGTGTTATTAATTATTACACTATTCAATAGCAATTTTGGCACGTCACAACAATGAAATGTCGGTCAACAACAAAAAATGTCGGTCTTAATGAAGTCGCTTCTAGGTATAACTCTATTAACTGCTGATTATTGTTGCACGTTCTTATTGCTGGCACTGTTATTTGTTACTTTACGATCATTACCGTAAGCATTGTGTATTTCAAATACTCTTCTACACATGGGAGGCTAGGTAACTAGCTGGCCCAGTTCTTTGTGTACAGCTCAGATACAGCCTATCACTTTACAATACTCCGAGCACATGATCTGCACCGATGCCATGAGCATTGGGGGCCCCCAAACAAAAAGACTTTCCCACGACACCCCTGCTCTTCTTGTACCCCTCGCCTTTCTGTTTGCGTTCCGGTTGTGTCGCTCATCCCCAGCAGGTCGCACTCACAATCGCAGGTCAAATCAGCAGCCCATTCGACAATAAAAGGCCGCAGCAGCCGTTGGCGTTGCTAGTGAATCGGTATCTGTTTCCATAGACAACTCGTTTAAGCGACGGCCTGCCGCTTCCTATTCTACTCGTTGAGATAACGGGCAGACCCCACTGGAAGATTCGGGGCTAAACGAGCCCATATCGGCGGGCGCCGCTAGGCTTGTCGCTTTCTACTCACAGCTACGTACAATTCGTCGCAGCAACCAAAGAAAGATGGCGGTTGCGCCTTGAGCACATCGTAAGTAACAGAGAGAACTGGGGCGGGTATCATGAATGGTCGGGTGGCTCTATCGGTTTGTATGCGCGTTCTATGTCTAATGCTGCTATGAAACGCGTGCCGTCGTGGGAAAACGCGCAGCACCTCGATAACAACAATCAATAAACGTATATGTATATGGAGCAATATAGCCAACGACTGATCTGCTTCGATATCATATGAAGTACGCGACACTGTATTGGTGGGCAGCTAATTTACTTCTACCATTCTTATTCCTATTTCTAATAATAACAAGAGCCGATATTTCGTTTTGTACTCTCTATTCGAGCGAGCCTTGAAGTGAACAGATAACGACGAGACGCTCATCAGCTACTTGCTATATTATCGACAATATCGAGGTGATGTAACATAGAGCTGCATACATCGGCATTGTTTTCTGCAATCAATTTTGTCATAGAGCGGATTTATGATGAATCCACCTTTTGTTTGTTAAACTAAACAGCTATAGGGACAGAGCTAAAGTAGCAGCATGGGCATCATAAACCCTTTAAATGTTCACTCTTCAAGTGTCGAAACACTCGACAAAGAAGTTGTTGCTAAGTTGGTTTATCTTACCAATAAGCATCTTCGTAGCCTGACACAACCATTGCTGACAACGTGTAGAATGAATTTTACGAGCAAACGCACGTTAACACTCCACGTGCAAATAGAACTTAACAAAATATGTGAGTGATATCGCAACTGCCTTAAAAACGTGATGGGTTGTGACGAACGATAAGGCCGTCCGTAGAACCATCGTACAAATTTACCTGCATTATGCCATTGATACGTACCAGTTGAATATGTTGACAGCGACATTGGCGTCTTCAAGCGCACCGTTAATCTGTAAGCTCTTTTAGTACTATTCGTGTTCCGATTCCTGCCCAGTAATCGTGCTGATATAATAATGGGTCTTTAAGGTAGATGGGAAAAATGGTATCACCAGAGGCGTGCAGTTTAGTCCAGAGTCAGGCTGGACCTTCTCGTCATTATGGTACTGTTGAAGACGAACGACAGGGCCAAGAGACTGAAAGTGATGCTCAGGGCTCTAATGCAGTAACAACGAATCTGACGTGCCAAGACTGTGTCATCGTGTCGTGCATCTTTGCGGCTCTTCTAGCGTTAAACTGCGTTACAATAGGATTTGGCTTGCCAGCTTTGGCGAGGAAACGAGCAGCATACGGCAATCTAACAGTTCCAGCTTCGAGCAGTCCATTGAGACAGTTCAAGAGCTATGTCGTCGTCTCAGATGTGAATTATTGTGCGCCTATCGGAGCGAACGTAATTGCAAAGGGTGGCTCGGCAGTCGATGCTGCTATTGCCACCCTATTGTGCAACGGCGCCGTACACCCGCATGCTATGGGTATTGGAGGAGGGGTAATTTTCACGATTTACAATCACACAACGAAAACAGCATTCATTATTGACGGCCGAGAAACTGCACCTATAGGCAGCGAACTCTTTCCTAAAGACCGTCTCTCTACCGGGGCTTTGTCTATAGCGGTTCCCGGCGAACTTAGCGCATACGAAAAGGCCCACAGCCTGTTTGGCAGGATGCCCTGGAAGCAGCTCGTTCAGCCCACAATCGATCTTTGTAGGAAGGGGTTTCCTGTGACCAAAGAGCTAGCCAATGCACTCGCGAATAAACGGAACGAGATCAGTAGCAATGCCAATCTTCGATTGGCGTACTTCAATAAAGAGAAGCGACGGATTTTTGTCGAGGGTGAAATCATGACCTGCTCTGAATTGGCAGCCAGTTTAGAATTAATCCGCGACGAAAAAGCAGCTGCGTTCTATGGAGGAAGCCTTGGCAAACAACTCATTAGTGATCTTACTCGCCAGGGAGCTAGGTTGCGATTAATGGACCTTTTTGCGTACAAAGCGGAGTTACGTGAGGCCTTGCGCAAAGATCTATTGCAAGCAAACGTAACTCTATATAGCCCACCATTACCAGGAAATGGCGCGATTCTATCTTTAATCTTAAGTATTCTAGACGGGTACCGGTTTTCAGCTAAAAATATTTCGGATGTACGTAGTGCTTCCAAAATGTTCCATAACATAATCGAAAGTTTAAAGGTTGGGTACATCGCCAAAGCAAATCTTGGCGACCAGACGTTTCTTAAAAACCAAACAATGCTAGATTACATAATGTCAACAAAGTTCGCTGAGCAGATCCGTCATTCCATTTACAATGTAACTCATTCGTCAGAATGCTATCGTGTACCATTTGACTATCCACCAAAGGAAGAACGTGGCATTTCGCATACGATCGTGCTCACCTCAAATGGGGACGCTGTTGCTGCCACTAGCTCGATAAATAAAAAATTTGGTTCACTCATTTTGTCGCCGAGAACTGGCATTCTTTTAAACAGTCATATGGCGGACTTCAGCGTCGAAGTGTATGGCTCAAACGCCGTAGCCTCTGGAAAGCGCCCAATGTCTTCGATGGTCCCGGCAATTTTTGTGGATATTGACGGAACGCCCCGCTTGGTCCTTGGTGGTTCGGGTGGTAACCGAATTACAGCTGGACAGGCACAGGTAGCGATACAGAACCTTTACCTTGGCAAAAACGTGAAACAGGCAGTTGACGCACCTCGACTACACTATGAACCAGTACATGATAAAGTTTTTCACGAGGAGCAGTTTCCAGGCGTTTTAGTCGACAAACTGTGTTTCCGAGGGTACCAGGTAGCAGAAGATCACGAACCTTCGGCAATTAACGCCGTATCGATGAATTCAGCTGGTATTTTTGCCAATCTGGATTTTCGAAAGCTAGGTAGCGTCGCTGGGCTTTAAAGTCGTTGTGTGCAATACAATGACTCTTAAATAGGATACAAATTGACCAAAAAGTTGTTTTGAGGGGTAAGATGAAGTGCACACTAAGTAAATCATTGACTGTAATTCGTGCAGGAGCTTTAATATAACCCATTTACCTTTTTTTTTTTTATTTAAGCTTAACTTACGCATGACTAAGAATAAGGTTAATATAGTAAATGTATAAGACTTTTCTATAACCAAGCAATCTGTGCGATAGTACAGAAAATTATTTCTTGATCTACGTGAAATTATTTTCGATGTTACCTATGTTTTGGTCGAAATATAAGGAATGTAAATAAATTTATGTTTGGGTCCCAGTTTAAATTCGGTTCTTTTGTAAATAAATATATTTCATATGTTGAAAATAAAGTTGAAAAGTCCTTGTCGATTTTTCACAATCGCTTCTAAACCATTAAAAAAATTACAATGACAACTATTAGCTGTTTCGAAACTAATTTAGCACCAAGGTGTCAATACATACATATCATCTGACAGTACTAAAAATTACATATTGACGCTGATATAATCTATTAGGATAAGGTTTTTTGGTACGCGAAAGATAATTAAGCCTATAGCAACTATGATATATTCATTTCAACATCTTTGTATATATGCCTCTATACTCATATAACAGAAATATGAAGATACAAGAGTGTTCATTGATATCTTAATTATAAATGGAAAGACGTAGATAATTTTAGACTAACAATGCAGAAGATATACAGGAAAAAAGGATCCTAGAGTTACTCATCAGAATACAGCTTGTCTCTTTATGCATATGGGCTTATTATATACCATAGAGAGGTCTTTGGAATATAATAAGTTAAATATGTGCAAAGTAATTATTTTGGCAACTTTACCGTGACCTTAGCCAATAATGTGACCCTCACGGCCCGAAATTCGGTCGACCTCCAGTTGGTAAATTTTCAAAATTCAAGTTAAACTGGATTTGATATTGCCAGTTTGACCGTTCTTTACCTAGATCGCATGATAGAGCTGTAAATAGTAAAAGGCCGAACCGGCTTTCAGGAACAATGCCCAGGCTTATTTGAATTGTATGTTGATATGTGTTAAGAAAGATCTTTCAATAATGGTTTATAATCACATGCTGTGTGCTTACCTGCGATGTAACCTTGGCGCTAACTTTCACAGAATAAAGTAAACAAGGCATAGTTATCGCTTTGGATTTCTAAACCATTAACTCAGGGGCTAACTATATTAGGAATCTTGATATTTTTAACGGATTTAAAAAAACACTATGAAATCAGCCCAATCTTGGGCTTAAAACTGAATATGTGAGGCGTGTTTTATCTATTTCTGACTAACTGAGATAAAATTAGAATTCAATTTAGTATGGCTTTCCTATCATCACTTCTAGGTCCAGCCGTTTATTATCAAGGTACTCCTAAAGAACAATGGTAAGAAGTTACTTTGAAGAATGTGTTTTTGCCATCTCTTACACGCAACCGGGAAAAATGTGTTTGAAAAACAACTAAGTCATATTGATATTTAAAGAAATACACGACTTTTCGCAAAATTAGCTAGTAAATCTAAGAGTTTCCTTTATTATTGTCCTCTCAGCATGTGTCTGTTTGTGTTTTTATAAAAAGGTATCCTTTCATATATAATTGTTTATATATATATTTATAGAAATACACAACGGTTCTCATTGTTTGTTCAAGATCACCACGGACATTATAGTCAACGCCATTCCAACAGGTACAAAATTGCAGCTTCTCGCCGCTTTACGCAATGCTTGCTGTTATTACTTATTCTATAATAATTAAATCTTAATATTAATCTGGTAATTAATTAGTCAATTAATGATTCAACTACTCCCTTGTGAAATATGTACACAAACACATAACTATTCATCTGCTATTAATTGGCGACCAATTTCTGCTCTTTGTTTCCGCTCGTTTACCCGCTTCACCGTCAAACACATCATAAATCCAAATAGTATTATTTATATATATTTACAACAATTAAACAGTAATTACCAGAATCACCGGAAGAAAACGTTTCTTCAATCTGAGATAAACCAACTACACGCTGCAAGGTGATTCGCCGTCATTTGCAAACCGATGTTGCCACTTTTGTCTTGCTCAGTTACGTGGACCCGTGACCTGGCCATCTCTCCAGATGAATCACATCCGTTAGCGAAAGAAAGCAAAACCTGCTCCCATTTGCCCCTAAGCCCATTTTTCTAGCATCGTTTCACGAGCTCATGGCAATCGTCGAGCCTTCACTCATCCCTGGATAAACCTAGCAGATGCGGGGGCTAAATACCGTTGGCTTTTTAAACGCACATGAAGACATTTGTGATTATCCAGAAAATAATTGAGACAACGATCTTCTTGTACGGCGGTGACACCAGTGCTAGTCACTTCTCATATACTCGTATCTCAACCTTGTAGCTGACTTTTTCCTCTAATTCCCTAACTAATAGCGAGACATGTAATTATAAGGGCAATACGTACAACACCAATTGTTTGCTTTTCTCCTCATTATTTTTTGTCGTATATAATAATGTAAATTGATGTGTAGATATATATTTCTTCTCTGTATATATTTATATATAGTTTTATACACCGATTTTGGTCCGTGCTGCTTTTCGAGCTGAAGAGAGATGCGCTTAACTTAACACTGTCAGTCAATTGTTTAAATTATGATAACAATATATTTTCTCTCTCTCGTGTTAGCAATTAAAATCAGAGCGAGATGAGAGCACACGTATTACGATTATATCGGTTTTTCCTTTTCGACACTTTCTGGTTCACTGCTTTCCCAGCTCTTTGCTCTTGCCCATTTGAAACGACCTAATATACTCTACAACCTTTACAGTGAGAACACCGCGTAAATTTCAACCACTGATGCACATTTCCGTATGCGCTCAATTCTATATCTGTTACGACGCCTAAATCACACCTTAGTTTTAGCCTTTATTCGAGGCATGTATACGATTTATGGTGATAAACTTTTTAGGTCACTCGCTTTTACACAGAGTTCATTCGTTCAGACGTGTCTTTTTCCTCTCCGCCCTCGCTCTATCTGTGTTTCACAATTAGAATAAATAGTTTTTTTACCACAACACCGTCCCGTTTGCATACACTGACTGTTACACATAATTATTATGCCATTACGGGTGCACTGTTTTTTCTCTATACTATATACATGGCTCAATTACATTATACAACACAATAGAGACGCATACACGCATCCAAGCGCATTTATGAGTCTGTAAGTATATGTCGACTTGTGATTGTGAAACGCAGTAGAGAATATTGTGCCCTGTGCTTGCCGATGAGGCTTTGCTGTCAACTAATTTCTCTCCCTTTAATACGTTTCTGTCCGATCCGGATTTGAAAAAATCGTACGTCGTCATTAGTGTATCGAAGCAAATAACCCACGTTCACCGGGTGCAAGATGAACAACCAGCTCAATCATTTTCTGATACTATTCTGCAGGATTAATGCTAGATCAGCAATCAAATTGTTGAGGGAGCGGTTCACTCGTCTGTCGCTTACTCGCTAATTAAATAATTAGTACGATCCATTATTCATAGACATTGTGGCCTACTTATCACTGCCGCACCAAACGTCATCATCGCCGTTACAATGAGTATCATGAACGACAAACACGATCATTTTGTGTTATAATAATAATAATCAATACTAATAATTGATAAATAAAAATAAATCTACTTCAATAAGAAAAATATGCGGTCGCGGCGATTTAAACGGAATTCTGCGAAATATCCTTGACTACGTGAGACACCTCGACTAAGCACCGCCGATCGGTGAGCAGTTGGATTGGAATCCCCCGCAAATAGATCTTCAGTCCTTGTCCAGGGCATTGCCAATCCAATGCGCAAAGCTGGTCCGACTCTAATATGATGCGCCCTTTCGCTGATATGATCTTAGCCGCAAAGGTATGAGACAGAGGCTTCGAGTTGTCGTTCTGGGATCGACGTCCGTCGCTAAGCGACCCATGTTCAGTCCATACAGTAGCCTTTTGTTTTTCAAAAACAACGCAGTTCTTGCCCAACAGAGGCATGCACCTCTGAACTTCGCTACTCGGGGCACAACTGTCTTCACATGGCCGGGGCGCATCCTTCATCAATCAACATGGCCTGTAATGGGACACACTAGCATCTTCTTTTTCAACATTAACAATTCCTTTTTATTTAGTGCTTGTTGTTGTGGTCCTCACTGCGCAACATCAAAGCAGCCCTCTGACCCGACCGTGCCGTCAAAGTTCAGCAGTTACTAATAAATGCTTTTTACTCCCGCGAACTTCATGGAGTCTCATTGATTCATTGCTTTGTTATATGTGTTTCGCTTCTTCTTCTTTGTACGAATTGTTTTTTTTACAACATGATGTAGCCCAACCAACAGCAGCCACTTCACAAGCCGTAGCGTGGACAGCTTCACCAAGACTTCAGCTCTTTCAGAAGCTCTCCTTTAAGAGAGATTTTGGTCGCAGGATCCAGATGATTGAATATGGCGATCGTGAGCGCCTTCGTCAGCAGCCTACATTACTTTGAGAACTCTTCAAGGGGGCGTTCTGCTGGAGGGTCGCTCAAATCTCTTAACCTCACATATCTACGACTGGCTTAGTTTTATTTGTTTGTTTCTTGCTATTGTTGCTCCGAGCTTCTGTCGAGTGGCGTCCAACTCACTGCAGATGCATGTAGTGGTTGCTGGCAGTTGTCTGCTGATTCGAGAGCTGTTGCTGAACTTCGTCGGGATGCGGAGAATGAGGGTTGCCCTGGGGCCTGAGAATGTCCTCGACACACGGGTAATGTTGACGGGGTCCGGGTTCGGGCGTATACGTGAACGTTAAACCAGTTGAGTATATGATACCTGCGAACGCAAACACGAACAAAGACGAGCAGACACATGCACGTAAACAGCACTACTCATTAGTAGAGATAAGACGGCATGTACGTATGCGCGTATAAAACCATTTCCGAAACTGCTAAGCTGTATTCATACATAATAATAGTTATAAATAAACTGTTCCCATGTAGTAATATCGAATCTGGCCTACTATAGCTTCTTGCTATTATTATTGATTAGTCTATGAATCATAACCTGTTAAAAGAAACTTAACCGTGGGGAAATCAGAAACTAGACCAAATAATCGGTTTTCAGCCAATCGTCAATGATTGAATTCCAGTTATCAAAACGACCCTTACAAGTATCTATCATCAGTTCCTAGGAATTCATTAGCGTCATAAGCCACTTAAAGCGTAAGACGACTTGAACGTAAGATCTAGCGGTGACCGGCATGCTATTCACTACTTAGTAAAAAGT
This sequence comes from Varroa destructor, assembly GCF_002443255.2. Lineage (NCBI taxonomy): Eukaryota > Metazoa > Arthropoda > Arachnida > Mesostigmata > Varroidae > Varroa > Varroa destructor. Next base: position 9,078,809 of record NW_019211455.1, read on the forward strand.
TGGCATATACGTATATACATATAAAAATTTCTAATTGTTTATTTATACTAGTCTATGAGTCAGTTTCTAGGGATTTGTCACGAACAATGCGCTATTTCGCAGACGGCTTCCCGAACATGTCACGCTGAAAGTAATAGACTCCACAAGACGTTTATAATATAACAATGACACTATCATCTGAATCATTTTAGCTGTTACGGTATTTAATCGCCAATCGCGTCGGCCCTTGACAAATGAAAGACAGATGGATCAATCCAAAAGCACTTAGTTTAATTAGGTCAACATCTCGGGTTATTACACTGAACTAGCTTTTAGGTCAGTGTTTACTGGATTATCATTTTGAGTTAATATATTTAAATACGCTTTTTAACGATGCCTAATTATGTTTGTGAATCTCACCTTTTGCCGAACTTTATTAGGCCTTTCAAATACACTTCAAACTATTTAGCCCAGCTGTATATACGATTCTATATGTTCCTTACGTTAGCTACGAACTTGAACATACGAGAACCCCGTATCAAATTTTCCCTGTTACTTCTGTATAGACATATAAATAAACGTTGGCCCAACATATCTCTTTATTTTGGGAGAAACTCAAACGGATAAAAAAATAAAGGTTATTTTTTTATCCATGAAACACTTGCGATTTCGTCAAAGGAAATTATAATAACATAAATGTACCTGGAATAGTAAAAAAATGCAGATAAACCAAGCTACATATGTATGTCTTATTTCTGCCTTTTACAACACAGCTTTTACTGGGCGACCGGCCACAATTCTGGTGTTGAACCACGGCCACTCGAAGCGCGAAGACACTGGCCTTGCTAAGATAAAGAGTATAATGACAATGTCGAAGAGAACTGAACACTAAAATTGCATTGGCGTCTGCTGCTTAATGAAATTACTTACCATCAGACCTTACGAGGCTCACGGGCACATGTGTCGGCTGCCGGACCCATTGCCACCCCTCTCGGAACGCTGAAATGTCAGGTACCACGCAAAGCATCGCTTCTTGACAACGATACATCGTCTCAGCTTCCACGTCGCCGAACCACACCTGCAGGACCATGTAGAAAGAACAATAACCGTCATTATGAAACACAATGGGAAAATAATAGGTCGACAAAGAAAAGTTCACAACAAAAAAAAAAGGTAGAACAAAATATGTTAGGAATTGAAGTTAGTTAGGAGATTACTCGTTTTTAGGGTGTCTTCAGTTAGAGACGCAATAAGCATATTTACTGAGAAGCGCATACAGAAAACAAGTTAGTAAATCCATGCGTATTGTATTTCATTGCATAATTCTTGAGCTGGATAATTAAGCTTGGGTTTCTCGGGGCTCTGACGCGAAATAGAAATGTTTGTTGAAGAGAAGTGTCCAAACATATACGAATATATGGAATACAATGCAGTTTAACGCCAATAATCTATAGGCAATAAGACGTCATTCGAAATATATAAGCGCATAGTTGGAAGCCTTCAACACCTCCAGTATGCTACGCTCAATACAATCAATATATAAACGTTGAACTAGCAAAACTATTTTAAATGTGTCACAACGTCGCTGGCCATAGAAGCAACAAAAAAAAACGCTTAAGTTTGCATTGGCAATCCCTTCTGATCATAAGCAAACTCTAAGGTATCCTGCACTCACCCTGAGATCTGGCGTAAGATTTTCGCCGGTCAGCTCGAGCATGGCGACATCCCCACCACCGTTGAGGTGCAACGAAGTGACAACGGGTACCGGTGTGACCGGACTTCTCACCGGGCCCATTCCCTCGAAGAACGTGTACTCAGCCTTGTCGGTCGAAATGATTGTCCAGGCGGCCCCGTCGTTAATCATCTCCTTATTGGGCTCCTTCGGACAGGGCGTCGCCTGAAACTGGATGATTTTCTCCTGCGACAAACAGAGGTACATCCTTTCAGTGTCCTTCATGTAAAAGGCGCACTTGTGCAACTGCGACACCGGGTCGTCAGCGTCAAGCAGCGCGGTCTGTTTGTCAACCTTACGAATGATTAGACGTGGCAACGCCATGCCTGTCACCGAACAGACCAACTTCACCGTCGACCCGTAATGGATGTACCCGTCGCGCACGGTGAACTCTTCACTTTCGCTTTCGTCGTCGTCGAGTAAGTGAATTGTAAACGCGCCCCACTGTGTCGATGACGCATGGAAGTTTCCATTCTCAACGTGCAGATAGCGTGTCGATACGGTCTGCGAGCGTAACCGATTAAACAACGCCACCCTCGTACCTGACGCAATGCACAGATCGGCGTTCTTCAAGGACTGCTTCTTCTTTGACGGTTTCGAAATGACCTTGATCCGTTTTGAATGGAAAACGCCGAGGTCCTCGCCGTTTCCATAAAACATCTTCACCGACAGCATGAAGTGCTTCCGTTTGTCGGAGTCGGAAATGAAGAGCGTCTTGGCTGCACAATAGTTCTTGCCGTTGAAGTCGAGCTGTTGCATGTCTTGCTCCGAATTGCCGATACCGATAAACGCACACAATTGGGAGGCCTGATGGGCTGCCTCGGTGTTCTCACCGTACTCCCGCAGTATTTGCTCCTGTTTCCGTTGCCATCCGTCGCCGAACAAGTAGATGCATGGAGGTGGACAGAAGAAGCGCTTCTCGTTACCGTAAGACTTTTGCGCTACCTTCGCATGCAAGATAACTAACACCATGTCTCCACGCTCGCGAAGGTACCGTGCCATTGCCTCTCGAGTCAATGGTTGCTCCTTGCGACGCGCCAGCGCGCTCACAGGTGGGCTGGGTAGTGGCGAAGGCGGCAGGTGTCCGCCAGCCAATTTCGGTGCCGCTAATAGATGCTGTTTGTGGTTAAGACTGTTGTCCTTGTTTGAGCCAGCTAGACTCCCGATCATCATGGGAGCTTCATCGGGATGGCCTGGTGGAGGCCCATGATGGCCTTTGTAGTGAGAAGGTTGCATTGGTGAATGGGCACCAGGAAAGTAGGGGTGACTGCGGTGGGCAGCGCTCATGTCGAGCGGTTTGCGGTCAGGCCCGGCGTATGAGTCGCCAAGCAGTGCTATGTGATGATCTCGAGGGGTCCCCGGATAACCTAAAGGGCTTCCGGGGGGCGGGTGACCAGCCAGACTTGTGCTCGCCATCGTGTACGCAGTAAAGGCCGTCGCCGAGGGGTCATAGTTATTGTTTTGTAATGACACTGGTGCGTGCTGGCCATAGGTGGCTGCATAGGGTGCATCCTCGGTCAAATGATGTTGATGATTATTATAGATGTCGTTCATTGCGCCGACAGGCGGACCTCTGCCAAGGGTGGCCGAAATCGTTTCCGGCCAAAATTGCTTGGATATCGAACTATTTCACGGATAGCCAGGGGACCAAGGCCCCGAGCTCCGCGATACAAATTTCCGCCACGTTCGCGACAACTCGAGGTCGAGCTCAATTTTACCTAACGTCAGACAATGGCGGGTAGAGTCTAACTTACTGTTGCTTTACTCCACCTAATCAGCGGCCAGGGTAAATCTTCGCAGTTGACTCCTCGAGCGAACCCGTCAGCATCCGGATAACACGGTACGTCTTTCATTCGCGCCACTAGATGTTTTGATACTGTCGTGTATTCACTGTTGAACGTTAACACTCACTACATAACCATCACTGACCCTAGCCAAAGACTTGGCTCCGCACTCAGTTCATACTCCCGCACCACTTGAGTACGTTAACACGGTATGCACTTTTGTTGTTGCTGGCACAATAGTTTCGGTAACAAAGTATATAGGCTAGCTGGTGTTACTTTCGGTTAATAGTCGAGCTCTTAGACAATTCAAACATATCGGTGGAAAGGTGGGCTTCGAATTAAACTGATTATGCCGAAATGCAAAAAGCAATGGAAAGCGGGGAACAGGGGATTGCTGTGAGTTTTTCTCTAATCGCTCACTTGACCCTTTGGTAGCTTCAGAGGCTAACACACAGTCACACAGGGTGAAGAGGATCGGATAGATCTCTACACAAATCGGCACTACTACACATAATTGTACTTCGCTAACTTTTTTCTTTTAAATCAAACGCGAAAAATGTTCTTTCTGTTTAAATGATTTACTACAACGGCCGTCACCCTCATCGTTTTTATGTACTTTCGTTTGTGTGTATTTTTTGTTTCAATTGTTCTCGCTTTGCTCTTTTTTTTTTGATGTCTTTCTTTTCCTTGAAAGGGTCAATTCGTGTGTCGCTCAATACTTTTTGTTGTTGAGTAGTTGCCGTTGTCCATACTTCGATTGGCTTTCAAGGGAAATAAGTTGATAAGTTGAGTAATTGAAGTTTAACAGAAATTATTGCTGCTGATCAGAATTCAAGTTACTGCACAAATTCACTAACGGTGCTTTTAGAGGAGTTCCGAGATCTATGGGGAACCTTTGTTGATTGTCGTTACTGCCTGCTGCCGCAGTTGTTACCTCATGTAGCTGCCTGTGTGCTGGCAGCCTGCTTGATCTCCTTAGAGATGTGTTAGTCCTGCTGCTGCGTTTCGTGTGTGCTCTTTGTTGGTGCGATATGATGAGATAGTGGTCTTCTTTGCTTTTTTTTTCCTTACTTTTTACCACCACAACCAGCAGCATCACCTTTTTGACCAAAACATAAACAAAGCGCTTGTTCGTTTCCCTATGACTGCTGCTGCTGCTGGTCCGTTGTTCTACTGTTGCTGTGTTACAGCGACTCTCATTTGTCCTAGCATGAAGTAAACATACGAAACAAACAAGGCGCAGAGCCTGCGGCGCTGTTGCGGTTCGCACAAACAACGCAGGCTACCTCGTTTCTTCTTCGTCGTCGTCGTGGTTTTTCACAGCAGCTACAATATCAGCGAATGGCAGAACACAGAGATCAACAACAACAACAATAACAACAACAATTTAGAAAAAGTACTACCGTAATTTAGCCACTGTACACCAAAGGAATGAGGGACGGCAAACCGCCTCTGGACACTCGTACTACGAGAGGGAACACGGCGTTCATTGCAACAGCACCAGCGGCTGTGGTGAAGATCAGCCACGCGAAGTAGCACACACAACTTCGAAATTAGACACAGGCTTATTCGCTCGAACGGAGCCTTCTCTCTTTCTCTCTCTATCTCTTTGAGATGAACCAGACGACCACGGGCGAGAAACTATAACGTATATATAATACAACGAAGACGACAATTGCTCCTCAATCGAACGTTAGATAATAGCCAGTAGCGGTCGGTTATGTCCGTCGACTTAATTTCGATGGCTGCTGTTCACTCCGACACACCGACAACTCAATAATACCAGACACGGACGTTCGGTTCCAATTTGAAAGGTGTCGCTCTAATTAGTTGTACTACTACTACTACTACTATTACTGGTTTGCCAGCGGCACCGTTTGTAAGCATGCTAGCAGACTGGTGCTATTATAGGTTAAAAACGCAATACGCACTCACGCTTGCCGGAGAACGATTGGCTCAGCTCCACGCACCCAGTGATCGTAAAACGCTTTGCGACAGCTGACGGCTAGTGTTTCATAACCGCTCTACTTGGTTGAATTTGCCGCCGTTCTAATAGTCCAGTTGTGTGGTACGTTATTGTCTGTCAATTAGTGCATGTGATGTCGTTCCCTGTTGCTACTCGCCACACACAATCACGCTATATACTGGCTTGTTGCTGCGGTAGCAGACGAAAATACTGTAGAGCGGACAGTCCAGCTTGATGAGAGTAGCGCGGACTGTTCAACACAGGCGCGGTCGGCCGGGAGGCGCGATGAACAATATCACAGGAGTTTGCACTGTATCTCCGCAACAGTAGAAGTAGGCAGGGCGGTTCAGACAGGATCGGCATCGATGCTTATTGTTCAAATCCGTCCAAACTCCCTCTGTCAGTTGGTAACGTTTTAGTGAAAGATCAACATACAATGATCGTCATTGGATAGATTCTCGTTACTTTTAACGTATCTCCGCAACGTTCAACACGCGTCGTAGTGGCTTTGCTATGTGCCTGCGTATTCGCTAGTGTGCCTGCTCAACTCGTGGTAAAACCAAGTTAATGCGTCCAGTACGCACTCCTGCGACGGGTTTGTACTCCGGATGCAGCGCAGATGGCCTACGGAGGAGCACCGGTACTGCCGAGTCCCTGTTGCACGGCAAGCACAAGCAGAAGGAAGCAGCTAGCTTGCTAGTCTCACTACGACTGTTCGCGAAAAGGCAGCAGCAGCAGCAGCAGCAGCAGCAGCAGCAGCAGTAGCAGCAGCAGCAGCAGCAGCAGCAGCAGTAGCAGTAGCAGCAGCAGCAGTGGTAGTAGTAGTAGTAGTAAGAGCGTTTGCTGTTGCTTCTTCTGTTGCCACTGCTCAGCGACGGTGGACGACAACGAATGGACCGACGTCACGGTCGAACCGACATGAACGAAAAAACAGCGAGCTGAGGAGCTACTGGCCAATGGCTTGGCTCCCCGTTCAGTTCTCCTGGTCCGTCCGAAATGTCGGCACAAAATGATAGCGTGGGAAAAAGGCCAGCTTTATGTGTGAGAAAGGCCTGGAGCCAACGCAGCCGGTTCGGAGTGGCGGACAGGCTCCGCCCATTCGTGCCCTCCCTTGTCGAACTAGCGCGGCAAATTTTGAATCCACGGGAGCCACGTACCTAACCGCGTGACGAACGGACGATGATCGAATAATCTGACGGCCGGCAAGCGGCATCAGGCTGGACTGAAGGAACTTAGATAAGCAAGAGTGAGAAGCAACGGCAGCACGAAAATCTCTTTACTGGGCCAGTGGCGGCTAAATGTAGTAGTCGTAAAGTTAGTTAGCAACATTGAGACGGTCGGGCTGAGTCAACTAGGTCGTCTGTTGTTCGCAGCGGATACAACATCGCATATTAATAAATGATGATATTATAGCTCGAGCAAAAAGTAAGGCCGGTCAGTGAGGAAGATAAGTTAAAAAATTACCGTAGGTAGAGGAACGGTTAGATTTCCTGCGTCGTTGTCCAGTTAGCCAAAGTTTTGAACTGGACCAGAAGTGGCTTGGAGCACTACGAACTTAACGGAAAGAGTGCTTAACAGAGTCAAATTGAGAAATCTATAAATGTGAGAACGAAAAAGGTCTGAAGAAGTAATTTGAGTTTACCGGTGACGGGCCATCCGAGCTATTTCGTCTGATTTCAAGTCATGTCACCTGGGAGAAACGGAAGCGCGAGGAATTTCTTCATTTCATCGTAAGCCAACAGCAGGTACACTCTGAGGAGAACAGGCAAATTTAAACAGCAGTAGCAGCATTCAACAAAGCTGGCTGCGTATTAATAGAAGATTAAACATTAGCAGTGGAAAAATGACAACGTGAGCATCGTATCTCATTTACTGCCGACACAAATCCAGTAACAAGCAGTCATTGGGAAGGGCTTCAGAAATACTCAGACTAGGGTCATGGCTGGTAATTCTGAGACATCCTTTGGATCGGATGAAGTTGACGTCTGCTTAGTTTAGATCATTTTCTGAACTTATGCTTAATAACTTAGGTACCGTGTGCAAAACGCGAAAAATACCTAGTTCCATTCAATTTACGGAAAACTCAAAAAGACCTGGCAGAACGTCTGCGTAAAGAGCTCCGACGATAAAAACCGCGATCTAATGAATGACTATCGTTACTATGAAACGCGAAATCTTACTAGATATGACGTTTGACAGTGAACAGCTACTGAAGCTTGCATTTGAATGCCTTATTTGCAGGTGAAAATATTATGAGAAAAAGTAGTACATCAAATAGTATCTATGTAAACTAGAAAGAGGTCTCTTCGGCCTCGCTATAGCAAGCAATGAGATCTCCAATACGAAATTACGATAGAATATCACGTGCACGTGCTTTTATCTCGAGTAGATGATATGCTTTCTTCTATGTAATACCGTTCGCTTATACAAACCTTCTTATAAAATACGTCTTGGTTGTACCAAGAGACATTTGGCTATTAAGAGTAAATGTAACAGTTGAACTTAGAGAAGCAAGTTTTTTTTTCTTGTGTACTTAGTTACCATTAAGTTCCCTGTAAATTGAAACGAAATCAAGGCAATCGATCAATATTTTTTCACGAGTCATAATACTAAAAATGTTGATTAGAGGTAACTTCTACTTACGCTGTAAATTCGCGAAACGAGGAAAACGGGGCGTGACTCGTTCATTCAAATTCAATCCCGACCAAATCGACCACACGGCACAGTGGCAATGGTTGACAAATGTCAATAATAGCGGCATCCAATTGTAGGGTTTCCCTAGATTAGCCAGACAATGAAGAGTTTTACACTTCTGCATGTTCAACGCTGAGTGCTGACACTGATCCCCCCGAGTTGTTTTCGTTTTAGCTTCGGCCAGCCAAAAACTGCTAAGAATAAGCCGTGTTTTGGTCTTTGGTAATTTGCGTGGAGAGACCAGCTCGATTGCAAGTCACCAGCAGCCTCTGACCGTGAGAACGCCACCACAACGACAAGCTACAGCGTCGCGTAGCTTGATGACGCGGCTCAATTGTTTAAGAAGGAGCCAGCGAATAGGCAGAGTTACGACGTCGTTAGGCTGCAAAGTTGGCAAAGAGTAACGTATATAGTACCGAAGTGGTAAAATGCAAAGTATAAAATATCAATTACTGTGGACGATAGATGGTCCCCAGGTTTCCTCTATTCCTCTAGCTAAGGAATAGCTAGCTAACATGATCCTACCCAAAAATATAATCACTAATAATATTCACTGTATTAAATCCTCGTATTTCTCCACTCGGGACTTTGAATTCATGCACATCTATCACATAATGGCATGCACATTTCAAGGATGCTTGCTCCATGTTGACGATGAATTTCCAATTAATGATTGGCCTTTTAAGGTATATATGTACACTAACTGCAGATAACATTTCGGTAGCGACAAAACAACCGTCTGAAAGTAAGAACCGCTAATTCTGCTTATAAAATTATTTCAGACTTATCTCGCCTCCGCAGGATGGGCGGAGACGTTAGGATTATTTACTTCTATTATTTGGCTAAAGAAAAAAAGCTCTAAAAGTCTTGAATACTTTTGCTGTTTTGTATATAAGCAAGTAGTTAATTATTGACATCGTTTTATCCACTGCGACACGAAAGCGGGAAAGGTTTACTAACGGCTTGTCTTTGCGGTAATGTCTTATATTTGCTATTTTTCTTCTATTTACAGGTAAGTACGGTACCGTGCAGCGGAAAATTTCAGCTACATCCACGACTACGCGTCGTCTTCAAAGGTACCAGCGAGCTATCAGTAACGTAGCATAACCAATAATGATCTGTCTTTTGTATGAAGTATTCACTTCGTTGTTGATCAATTGGAGATATTCACCGCAGACCTGACCGCTGCTCAGCACGTCATTTCCTGCTGTGCCATGGGATACATGACTTCTCCTTCGGGATTACTACAGTGTTTTGTTTCACAATATTAGCGCAATATGTCTTGGTCTTCACGTTAGCAACCTTAGCCTCTTCTTTATTAGTCCGTATATTCGAACATGAGCCGTTACCTTTCTGGTCCATATTACAGTAACTTTATTAGTTCAGTTGACAAGTTGCATGCCACCAAGACTGAACCCTGTTTGTTTTTTCGTTCGTCATCCGCATTATAACTAACCTCAAGATACACCGTTGCGCCGTGTGTATATTCAACCCTATTATTTCTTTCTACACTCGGGGTCTTAACTCCTAGCTGCCGAAATCCTTTCGATCGGTTCTCAGATGAAGAGTAATATCTATTTTCATTTGTACAGCTTCTGTGCCACTGCTACAACGAAACGTATATGCGTAAACCAATGGTCACAAAGTCATCTACCTCCTTCTTGCGTCCTTCTACAGCTTTACCTTTGTTCTTTTTTCTCATTGGTAATCGACCTATGCGTTTCTCTATACAAGCTTACTGATTGGCCTGTGCTCTTCGTCTTATTTATCTACTACTAAGGAGATAATTCTTCATTTTTATCATTGGGAAGCGCTCGGCGAAACGACGGTCAAGGATTCGACGACTGGCGTCCGACAGGGAGAGATGATGAGTGATGAGTGTTCTGAAGAATTCGTCTGCAAAAGTCCTCTTCTCGCGAAAAATAGAAAGAGCTCCGTCGTTGGTCCTCTCCTACTTACCTCTTTCCCGAGCCTCTTACAGTATTTGTGGTTTCTTCCTAAACTTCAAAAGCTACTCGATCCAGTTGCCTTTTTTCAGGCCGCTGATTGCCTTTCTCTTGACCCCTTCTGTATTCATCTTTGCAGTCTTCTTTTCAAAGATCTTCTTCGACGTTTGACTATGTTACTTTTCTGGTCGCCTTGCTCAGACGTTTTTATCCGTTCCCCGTGCTTTTTCTCCTTCTCATGCGCCTCGTCTCTCCGTGGAATGACCGAAACTGCTCTCTATCAAATCTTTTATGCTTGCCGAGTTAGCGAGGCCTTGCTCCATCGCCAATAGAATTGTTCAGGACCGTCTAACAGGCTCTCAGTGTAGTATGTAAAGCATAAATGGACCCGGAGCCAGGACAACCATCGTTGTCTTTTTCTTTCTTCCTCTTGGTTACTCTCAGTTGTATCGAATCACACCAACATCAGCCTCTTCAAGAGGCTAAAGGAGGGCTGGTTGCTGTCTGAGCCTTCTCAGAGTGCAGCCTGCAGGACAGGAAGACTATGCAACCATTGCTTGTACCCGAAGCGCACCCCAGCAGTCTGTATGCGTCCTTTCTTGGAACGTTGGGAACTTCTCCAGATGTCAGTTCTCTTTACCACTCTTCTTGCTTCCTCCCATCGCAAAACTCTCCCTGACTATTCTCCCTGCCTCAGCGGAACATGACTCAATGTCCCGTTCTGGGTGGAACTCTTAGCCCAAGTGACACCATCTCAACACCATCTGCCCGCCACTATTATCAATGCTGAGCCGGCAAGGCTAGGCACGGGGCCGCGTGGAGCACAGCATGAAAGAACGGGAAAAAGACGACTCGGGGACCCTCTTACTAAGGCTAAGCAGTTAAACACTTTTGTCAAGGGTCACTCCATCGTTGGATGAGCGACACAGAACCAATATACACGTCCTCCGACCCACATGTATGTATTACGTGTGTCCAGATACGTTCATAAACATACGTCACTGCATCTCCCCGAACCTCTCTGGCCCATGGATCTGGCTTTCGCCATTCACGCATATCCGTCCAAAATTTAGCGTGTAAGCGGTCATGCTGGCCAATAGAAGTCTCCGTTTCGTAAAAATAAGATCGGTAACAGCGACGGCTGTCATCTAACCAACCGGTGTTCTATAAATTAGCATATTAAGCTCGTCGTGGTATCAAAGAGGGTAAAATGACTGCACCAGGATATACACGAAATTCTGCATGACCAAATGATCTCCTCTGCTATCTTGGGTACGTGCTATGTTACCATTTGTTTATATGCAACTGTTTTGTGAAAGTGACATTACTCAACCTAGGTAGAAAATCATTACCACATAGGCAGTGTGAAACATATCATTAGGGAAATATATTACTCATATTTACATCAATGAAGTAATATGCTAGGTGATAATAAAAAAATTGATCAAGACTTGGTTTCCGGTGTACAGAGAGTAAGGTTTATACGAAATGAATAGTTGCGAATTTTACGGCACATATAAATATAATTTATGTATCAATTACGTGGTAATGTAAATTTATTTTCAATAACATTTCTACCCATTGTTAAAAATAGACGCTTGTCTTTTTCGTTTAGCCATCGAGTGACAACGATGTTTCTTATACTGTTATGCACAATTGTATAACGTCAAAGAGCAGTTGATCGTATAGTGCCGTTCAGGGTAAATTACAAGTTAAAACACTGCATTTACTAAGATTCTCCAATGGCACGACACAGAAGCTTCGGCTCCAAGAAACGATTACTCTACCGTCATCCAGAACAACCGCAATTAGTATTACAATAGATAAAAACTATTCTTTCTTGCTAAATGTACACTGTGCTAGAGCTCCGAAACAACAAATATATACAACAGAAAATATTTCCATCGATACTTGAGCACTATAATGAACACCCACACAGGACAACACATCGAAGAGGTAGAGTGGTGTGAGGTTGCCATGTGCTTCATTGTAGGTAGCGGCTACGTTCTCCGTATGGTAGCTATTGCTAATATTGTAGCATTCGCGCTACAGAAGGCTTACCTTCAAAGTCCGCCGCTCTCACTTGAACGCTAACAGGCATAGAATATGGCCATTAATGTGTCTTCCTCCGAAGGCCGCTACTGATGCGGAGTCGAAGCCTAGTCATCTATAATGATAGCTAAGAGAGCTGTCAATGTACCACAATGAGCGGCTTCAAGGTATTGCTGAAGTGAGGCGAATGTAATAGTCTATATCTTATAGCTGATGTCCTGAGGTGGGAAACCCCTCTAAAGCGGAGTTCTAGGTTACCATTGTCGGCTAAACTCTTCTCGATCCGGTTTTATCGAATGGCTATATAGTCTGAGCGCGACCGCCCACCTTACTTTGGAGACATTAATGTAAATATGTACTGTATTATGGTAAAGAGGAAACCCTTCAGAATGATTGAATAAAAATACATTTCTCTTCATTGTTGCATAAATACTTCGTTTGGCCTGCGAGTAGGTAGTGCAAAGGTACGTGCCAGAAGGACTGCCATAGAAAACTCTGATAGGAAAGTTAAAGTAATATATATATATATATTTGATGATGAGTGCGTTCAACGTCCTTTAAAATCCACTATCATCTAGTGCTGGTTACCACCATAAATTGGTTAATGTTTTACTAATATTTTTCTCGCGCACGCAGCAACTGATATCATTGAAGGATTAATAAAACAACGTTATTTCACCAAATTGCGTCCAGACTCAATGGATGAGTCTGGACATTTCCCACGGTTCAATAATCTTTAACGTTTGTCGGGTTAACGTCTGGTCATTAGTGAATAGCTCAGCATCGACAGTCTTGTACGTCTTTGTGATTCAAATTTTTCGCCACCCAAATATTATTCTTTCTTTAAATCTAATTCATCCCCCGGGTCACAACTCTGAGGTGCTCGCGACGTTCCGAAGATCCCTCACCTCTCGCTGACGATCTGGCGGCTACGTCTTATTATATCTACAGCAATGTCTGGATGAACTGGATTCTTCAATCGTCGACAGGCCGCAGCTTCTCGTTTGCCGACACACAGTTTAGCAGAGGCATCCTCGTGAGCTCTCCCCATTGTTTTAAGTGAACTGCTTTCTCCGCGAAGCGATCAAGACAAGTTGCGGCCGGCGACCCTACATTTGTTGTTCCTGCCGCAGTATCATCTATAGACGGACTGATTGGCTGAACACTGTTGTTGACACATCGAAACAGTGCGGCCTACTGAGAGTAACGTAAACGATATTCGTACAAGCGATTTATCCTTGTGCGTGCATGGAACGTTGACATGTCGTCATCGGTGGAGAAGATGAGGTAAGTTATCTACATACAGCACTAAACTTCAGCATCAATAGCGGTCCAAGCAGCTGTTGCTTGAGCTAATCAGACAAACGCACACGTTTGACGAATGGCATTTAGCGTTAGTCAAGCTCATTTATTCAGTTATTTGAAGTCAGCCAGACGGTTCCCAGGATTGCCAATGAGTCCATTTTGTTAGCTGGACGAAATGGACGCCAAAGAGCTTAACGACAACAGTCTTTTGCTGTTTGCGTTTACGTCGGTCGGCCACATATACTGTCGGCAGCGATAGTGAACATTCAAAGATAAATACTAGATTGGGATAGAGCTTCATCGTCGAGATATCGTCTGCTAGACAAATAAACATTCTAGTGGCTAGGACTCACCTTTGAGCGTACATATAGGTACTGAGTAAGGTTACTTAGTACAATGGTAGAAGCTAAAGAAGGGGAACCAGAGAACAACAATGGAAACAGGCATGTCTTTGTTAGGCTAACAGTACAAACGTTCGTAATTTCACTATTTTTTTTTTTGTAGTAACGGCAACGAGTTGAGCGAGTGGCCAATAATGGAAAGTTAATTTGCATTTAGTGACTGCTTAACGTTCTGTGCTCAATTACGTACCCATAATACGACATTGCTGACCGTTAGCTCCAAGCGGAAGCCGACGAATGCTTTTCATTCAAATTTCAGCATTACGACAGACTTGGAAGCTCTTGGGGGTGCAGGGAAGGGGTGAAGTATATGGAAAAGCAGAGGGTGGGCTGAAAGTGAAATGACAATCATTATTTAATGAACAAAAGACAAGCATCGACAGTGATTGTTATCACTCCTCCCGTTGTTGTTTTTTATTGAGTGACTTTGGCACAGACGAGTTAAGTGAACGGCAGCATAGAGCTACGGCTACATAACATCTAAGCAATAAGGACACAAACAAGCAGGCAGATAAAGGCGAAAGGGCAAACAGTTTAATCCGTATCACTAATAACGATCATGGCGAGGACGGCAATGGCAGCAACAAAAATTACAGCCGCATAGACAGTATTAGCGAAAAGCAGATCTTATCATGAGCGCGGTATTGCACGTACTTCCAACGCTTTGCCGCTGCCGTAGTTGTGACTACAAAGTCAAAAGAAGTGTGGGAAAGTCTACGCCCTGTATACGTGCACGGACGGTTATGCACTTGCATGTATTAGGTGAGTGTTTAGTTAACGTTAGTTGAAATGAATGTTGACTTAGTACGCAATGCTCAAAGGAGCTTTATGTTACAAAAGATTCTTGAAATTGGCCTTCTTCTTCCTGTTATCATTATTTCGGTTCCTATCAGCGATAATAAATACAATACATTTTATTTATAAATTAGAAGATAATTATTTTTCTTTAGGTTTTTGTTGTTAGCGTGCTGCTGCTGCTGCTGCTGCCCCGCAAGGGCTGGAGCGTCGGGATTACCGACTCACCCAATGTCCTCTATATTTTTTGCCACATAAGCTCATCACGAAAATCAAGACGAATGTGGTTTCTGTTTTGGAATTGAGCACGCAGCGACTGAGGTGCATACAGACGATGGATCTTAGCCTGTACCCTAGGATTTATTTCAATTCTACTTAATCTATTAGTATAATTATATTGCGTACATTTTCGCATGTTCCAGACCTTAAGAACGCATACTCCAGTGTGCTGTTTTAGGTACGATGTGTTAACTTCTTTGCATTTACTTAGAACGTCGCCGGCACAATAATTGTAGAAAGTTATTTATAACTTTTTGAGTAGCAGGTTTGTCGATAGATTTAATTATCCGAAGCTTTTCTCAATACAGTAGAAATTTACAGGAAATGCATCGATATTTCTAAAAATTTGAAGGCATATTCTCTATACATGTATTATATATCGTATGATGTATAACCCGCGTAGTGCTAGCACCGTTGTTTTTTTCACCACTTTGAAGCACTGTCGTAATCGTTGCCTATGTTAACAATCATCTTTGTCGGCGTCATCGCATGACGGTCCTCATATTTCGATCGAATCGCATTATACCGTTCCCTCGATGAAAGAAAAAGAATCACAGCAGAGCAATCACCTTATTTTTCGGTTCGTTCTTCATACGATTCGTTGTATCTGCGTTCTTGCGTCCCAACGGATTTATTCTTAATTTTCCAGGATCACGAGCGGGCGTCTTCTATATGTATGATCTCTTGAACGAGTGGGATGGGAAAAACATCTGTACTATTCTATTGTGTTGACTTGACAGTGATGATCCGAAGTACCTCTCTCCTTAGTCGCCCGATTCCGAACGCCGTGGCACCCGTCCAAAGCCGTCGCAGGGCTTCTCCTTCTCCGAAGACCGATGCAGCAATGTGCTCGTACGCTGCATAACGATGTGTATC
Source organism: Varroa destructor (assembly GCF_002443255.2). Lineage (NCBI taxonomy): Eukaryota > Metazoa > Arthropoda > Arachnida > Mesostigmata > Varroidae > Varroa > Varroa destructor. Next base: position 9,094,618 of record NW_019211455.1, read on the forward strand.
CTTGCGTGCATGTTCTCTCCTGTAGGCAGATCAAGATTCTCGTTGCTCTATGGTAGGCTTGGACATCCTGAACCCTCGAAATTTCGACACCGTTCTTTATCCACTCTTGGGTCCTGCGTGTCTGCTGTTGTTCCTTCCGAACGTCATGAGTCGTCGTGCCGAGCCCACGCAGCTGACAAAGCGTTTCCGCTATTTCTTTTGTTGTCAGAAAAACACAGTGAAAGAAGACAGAAGTGGAATACACTAGCAAATAACGAGGTATTCTAGAGAACGGCAAGACGTAAGTCTGTACAGCTGCTGCGCCACTGGAGCTTTAGTTGTTGATCGCGCGACTGTTCTAGCTACACAGAGGACTGATAGTTAAGTGAGAGTTAGCTATACGAGTAACGACTGTCATCGCAGTGCTCCTCGGTAGAGTAGTCACTGCATTGCGTTGCCTGAACTCTCATTTATTTCCAACATACTCGCTTTTATCCTACACAGTCATTTGTGTATATATGTATGTATATATATATATATATATATATATATATATATATATATATATATATATATATATGTATATATATACAGAACGGAACATGTAAACGAGATAGGTTTGGATCAAGGATTTCTGTGTCACTGGCCCGAGAAAACCGTGAACGCACGTCGATGTAGTCCGACTGTGCGAAGATTCTGGCAATCGGCGCAAACGACAAAAAGCTCACAGAAGCAGCAGACGATCCTTGTTATCGAAAACGAATACAAAGCTGTACGGCTACGAGGCTGCTAATGCACATCGGAACAAAAGGCAATGGAACAAAAGTCATGCGCTAGCAGAGAACAGCAGCAGCAGCAGCAAAGACGGCAGAATCGGCGAAGATAATAGTAGTAAATAAACGAAGTGTTGTAACACTTGGCAGGGAGCAAAGTGAGTACCTTTCGTTCGTTTTCAGCAACTTTCGATAGACAGAGGCGGGTGTTGGAGTAGCAGTCAGTAGTGATTCGTGCTTACTACGTCTAGCCAGACCTAGTCGTTGTTGTGTTCGTAATAGTTGCACGGTTCGTTCGGTTGATTCCTTCTGCTGGACCTTTCTATCTTTCTCTAGCATAACAGGAGCAGCAGCGGGTCCTCCCGGCGGCAAGAGATAAACAGGGAGAGGCGAAAATGCGTACAAGACTGGGGCGTATGTATGTGTAAGTGGGTTCTAGTGAGAAAAGATAGATGGATAGGGATAGAGACGAGGAGAGCCAGCTATATAGAGTCAGCTGGTCCTATTCCCAGGCTTAAATACAATAACAAGGCCCTGCGCGCTACAGCCTCCGCCGCTGTCTCCAGTACTACCACCATCACCACCACTGTCATTTTCTAGCTCGATGGCTAGTGATTGCTTCTCAACGACTGTACACAGCCAGCCATCGTAGTTAGGGCAGCAGAGTATCAGGGGTAGTTGAAGCTGGCGAAAGTGCTGCTGCTTGGGCCTGACTATAGTACGCAATGGCTTCGGAGGCGAGCGCTCCTTTCTCACTACCACTTCTAATAGCACTACTCACTATGAGTACTGCTACGTCTGCTGTTACTGCTACAATAGCGGTATGTGGCGACATAGGTAACAGCTCCAAGGAGAAGCACTGAGGTGGTGAGGAATGATGCATTGCTCAGGACGTACGTTTCGCACCATACTTCTCGTGCTCGTTTTCTCGGCAAGCAGGGAAATAGGGAACATAGAAGCAGCGAGCACATAGAAACGAGATGCAAAGCGACTGCCCGAACATCATGCGCAGACTAAGGAAGACGACAGACGGTGAGAAGACGAGACGGTCAGAAACAAGGCGTGGATTAGGGAAAAAGAAGGACTGAGACAGCAAATCCGGAGAGATGTCATCATAGATCAGGACCAGTGCAGCATGGACGATTAAAAACAGTACTAACGGACGGCTTTCGTTGATATTGTTGGGTCGTTTTATTAGTCAACAATGCCCAGCCAAATGGCCTATTGGCCAAGCTAGATTCAGATAGGCCGTGAAAGGACAGCAGGGCAACGATTGCTGCCATATACATAAAGCTGCTTTTGGGCCTTGTCTTCGGCTGATAGTCTCCCTCTTCCCTTTTGGCAGCTACAGCCACTGTAACAGCCACCCACTATCTTCACTGAACCACTAGGCCATAGTACATCACTGTTGCAGGCCATGCTTACCTCTGCAGAATTCTGCGCCCGCACTCGTAGCTCAGCATTCGTAGGCAGTCAGCAGCCAGCAACCGACATTCTCAACCGTTTGCCGTTCTCCTTTAGCCTGTCGGGAGTTCTGCTGGCGGAAAGCGGTGGGAGTCTGTGCAGCTGCTGGTGCCTTCGTCGACAAGAGCGAGAGGAGGCCATCGACTCTTATCTGTGAAAGCCTGTCCTGCGCGCCTCTGCTTTGAATCTGCCCTTGCAGAGCACCGAAGCAGGGGGGTGGAAGCAGGGCAGGAGCGTGCGGTGGGTGGCTATTGGTGAAAGCGCTTGGTTCGGTTGGGTCGGAAAGGCCCGGTAAAAGTGAGCCCTCCGGCCGGGCTCGAGAGCCACAGCTGGAACTCTAGGTCAGGCTCCTCCGCCGTCAGCGAAGCCCTGCAACGGCGAAGGGGCGGAGCAAATCCGACGGGGGCGTGGCACTCACTCGACATTCTGTAAAAGGCCACTCCGAATTTTCTTAGAGGGGTACGAGGTCGAAGGAAGCGGTCCTGTTCGAAAGGGCAGTTATCTGTAGTTTTGTGTTAGTTAGTTATGGTACTGACTATAATGTATGTATACATAGAAGTACGAACATAGCTATATGTGTATGATGCTGCTATATCGCTAGACGTTATCGTAGCGAGAAGACAGGATTGCGCAAGCAAGTGCTACGCTGCATGACTCAGAGCAACTAGACGACAATAATAAACAGCCCTACTATTCTCTAGAAAAGGTTAAGCTCTACACAATAGCTATGTTTACAATCACAGGGGCGTTTGTTTAATTGAATTAATCCAAACGTTTCTGTGAATAGTACAGAAAGTCCTACTTAAACCTAAAAATAGTCAATAAATCGAAGCGATAATGCTATGGATATAGTTGGGAATGTCTACAGTTCATTATAACATACATCTGTCCCTTGCGGGTCGGTTATCATCATAAGTGGGTTATAAAAACTACGTATGCTCGCGCCAGTCAGAAGTAATCGTAGGGAAGATACTATTGTCGATAATCCAGGCCGGCAATGAACAAAGTTGTATAACCGTAGCAAATGATGAATTTAGCCTGCCTGCCACGTTGCGAACGAAGCTACGCAAGTTCGCGCTACTTATTGCCAATGATCAACGTGGAAAGGCAATTTGGTTACTCGCTGTGGCTGAGCCGGAGAAACAAGGGGCGACGGTAACTTACAAAAATCTTAGCCTTACAAAGAATTTGCTCAGTATGCTATATTTTGGATTGGGGCATCTCAAGTTCATCACCTTTGATGTCACGCTGTCGTTTCTTGTAATTGGTAAGTTACAAAGTATTTTGTAGAAAAAAGGACTTTAGTAACTTTCCAGTAAGTCTGAACGGACGTTGACTAATATATACTAAAACGATTCCTAAATATTAGTCATTCACCTGTCGTTTTTTGAACTATGACATTGCGACTTTTAAATTACCCTGTAGTAAATACTGTTACTTTGAAGGTGGTATTTTCTTTAAAGTTTACGTTTTCCATTGTTCAAGTGTTTTAGGACAACGAAAAGCTCCCTCCGTTTCCATTATACATTACACATCACAGATGCATCAGACAGATTCGCGTGTTATCAGCTAGAACTCGTTATAGTCGTAACTGTTGTTGTATCTGTTGTTGCCATCGTCGTCGCTGCTGTTTATAGAACGTAAAAACAGTACGTCTTTTCCGTACTCCAATGATGGGCGAGAGACTACTGCAGCCTGTACCGTGGCCATCGTAACAGCTGGCCATATTCTCTCCTGCTATTGCTGTATTCAGACCTATCTGCCTATGTAGACAGGTCAGTAAAGCTTGTTTTACTGTTTACCTAGTCGTCGACTCTTGCTGTTTGCTCATTCGTAGTCATTCAGTGTTTTCGGCCACCCCATACCGCTACCGTCTATCGAATCCTCCGATGCTCAGCAGCGATAGCAGAGGTAGTCCTTCTGCGGTCGGTCTTTTAGGATTACACCCTCTTATAGCTGCTCCTATCACGGCGTGCCCTAGCGGAACTACAGCTATCATGTTGATGCAGTTTTAATTTAAGGTGTCCGTGATGATGATGGTGTTCCTTCTGGATTAAACTTCGTTTTCCAAACTCCATTTTTTTTCATTGAACGACTCGATTTCTGCAGTGATAGCGGCATTGGCAACACCCGCTACAGCGGCCCGTGTGCAGTATAACACGGCACCGCCTCACGGGAGATTCCCACGGCTGCTACAGGCACGTCCTTTGGCTCCAGTTGAGACCGAGCCAGTGGCTGAACAGGCGAGAAGTACAAAACAAGTGCGCACTCAGCATAGGAGAGAACACCCTTTTTGCTCGTGTTTTCGTCCAGTTTCGGTGCTGTCTATCCTGCTGGTACCACGCTGCCATGCGAATCGATTAAGAGTGTGAATGTATGCGCGATGTTCGCTTTAATGGCACATATTGAAATTTGTAGATGACTTCTTAAATGTATTACGCTAAGAGGCGGGAGGAAGGGGCGAGGGGAGAGGGTAAAGCAAGCGTTGAAAGATAACGATAAAAGGCACGTCTACAGACCAGTGCGCGCGGACATCACAATACTAATAGTACCTAATGGCCGTGATCAACCCGCGCACAAACATTATTGTTACTACTGTGATAATCAGACAAAGTGTACGAGGCAACATTACAAACGTGTCGCCGTGTTTCGGCTCGATGACCGCTTTATATTACGTACCCAAATCGAATATCATGGACAACAGCCGATTGCGAGAGACAAAGGCCACAGCTGCCTTATATATAAGAAGTTTACGATTTTGAGAATCCTTGCCCATTCGGAGTACATTTACATAACAGAATTCCGCATGCATTCCTATGTACGAACCAACATGAACCGCGGCCAGCCGTTGGTATTCAAACGAAATACTACGACCCCAAATCCTAAAGTACGTATGAACAATAGACTGTCGCGGAAAAATAACGGGCGTCGTATCTCATTATATTTCATTCAATATGACGAGGAAACGCCTAAAGGAAACAGCGTTAACCTATCCGAGGCTGTGCTTCGTGCCGAACGGCATGTGAGTCGGTTAGAGTTCAGGCAGGTTAGTGGCAGGCCATGCTGAGGTTTATCTTTGAGTTGAAACCCATCAGACACCTTACGCAGCGCTATGTTAGCACAATATAAATAGAACAATAGGATGTAGCATTTGTCGTACGAATGTCATAACAATTTTTGTCGCGAGAGAGCTCCGCGTTCTTAACGTTATGTCTATCTATGTAGTTTCAAGTTAACGTGCTGCAAGTTTAAAATGCGCGCCCAAGGAGTGTGCAAAAGTATCTCAAGATGTACGCATACGTTCTGATAATTTTGATTATTTATCTGTTTGTGTTTTGAAGGAAAAAAGTTTAACAGTGTCGCCATATTTGGTTTCAAAAACGTTTCAATATAAATTAATTTTGCTGGCCTCCGTTGCCAGCCTGCAGTTGCTACACCGGTGTGGTGACCTAGCGTTCATTGACTACCTGTCATAAATTGCTGAATTTCTCTAGTTTGATTTTTATAATGAAATACTCAAATGCCCGCAACTTAGTTTGGAAAGAAGTTGCACTCATAAACTTGTGAAAGCTGCGACTTCGATTCTGCCAACAAATTGCATTATGAACCTTGCTGACCTAGGCTTTGCAGCGCCTGTTTTGTTCGCAAGAAATTTTTCTAAGCTTTTTGGTATTTTGCATATGTACTTAGCTCAGACCAATTGTATTTGACAGGGAAAAAGTCGCCTTTCCTGTTTTTCCTATACGTTAGTAGTAATCTCTATCTTGTTCAGTGTCTACAAAAATGACGTCCTCATTGTATAATGCTCCAGCCTAACAGTTTCGAAGGGTAGAGTTGGCGAAATGGCGATGCAATAGCTGATCGTTCTTGGACGTTTGCCAATACTCATCAGTGCTACCTAAGTAGAGCAGCGTTTGGGTAGATTTCATTCGAGTATCTCACTAAACGCAACTGTTTGCTTAATATGGGTCATAGCACTTATTAAACTTACAATGCTGTGTAAAGGCATAAACTGAATTATGAGTCTGTTTGTTTGTATACATATCTATAATAAAGACCGTAAAAAAAATACAATGAAAACTGCAACGCTTCCCCGTTGTGATATCCAATCGTGGTTTTCAGTTACCGCGCCTTCTTATGCGACGTGACATTTAGCTTTCGAAAACCAAGCACAAATAACGGCAACAACCCCATTTCATAAGCATTCACGTATGCCGTTAGAATCCCAGAGGTGTATCACTTACAGTTCTGACGGGAACAGCGCGCTGCGTGTAAGAACAGCATTTATCGCGGCTATTTATTCATTTCTTTCTCTCATTTAAAGAAACGACTTGCTAGCGATTACGGGCGTGAGAAGTTATCACCCTCCGCTAAGCTATATACAGCCACCGGCACTTGCTTAACATTTCAAATACTTCCTCCTAGTCGCTGTGGTAAGCACAACTAGTTTACCAATCCGCCAGAACAGCGATGGTGTCCAACTATATATATATATATATATATATGAGATAGTTTTTCGGTCATCTTTTTTCAGTATTATCTTTTATATATGTTCGTTCATCTGGCATATTTCGCAAACACAAGATTTAAAATTTACCGCCGCCACTCCCTGGTAGATACACCGCCAGAGGGCGGGGTGGGGTGACGTTCAAGTGCTATCATGCTCTTGAGAGTAGCATCGTTTAAAGGGGAAAAAATGAATTATTTTGCCGGCGTAACAGCTGTTTTCTCCTTTAGCCTACTTAGATATTTGGTTGTGGCGGTTTTCCCCCATACCTTTCTTACTCGACCAGAATTACACATCATTGCGTTTATCTAATCTTTAAGAAACGCAGTAACTCCTTAACATTGCTGGTAACCCAACATCCAACAGTAACGACTTGTGTTCGCCCTGCTGTAAGTACCCGATGGGACGCGTTCCTGCCATAGAAACAGAGGGTTTCCTTGCTGAACATGTAAATATATATATATATAAGCGAAATTTATAATGCACTTGTCTTTCTAACTATAGCTGAAGGTAAAGGGCGTATTCAGCCGTGTGAAGCTTATGCACTTTATTTCCGCAGTGCTTCCTACTTGTAATGCATAGAATGGTTTTTGTATCTTTCTGAAGGAAAGATAGCGGAAAAGAAAGCGACGGACCAAGATATGAGTGGAAAAATGCTGCTTCATTTGCCTCTCCGAAAATCTGCGAATCATTAAAACGATTATGCCCCCGTTTCCATCCTACTCTCGTAACTTAAGGAAATATAAAGGCATCAAAAAAGCTGCGCCGACTTATGGACGCCACACGTAGTACTGGCTTAAAGACACCTTCCACAGAGGACTCAGTTTGCTCACTCGTCCTGTCAGTTGAATGTCCAGCCGACCCGTCCAAGTGCCGGATCCGTTCGGTGATGAACAACCTAACAATGAGTTAAAATATTACAAACTCCCATTGCGTTAGTGAATTATTTACAACCCTACAGTTGCAGTCCTGTGGAACTGTTCCATATACTGCTGCTTTTGCTACTGGAAGCAAGATCCCTGGCGCCATCACCATGAAGCCGCTACCTTTCTTCGTCGAGACCACTCACTACCGTTCTACTGCACAGACGAATCGAAACCCGGTTCCCCCAAGTTCAACTTCTCCGTTTATACCTTTGAATCCTAAATCATTGTTATTATTAGAGTCGGCCATTGCTGTTGTTACTTCTGGCGCAGGAACGCACAAATTCGCCTGGCCTGACCCAGTCCGACCGATTACGGTCCGCCGTAGTGGCATGACGTGGCCGGCTTGGCCATACTGATCGTAGCAAGAGCTGAGGTGCGTCACAATAAAGCTGTGGACTTCGTGCTGGCGTATTTCAAGCCATGTTGTAGCTTAGTGAATTTCCCGCTTGCTGTGATGTCCACGTTTAGCTTAGTGCAAAGCGTAGTTTCGTAAGTTCTGAAACAAATTCCAGTTCACGTTGTCCGCTTGCTACAGAGATAACAATGTTAATGTAATAGCCATATAAAGGGCTCTGGGAACAGGGTTCCTACTAAAACTTCTCGCCATACGGCGCAAATATGAAAGTTGTACAGCTTCGACAGTCCCAGTAGCTTCTTCTTTAGCTTCAATATAATAGCAATCATAGTCATATCGGTTCGCGATTTTTTAGATAGTGTCGATGGCTAGTGTTTTCATCATTCGTTTCTGTCTTCTTTTTGGCTCGGTTTCATCTTGCTGGTCTACCTACGTTCGTAACGCACGTACGTATATCCCCTTATAGTTCAACTGAATTGACCCCTCCATTACTTTTCGCTGCACGCCCGTCTGTCTGTTGAAATAGTCCAGAAGAGAGAACAATTTGGCTTGTGGGATACTATGGGACAAAGCTCTATCGCGATTGCTGCTCTTAGAGCTTAATTAAATCAGTTGCAGTTATTGTTGCCATTACCGCTAGACAGAAAGCATTTCGGACGACTATATGGAGATGGAATGTTTACTCATTCCTGTTAGTGGGGTTCTAGAAGTAAAGATGCACACATACGCACGTATACGCGAATTTTTCTTGCCGTGTTGCCTCTGAATTTCTATAACTTTATATGCTTACAAGGTTTTCTTGTTGGCGCGTCCGCTCACTTCTTTCATTTTCCCTTACGGCTTGTCCTTCTCGGTCCAAGTAGCCCAGCGACGAGTTGGGCTTGACAGCCTTCGACTGACTAAATCCGCTAGCACCAATATGACAATGCCGAAGGCTGCGGAAACATCCACCGACGAATCAGAGTCGCAGGCCACGCCAAGAAATGGCAGACTCAGCTGTTACTTTTGCTGCTGTCAACGAAAATTATTGCAGCAGTTGTTGTTTCTCATGATGCTCTTACTGAGTGTTTGCTGCTGCCGGATCCTCAGCGATTCGGTAGCTCATGGATCCAGATGGAATGACTCTGCTGATGCTACTAATGTTGCTGCTGTAGCCCCCCTCCCCCCGGTCTTCCATTCCCCGTTAAGGAGGAATCCGCAGTGCTGCCGCTTTTTCTCGTTGTCCGTCGTCAGTTCAACTGTAGCAGCAACGGCAATTTTGCAATGGACCCGCCGCGTCACCACGCAGCTAGTGGCAGCTGATGGCATCGCGCAGTTGTAGCGGTTGAGGTTTCTGGTCGAAACGAAAGCATTAGCGAACACATCTGCACACACGTGAACGTCCTGTTCGAAATTGTGCCTCTCTAAATCTAGAGCTTTATTGCGAGTAGTGCTTCATCCTCCAGACACTCGGCGCTACTGAGCCTCTGCCCGTCGAATAGTCCCGTTTGTGAAAAAATAATTTCTTTCTACTGTTCATCGGTCGAAGAATAATTTCCTAACAAAATATAGGCCAGGCACAATTGCTCGACTTGGCTCGACACTTGTGGATTTTTATCTCATCAGCTTCCAACGAACGCTGCTATCATATTAATGGTAGTTTTCGTAAGTAGTAGCTAGCTTTTTCTTTCTAGGTCGAACACAAAGAGTGGCGAATGAGGAAGTAAACGTATCGTTATACCTGTAAACTAAAAGACTGATAGACGGTAGAAACTGTGTTTGTATTCAGTAGGTTTTTGCAGGTGATGGATAGCACACATGTATGACCGTTTACTATCCGTACGGGTGTAGATATATTTATTGTATGCATTTCGGTGGAACCGCTTCTGTTATGAAGACCTTAAAGCATGTTCATGCTTTCTATGTCCACTATACCGCAATTTTCTTCCATTTACGACGAACTTAAACGTTTATGCTAAGACTGGGAATATAAAACTGGCACTGTGAATGACATGACCGTTATCAGAATTTTTAATAAGCGCTTTTCAGTAACTAGCACCGCATTGCACCAGAGAGTATCTTTTTTATGTTTTCTTTTTACGTACGTTAAATAAGCCTTTAGGCAGTGCTTCAGATGGATCTTGCTGCTACATCCAACGCTAAAATTTGAACTAGCGATGGCTGCATATTCGTAGTTACCGTGGCAACGCACTTGAAGGGATGCGCTTTAGATAATACGCTCAATTCGCAGATACTTTTAGATCCTCTTAAACCTTAAACGTTATCCACTCGATTTCTATCCTCATCTGCCTTTTCTGTGCTTCGTGCTTTTCCCAGACAACCGCCATTGTCACCATGCGCTATAGTTTTCTTTCATCTTTCACTAGCTCCCGCGTTTCCATAAAGACGATCACAGCAACTGACTGATGTGACAACGATTTAGGTGATATCGCTATCCACACCTTCGTCCCTTTAATGTCCAATTTCTGATTCGGCGTTTTGATTTGCTTTTGCGTCGTCTATTCTTCCAGCGCATCCATTTCTCTCTCTGCCACTCGTCTTTGGACTTCAGTCTTGCTTTTGTATTTCTGGGCGCGAAAGGGCGGGGGGCGGGGGAAGCAGCGGCAGAGGAGTCGATGCTGAGGGGTATAGGTGATGTTTCGGGTTGTTGTACAGCGCCATGCAACGTCGGAACATAGAATGCGAGTCGGCATGGGTTGCCGTTGCTCGTGACGTCTGTCCGTCGTCGTCGTCCAGATTCCCACGCCTCTTAAGTCGCAGCTAATACGATAATATTACGACAGCGACGACAATGCTCTGGCCAGCGTCAGCCGTCTATTCCAACGTCGGTTCCTTCGGGCCGGATGTGTCCGTACGCGGCTTTTGTATGATGTGTACAAGTAAACATTGATGTGCGTACATTGTACTCGGATTCTGTCTGTATATATGTAAGGTATATATTTATTTTTCCTTCTCTTTTTTGCCTCGTCTTACGCTTTTTCTCTCTCTCTGCTTTTATCGACTGATAGTGATCTTAATTATGTATTCGTTTTTAAGCATTTGAGATCGTCTTCGGAACGGTTATGCCTCGCGATGAACTGGAGCATTTTCAATGAGTGTTCGCTGCTGCGACTGTCCGTCGAGGGGTTGCTCGTTTTCGGTGCAAATTTAGCGAAGAGATGCCATTTTGCCTGTTGTTGTATTGTATTTTCGATCCTTCTTTGTAGCTGCTTTTCCGTCGGTTTTCTCCGATTTCGTTCTGTTATACACACGACAGCTGAAGAGGAGCCGCTGCCTTCGTCGTATGAATCGTACGATGTCATATTGGAACTCAAGTAAAAACAGCTCCACACGGTCTTGGATAGCGCGGGTGAAAGGGTTTTCAATAGATAAAGTGACTTTTGAAGGGGGATTTTTAACTTGGGGAGAGTTGACATAATGACCGATTGTCGTTAATGATCATCTTTAGTAGTCAACTATTTGTTGCGGGTTTGTTCTATCGCCGGCATATTTTCAGCACATGGTAACGTTTGTACAGCAACATAGATTTCTTTTCACAAACGTTTCCAGTTTGCCTTCTGTTAGTAAAACGACAACTATTATACATCATGAAATGAAAGTACATATTGAAATTTCGGAACTTGTACAATTCAGTGTTTGACATGTAACTCGAAGACGCCTGAAGTGGTCCATCACATGCAGATGTGCAGATATGCATGATTTAATGATGAGTTCCAGCCTGATCATGTTTCTAAACATTTACATGCGTCCTTACATGAAGAATTACTCATTACCATGCGGAAATAGCTAGAAACCGACCGAATGTATCTGGAAGATACCTTTGATGTATTGTTTATAAAGTATTTGATTTGCTATTCAACCGCCATTGCTGGACTATATGATCGACGTTACCGAAAGTGCTTACCGAAGTGCAGCTTAATATATATGTGAAGGACGGGACTACTCGTCGACAACTAAATATATGAGCTAGCAAGCTTTTATACTTTAACCGTGCTCGAACTGTGGTCTTTCGCTACGGGCCGTCTGGCATTTCTTCCGTAAGTGAAAAGCTTGCATAAAGACAATAGCAATCAAGTTAATTATCCATAGATGGGAATCTATTGTTCGGCCAAGCATCTTCGACTGAGACTGTACGAAACAGTTAATTTCTAAAAAAGTGGTTTCACAAATTTGTGCTATAGGGTCTGCTATTGATCGACCCTGTCCTTTGTCAAATACACAATATTTAGCGCTTCTGCAGAGTCTTTTGCCCGTTTTGACAATTTCGGCCGCCTATAGAAGCCTTTACAAAGAGCGCTAGTAATGAAGTAAAATAGCTTTCGTTTCGTCAGCAGTGCTTTTGCTAACTCTTTAACCAGCAGTAATTATCGCACTGCCAACATAGCAAAGTGGTATGGCCTGGTTGTAGATTTACGCTTCCTGGGAAATGCGCAGGATGTCAAACCAACAGGCACAGTTGTCGAGGAGCGCGTCGAGTGAATGCTGCCGCCAATGTACCAGTATGTGGCCTGTTTGTCCGTTGGTAATTCGAAGCGGTGCCTCGTGTTATCCCACCGGCACTGGTGGACCTGGACTTCATTAGCCTGCAGGTGACCTAACTGAAGGTACCAGTGGGAATCGAGGCAGACCGAACGCTTCCAGCCAGGCCTTGTCCGTTCGTCCTTTGAGTTTTTGCTGGTTTGCATGTCTGATTCATTCCAGTTCTGAAATCAGAACTTTGTGCCTCCTTTAACATAGTTCAGATGGGTGCAGATACGCTACTGTCGTCAGTGCAGACGGCATCACTTAAATATGCGTGATGCTAGTTGAAATTGTGACCTGTGCCTAATAATTCCGTGCGTACCGATTTTTTCTTGACGGCGATCAGTGAAAATGCGAACCCGTTTACGAATCTTTTGAAAAAAGTGAACGTCATTAGTTTTCCGACCCAATCAAGAAATTAGAAGTTATGGGTCTCGCAAACTGGTGCGTGTGTTTTAAAATTTCGATGGGGTGCAAGCGGGAGCGCCTTTGGAGTTTCCAGAGCTTGTCACCCCCGTGAACACCGCGCTGACATTAGTATTTTTAAAATTCACCACCAAACTTATATGACATATACGCTTCGAAATTATTAGTAGTTACTGTTTGAAACATCTGTTTGAATCATATGAAATTCGCGGGTAAAAGATATCTACGTTTTCAATATTCAAAAGAGAAATCTCTAAGAGTTTGGGCAGTTCGATAAAAACACATTTTTTTATCAGAAAAAAAGGAAAAATAACGAATTTTAAATACAAACATGGACGACTTTTATATTCTATTTCTAAAACATACGTAATTTTCCATTTCGATACGATATATCGGTGGTGTAGAGGATCCTCTCTACATCTTGACTAAAGTTTGTGGCGGTCCTGAATACTTAGTCGTTCAGATGTCAATAAGGGATAATTGATTCAGAGAGTAGAATTAAAAAAAAAGAAGTGGAAATATGAAACAGAAATTAAAACGCTGGGAGTTCATTTGCCGGCTAGAAAGTCAACTGGAAATTTTACACACCGTCCATATAAAAATGGCTACTGATTGATCCAGGCCAAATCGCCTGCTGATGAACTAGTTTCTCTCGGTTGTATCAGACGGCCGCAAAAAAGAGTTTGTCTATGTACGACGTGTGCCTTAATAAATCACGAACAATCAAATGCTGAATTTACACCCAGTGCGCAATGTGACCCTCTGAAAAAGCAAATGGATGTACCAACTCTATCGCTTAAAAAGTAGGTTACCTTCACGAGCCGTATACAGAGTCGCCCTTTCGAAGCCCTCTTACCAGCGCGCTAGAACATCAATTTGATGATTAATGACGTAGTAAATGGGAGTGTTCCGATTAATTGCAATCTAATGTCGGTCAAGCTGTTCAAATAACAGCAATACATCTATCTACAAACAAATGAATATATAAACGAAATAAATCCCATACGAACGTGATAGAAAAAGTGCTCAGTAGCTTCTTATGTCTGAATCCGATCATCCTTGTGTATATATATATATATATATTGATGATGACGACGTAGCTTCAGAACTACACGTATACGTGTAGTTCTGAAACTACATCGTTTCTTTCCGAGTAAAAGTACTTTGTGTTTCCTTGACTTACGAGAATTTGTTGTAGCGGTAGATGAGAAATAACGAAAAGTGTCCGTTGTCGACGGTATGGTTTCAGATCCATAGATGTAACGCCAAGGCTGGCGGTGATGCTTTTTGTGAATAGAAATCCTTTTGTGTTCTAGTTCCGCTAATCTTCACAAATAGTCACTTACGAGAAACATATTTTTCAATTCTACGATGTCAGTCCTAGTTGCAGTGCTCGTCGTAATGATCGCGCTGGTCGATGGAACTCATTTTACAGTGTGTAAAAACGTAAAGATCAACGGAGCCTTGCACCAGTTCGAAATCTCTGGGTGTCCGGGTACTAGGCCTGTGTGTATCCTCAGAAGGAGGGCCAACATCACGGTGAAAATCGTTTTTTCGCCTGAGTTGTTTGTTTTCAATTCCACTGTGCGAGCCTATTCAGTTACGTTAGGCCGAAATGTGCCTCTACATATAAGAAACGATATATGCCAAAATTCCGGACTCCACTGCCCGCTTCGTGCGCGCATGCAGGTCACATACGTGCACGGCTTCAAACTCGGCAAACGGCAAACACTTGCCTCGTACACGCTGAACTGGTCGTTCGTCGACGCCATCCGAAATGCTACGATCATTTGCGGCCTGGTGCCAATTCAAATCGTTTAACGAATATGGCTATATGAACAATAGTATCTAGTTGAAAACGGCATACATCATCTAGCTAGCCCTTAGATTGAATTATGTTTGGGTCTTTGAGAGGTGTGGAGCTCGGTCAGGTGACGTACGCTATTGGATAGCGGAATATGTAGATATTCGTATAGAAGTATCGGGATTTGCGCAACAACAAAGAAATAGCAAGAAAAACCAAATCTCTTTGCGCAGGATTCCCAATAAATGTTTCGTTATGTGACACAATCGGACTCTGGTCAATAGTCGGCGCTTAGTAGGTTGATATAGCTTTTGGGACATGTTCTGTCGTATGGCAATAAACATGCCTATGTATATAGAGTATCCCAAAAATTATGTACGTTATAATTCTATTGGCGAGAGACCGTACTACGGCTACGACAATCTATTTCTCCACGTTATTTGAAAGGGCTTCGGTAAAAATGGCGAATTATATTTCAAACAGCACCGGGCGCCGCTGGTACACTGTTATCGTGATGTAGGAACGTATCTTGATGAGGATCATACAAATAGATGAGTTGCACGAAGAGAATACCCTGCCCGTTCCCCAGACTTGACGCCAATGGACCTTTCCTTGTGGGGATTTCTTAGAAAATCTATGCCAATGAGCCGCACCACCAAAAAAGTAGCAACAATAACAAGATGTTTGTAGGTTAATAGCCCAGCGTCATTAGCGGTGTATTGATCAGAACGGTAGTAATTTTTCGAGCTGTTGTCTTAAAATATTAACCGTTAAAAAACTAATTTTTGTATTATTTATACTACGTACACATTTTTGAGACATCCTGTACGCTAGCATTATATATATAATGCTAGCATTAGTTCGAATGTTAGCAAAAACATTTATCCCTGACTAGCCGCAAGCTACAAAAGGTACCATATTATTATTATTAGGTAATTATATTTATTATTACATATTTATAGTGATGTAAAAAGACGTTGTTACTTCAAAAACTACATGATCAGGCTGGCATTCGATTTATGTCTTTATACTTTATAGCGAAAAGTAAAGTCAATCTATGGCGAACAAATCCTATATGGGCATATCTCAGAGTCAAGAAGCCGAGATAACGGAAGTGTATGTCGTTAAACCTGTGGGCCAGATCCTCAGAACGTTTCTTTCAGAATTTGTTCTCGGTCGTTGATTTTTAGGCTGATTTATGAAGCTCATTCATATTTATTCTCGACAGGTCTTATATGCATAAAATAATTACTCGACCCGTAACAGAACTAAACAATGACACAATGATAATTTCGATGCAAGCTCAGGAAAAGTATTTCTAAATAGGTACTATTAGGCAAAATCTATTCAAAAAGCATACATCTATTAGCCGCCGCCGCCGCCGCCGCTTGAATGAGTCAAGCAAGCATCCGAAACTGCTCGGCGTAAAAAATACGTTTACTAAGTATTATCAACTTGAAAATATACTTATTATCGAATTCAATTAAACTGCTCCCTGTAGTATTCCGATTTGGTGCCATGTTTCTCTTTTAGACTGAAAATAGATTTTTTATGCGATCTTTTAAATATACCAAAATAAGTTAACGGCAAAACGCGACCGAGGATTAGATTGATCAATGACGATCCTTTATTCAAGGCGCTAAATGTATGCATATACATACAAAAAGTACAGAAAGTATCTGTCTATATCCAGTTATCGATTTGTCACTGCTGGTTACTGCTTGGTAGGTTTTGTTTCACTTGTAAAATCGAGTAATACGTAACGATCACAAATTATTGTTTTCCCAACGTTTGCGACGATTCCCACGCCTGCCGCATTACTAGCTGCACTGTACAGCGAAAATATCTACTGATAAAAGCCTACATATCAGGGGTTATGAGGGGTTAATGGAGGACCGCTGTGAACAGATGACACGTCAAATCGATCTCTTCGCCATTGATGATATCTGTTATTTGTCAAAGGCATAGTTCATGGAAGCACCGTTTGTTTTTTGGAAGCTAGGGTGCGTCACGATTAGACAGACTATATCATCTGAAGGTTGGAAATTGTTAATTAATCTAATTAAACAATATTAGCATAGCAGCGCATTCTGGTTAGTTTTTCTTAGTTAGTGTTTTTAGTTAGAAGATCAGGCACAGCTGAAGTACTAGATCGTTGCCAAATACTTCTGTCAGTTAAAAATACTTTTTACTATAAAGAGGCACACTTACGTTGTAGCCCGGATTCTTGTTAGTACTCGGCTTGTGTGACAATATCGATGAATGTACTAAGTTACGTACATATTTTACGGTTTTCTTTGAGCTCATAGGCCCATGATTTTTGTTTGTAAACGACATCTAATCACGTATGAAAAAATCCAAAAAGTAAGCGAACTTGTCGTCTGAACTTTACTAATCGATGAAAATGAAATAACTTCAATAAACCTGTAAAAATTGTCTCAGAAATGTAACGTTCTCCTCATTGGGGCTACGCGCTAATAATTTTCACCATCTCTCTCTCTCTCTCTCTCTCTCTCTCTCTCTCTTCTTCAACCCACCCACAGGATCTAACCTTAAGCATTACGCAGTTGGAAATGACATCCTCAAGCTCACTGCTAGCCTCTTAGGGGAAATGTGGACCATTGTTTCTCTGCGAAAGACAGCGGCAGAACGGTTCCATACTACATTGGTCGTTGGGGGCCGCCGCCGCGCGTTCAGTAGCTCGCTCTGATCAACGCTGCCACCTAAGAGGCACGAGATGAAGAAGATGAAGGCCGAATACTGAAAACAGTAACGATCCAAGGAACCGTCGTAGACAGATAATGACGTCACGATGTCATTCTCACGCCCCCAACTGAGCAAAACTCGCGTTAAATGCATCGCTGGCACACTAGCTGCCTAGATCTAATGTATCAGATATGCATGTCTATGTTAGTCACCGACTGGCTAACTTACTGGGAAACCATGCGGCTTTATATTTAGGTAGATAGCCGTTGTCTACACGAAGCATAATCACAGGCATTTCTACTGGAAACGCTTCATGTGGTCGAATGCGGCGGTATTCGTTGTGCGAGCAATCAGAAAAGGATGCAGGAACTATGGCGCACCTCAAAGTGAGAATGATGGTTTTGACGATCTGCAATAGCTCAAGCTAAGTGATCTTCTCCGGCAAAAGATAGAACCGCCTTTATTTCGTCCCGGTCAGTAAGTAAAGTTTACCCTTGTGGACGACGATGAAGTTCTAGAGGCTACTCGAACGGGAATAGCGTTGAGTAACAGAAGTACACCAATCCAGGAATGAGATACGGTTCTATCGTTAAGTAATTAGATAGGCAGTTATATAAAAAAAAATAGGTGGGTGCTAGTTGTGATCGTTGTAGCGTTGTGAAACAGTAAAAACGCATTCATCATTAGCGTAGTCGGGAGCTAGTAGGAATAAAAGCTGTGGTCAGGACAGGACGAGACGACAATTTCGTCAACCATAAAACGTAAAATGATTCGGTCTGTGTAGTACAAATATAATCAATGTTATAAGAAAGTGTCGAAGCTTTGTCGATATTCGACAAATATTCGGAGTATACAGTTAGTAACCCAGATGGCGAGCGAGTTGAGGCAGCTAAATATCTGTTATACGATTATTCTGGTGCACTTTTTGAGTTCGTTTTTTGACCAAACGAAAAAAAATCCCCACAGTTTTGAGCCCCATAAAAAGAACGATATGGCAAAGACAGGTCGGGCTAAACCTTGTTAAACGTAGCCAAGCCGCGTCTTACAGGCTGTCGGCCGCATTGACTACTGGCGAAACCAATACGTTATGAGCTGTTGGTAAATTGTCACACCTTAGTCTTCTTCAATGGCCTCTGAAACATTGATATAACAGGTTCTGGTGAATGGAAACGGGTGGTGGTAATTCTCTTAAGGGGTGCAATCTTATGAACGAATGGATAGACACGAACAGAATATGTGCTGGAAGGATATCCGCTCTGGCAAGCGAGAAAGGAGACTCTTCTGCCGCTAAGCAGATATGCTGTATCTGTTATTCTATCACCATTTGTTAGTATATCGTAAGGAGTTCAGCGCGCAATAAATGGCACGCATATTGCTTAAAGGAGAAGGAACGAGTTAGTGTCGAAAGCGGATATCGAAATTCATACCTTTATTATGATGGGCGAATGTATGGTCAGGCATTCTAGCAGGAGAGCCAGCGACGACGAAGATCATAACTTTATCCTTGGGCCTTTCACTGGCCATTTTTTTCTGCTTTCTGAAAAACTTGCTAAAAGTTCTTCACAAGCGAACAGATTGACTACAATGGAAATGTTGAGTTGTGTATGTTCGCTTATTGAATAGCTTTCTTTATACACAGGTTATGTAATATTCGGTTAACTATGATACGTCGACTGGTCAAAACATTTTACAAGTTCCATGGCACACTTCTGATGCCATCCTATGGATACAGCAAATCCAGAGCGAAACTTCAAATCGTACCTTGTAACCTACATATGTTTTTTAGACAAGTCATACTTTTTTGTTTAAATCTATTTCGCGATTCTTAAATAGGTCAGATAGGCATTCAGGTAAACACTGACAATAATGTGTGTGTTCTCTCAAACTGTGATAACAATATTAAAATTTAAACAGTTATTAGCGACCGCCTATAAACTACCATGTCTAACACGTTAAGTTGTATAGGGATGCGTGATACAGCCCGTTTTTCTTTTCAGTTACTGACTCCCGCTCATTGGGCCCCTACTCCATAAACATCCTAAGAGCATTAGCCGCAGACAAATTACCTAGCGCTCTCAAGAAACAGTCTAATTTTCTAGATTAGCGAGTCCCGTCAGCAGGAACAACATCAACAAATACAAAACAAAAACAGAATAAGCTATAGAAGCACTAGGTTTACTGCAGGATGCAGAGCACTGATGGTGCAATGGCAGCAGCCTGACAAAGCTTCCCCATCGCCTACACATCGGCGCCACGGTCGCCGCCGACGTTGCCAGCATAACCGCCTTAATGACAGCAGCAGCAAGTGCTACAGCGCGATAGAGAGAGAGGCGAGGGAGTTGGAGCAGCGTGGGAATTGTGGCCGATTGTTTGCCTCCCTGCCGCCCGGACTATGCGACGCACAGATAGACAGATACATTGGCTATGACCAGAGTGACAGCGTACTACACAGAGTCGAGCTACACAGAGGGTTGACTGTATCGCCGCCGTACCTGTCTCAGTGGCTGTGCTTGACCCTGCAGAGTCTATCCGCTGCACCCCCTCACGCACGGTTCTCATAACGGTGCAGCCATGCTACTGCTCCTACAACAACAACCATTACTACTACTTCCATAACTGAGTGGTCTATGACAGAACGGACGACTACGGCAGCCGAAAAGATCCCTCGATTACAAGCACTGCTGCGGCGGCAACGTCCGTCGCCCTAACGAACGAAAGTCGTGATGCGCTGACAGCAGTAGGAGAGGCAGCGGCCTCTACGAGAAGATGAAGAGAACGAAGTGCAGACAACGTAGGAAAGACGAAAAGGAAGAAAAGCTAAGACGGCATCATCAGCATTAGCGACAATGTTCTTCTTATTATTGTTATTATTATGATTGTCATCATCAAATTATCTCTGTGCCACAGTCACATACATATCGCATAGTAGCATCGTGATTAGATCATAGAACGATGTGAGTTGATATGGAGGCTCTACAATGTACTGCGGCGCTCATAACGACCACTATCGCTATTTATCTATCACGCAGATAGACAATGCCGTAGCTGCAAGACAGTACTGCTGTGCGTTTTTCTTATGCTACAGAGCTACTGGCATCGGCAGCAGCATGCAATCGAACCCCGCAGCAGAGATTCAGCATGACCCTTAGAGGTAGCTATTAGAAACTCATAGATTGAAGTGAGGACAGCGCACAAGCGGCCCATCACCAGTCACAATCATAGGATCATCAACAGAATGATACCTTCATCGAAAAGCGACCGGAAAAATCGACGAAGAAGCCCTTCATATACAGAGAGCAGAAGAGACAAGGGAAAATACTTGAGACAGCGAAGGAGGGCGGAGAGGGGAAAGGGCGTTTGTAGGGGGTTTCCCAAGACATACGAAGTTGTTAACGATAGATCAAACGAAATCCATGAAATGAAGCTAGTAACGCCAGGCGAGCTCTCACTACACGTATTTAACCCCATCTAACCAGCGGGCTGTGCTGTTCCACAGAGTTGGCTTTCTCTGAGAGTCTTCCAGAGAGGCAGACAACGCAATGCTGGTTCCGCCTGCTAATAGAGGTAGGCATAGAAAATTACGAATATTACAAGTGTATTTTTTCAATCTACATGATGCTGGCCTAAACGAGTGTGGCCATAGATATGCATTATATTGGTCTGAAATGTGGCAGTTTAACCAGCCCAGTCTACCATCAACACTCCTTTCGCGTTGCCATATATATATATATATATATATATATATATATACATATATATATATGAACAGATACAAATATAAAATCTGGTGGGCGAATTCAGTGGCGCTGCAGTCGCAATCGTTGTTACGTGCCATGGTGAGGACGTAAAACCGGCATCCTTCCAGCTTCTGGCTGCCGCTCATTCTAGTTTCGGTTAAGCCGATCGGAGCTCTGGTACACGGTTTCCTCGCTGCTGCTCACTGAACTCGCTGAAGGGTTCTCGTGAAATTTGACCCAAACGGAAATAATGGACGAAGACTACCATTGACACTCGAAATAGGCTGCCGTCGACGCTGGGGCCGGCGTCGAAAGTTGTGTCGGCCTGGCAAGCCCATGCTTTGGGTGCTTATGGACAAAAGCAGGGCAAACAAGTGAAATCAAGCAAGACAGTCCTACGACATGGCGCTGTGAATGAACGACAATGCACAGCGACAGTGGCCCCAAGAATGTCTGGCCTCAGACACTTCTACTACGCGAGCCAAGATCAGAAGCACGAAGCAACGCTAGCCACAGGCGCCACTGCGATAAAGGGAAAATCGCTAGATGCCATAGTGCTTTGCCATAAACGATACAGATATATACATATATTCTTGTATTCAGATACAGCGTTTCTATACGAACATAGTTCGAATGCCACATTTGGAGTGTGCGAGTAAGGCGGCTAACAGTTCTCCCCGTGCCGTCCAGTCCCGTTCTTCGTAACAGGAGCAACGATAGTCATTGTAACGGTAGAACTTGTATAATTCAGCAGTATTACGACAAAGGCACGTTCTATTGGCAACTGAGTGGATTTGCCGTACGAGACACAGGATCAATTTGCAGGTTGGGGTGATAATGACTTCGTTGTTTCTAAGAAAACCAACTACTGAAGTTCGTACTTCCACGCGAACGATGGAGGTCGTACTTGCAACGTCCATGAATTACTACGGGCGGCTTGCAACAAACCTCTGTTCCAAGGACTAGAAGAAGTGTTATTAGTTCGATTCATGTATCATGTACACCAATGCATACGGTACTAGCTATATAATCGTTTAAATGGTTTTTATGGAATGTAAGACTGTTTTGAAGACAGATATTTCAACGAACTTGCTTGCGTATGCTACAAATGTCAACGCTGGTGGTTATGTCTATTCTACATGACCGTCATTCATAGCGATTACGACTTCACTTTGAGGCTTAAACGACACCAAGTGGTTTTCGAAATATTCTTTTTTTAATCCGCAACTAGCTCTTTGGTGTGAAGCGTGCGTCAAGCGATATCTGTAGGGCTAAACTGGGTAAAGTGTGGCTAGGATACACTGCGCACAAAAAATCGCAGCGGGATTACGTTTTGGGCCAATAACAGGTCATGGAAGATAAAACTGTCAAAAAGTTTAAAATCAGCAAAAAAAAAAAAAACTAACTCTTTGGATCTTGTATGAAGGGCCCGATAGGTAATTGATGTTCTCCTCGTCAAAACAGCCATATCATAATAGGCTTTTTGATACAATTGTCGTTTGACTAATTGCTTAGGATCTTTTGGCTTGCTTCAGAGACCTTCTCTCCGAATTTTTCAGAGCCCTCATGAAACCTAATCTTACTCATGTAGACTGTTGATTTCGGCCAATAAAGGGACCTGTTAGTACAGGTGACGCTTCGCCCACGGCAAAAAGATTGGATAATTGTTGATCTTCACTCAAATGTCGAGAATGACGTGCTGCTTTTTGCTGTGACAGCTTTGTTGTCCTACTCTAGAAATAACTTACCGTTATGACAAATGGCTTGCCACGGCTTATTCGGATTTAAATGCTCTTATATAATAAATAAATAAAATATATAGAGCACATGGGGGCACACTCCAGTCACACTGATGTTCGGAACAGAACTGTAATACATTAAACAATGAATCACTTCATTTATGATTTCAACGGCTCATAGTGAGCACAAATATATAGGTCATGATTTTTCCAAAGAACTAAATAAGCATTAAAAAACAGCATTTAAAATTGGGTATCTCTTAAGTAATTTTTGCGCCGCCAGGCAGGTTTAACTAAAAACCTATGAGTTTGCTTGAAGCGGATTTAAACGATGTTTGACGTGTTATGGCTATTCAATTAGCGAATCGTTTATTATATAATTTATGAGTATCTATTTATTATACTAAGTGTAAATGAAGAATTTATTTTCAGATGACCACCCACATTAATCAGTACTATATATATATATATGTATTAGAAAATAATTTAGGCTACAACGTAGATTAAAGAAACTTAAACGGGCAAATGTCTTGACGACAAAAGGAAGTTACGCTTGGCTGAACATAAGCTACACCTGTGCGTTCCCACGGGGAGTGGTGGCGGTGACAGTAATTAATCGTTACACACTGGGACTGAACTGGGCGAGAATTATAAGGCCGTTTATAGACTTCCCTATTCCTGGAGCCTGCAAGATTTGTAATTGTCAGTGACCGCTGCAGTAAATTAACAGGTTACTGTTTTGTTATTGACTCCAGGCTCGATTGAAGTGCTCGATCTGTTATATATTGTATTGGCGTTGATTGATAATATTATTAAACGTTTGGCGTAATTCGTGCAGAGGGATTTTTTTCAACTAACTTTACAAAGGCCCGATTATTTGGGCCAAATGCATCTTATCCAATGATTATTAAACTACAAAGAAACTACATTACTGGTCTATTTTTCACCATAGTTGTCCACATTAAATACAACACTGATAGAATATCTTCGTTTTTTGTGCTACATATCTAAGGTTGTGTTCGAGTGAAACTGTGGTGAGTGTTACGTATAAACATCGTCTTCTACTAGCTGGCTATAGTTAATTATCAATAATACATTGTACGAAGACCATCGACAACTACGAGATACATAAGCTTCATCGTGGTTAAGTTGGCTTTGAATAACGGTGACGATCATCCAACGTCTCTAAGAAAATATGAGTTCCGGATGTGCCACTGCTTGGCGTATTGTAAACCCTGTTTCACGATGCCCGACAAAATTGCATGAGAACCTGTAGTGATAGATGATGATTTTAGACTTACCTAGATTGATGCTAAACTTTCCATTAAACCAAAACGTAGAAAAGACTTTGTTAGCTAACTAACTGGTCTTTTCCTTCTATGACAGCAATGTGTCTCATTAGATAAATTTTGGAGCATAAAGCCTGATCATTCCCTGTCACTGAGGGCGCGCGCAAAAGTATATTGCAAAAGCTAAACTTGTAGATCTTCTTCACTTGTCAACTTCCGGCTCATAAGCTTAACGCTCGACGGGAGCACATGGTCCAGCTGCTGATCATTTATGTACTGATCCATGTCTAGGTTTTAGACACATTATTTCGTTTGAGGCCTAAAGTATTAAACCTGATTTTCCGGCCCGGTTTGTGTCTAGCGTCGTCGACATACCTATCGGATACGCAAGTCGCCTCAGCGTTACAACACAATTCCCATTACATTATGTCGTTCCATAGACGCCAACGTCGACACGACTGAGATACGAGAAAAGGCTAGAAAAAAATCAAAACGTTTTGGCCAGTTCGAAGTTGAGTTCTTAAATGTTGGCCATGGCGACTAGTGGCTACAAGCTGGACAATTACTCGCTATCAAGAAATTGCCATTCATCTCCTACTACGCAGGCTGGCGTGTAACCAACATCGGTGCGACACGAGCAGGCCGTCACTTTAACGACGTATAGTCGAATTTGCTACTACCTCGTCCGCCATCAACGATATCCACCGAATTTACCGACCGACCGACCGACCGACCGACTCCCTTCGATCGAACCGTATGGGCCAACGGGCCACCGACTGCAGCCTAGGCCAAACCGGGTGGGCCATCGATAGCGTCCGCACGCACGTTCGGCAACAACCCAGCTACGATAGACAGACAGCCTGCCGCAGCCATGGCTAGCCAACACGATTCCCACGATCCGATGCCAAAACAATGCGGCAGCGACGCCAGCCGCAGCGGCAAGCATAGCTACCGCTATACAGCTCAACGCGAACGCAACATTCACAATGAGCGAAGCTGGAAAGAGAGAGGCCATCAGTTCGTTCGTTCATCTGTCAGTCCGTTGATAGGGTCTTGCCGTCGCGACGCGACGCATTCTGACAACGGTAGCGGCTGCGGCGGCAGCGTGATCTACCACTCATTGAAGATGGCGTCGAGCAGTCCGTTAGGACTAAAACGAGCCAAGCAAGCCGCCGCGGTAACTCGCTAAGATGCTGCTGTTACGCATAGAGCGGTGACAGGTGAGTCCCGCAGGTGTAATTGGTGCTAGGGCGGCGATCTTTTCAATCGGGTCAGCGTTCGCCCTGCACACACGAAGGAGGCCGAGTTGCGAGAGAAAAGAAGAGAACGGTCCGACGATTTATGAAAAAAAAAACGCGATCAGTAGTTAGTAGCAGACATATATAGATTCATAGAGAATCAGACGTAATATATTGCGTGCCGTATTGATGCGCAAAACATAGTAACAATGTTGCATATTGCAGTAGCAACTGCTGTCTATCATCCATGGGCAGAAATACGAAACAAAAATACTAGGTTCAGGTGTATACGCCCCTCCATTGATGCTTAATGTGCTGTGATTTTGCCCAAGGTGTTGTGTGTGGCTATGCAGATTACTGTAGATTTATCATTAGCGGCAGGTTGCACCGACACCGCTGATTCGAGGCGCAAGCACAACTTTACGCTAGGCCAACCAGTGGAGGGTTGAAATAATGAGAAGACCGCAGTCCGAAGACCCGGTCCGCTACGGACGCTTATCCAAGAGTAAATCCCCCCATCCCCCTTCCCGTCAACGATTCTGAACTACGCAAACCGAATCTCTCATTTCTTTTGGACGACCCCCAATGATTGCTGGATGACCGCAGCCATCATCACGAGGGACGATCAAAACTCGGTGTCCGTTTTCGCAACTCTCCCAGCAGATTTGCCTCGAAGTTGTGACAGCGCGTTCGTACCACAAACCCGTGGATCTATAGTTGTTTGGGCAAACGAACACTCAAAATACGAAAACGTTATACGGTAGTGAACCGGCAGTCGCTCGAACCGGTAAATGAGATCATCATTTAAAGCGGATTGCTAATATGATGGCAGAGGAAAGTTAGAAAAACTACCATACATAATTATAGGATTCCGTGGCATTTATTACGTTTATACGTTTTTGACGTTAGCGAGTATGCGTCCGTACATCAGTGTAGTAGTCTCCCAGTACAATTGAAAACTTTGCTTTTTATTATTATTATTTTTGCGACATAGGGCTTAATTTGAGTGTGCGCTTAAAAAGATCATATTTTTATGGCTGTCATCCAAACTGCATATAATTCTCTGTAAAATGTCTTCATTCACTTCTGGAGATGGCAAACGATTCGGTCGTCAAATAGTAGACCGAAGAAAATTTGTAATAGGCAATAAATTATGGCCAAACCTGTCTCGTGATGACTTATTGCGTGTGGTAAAGTCGTAAAAGCTTCTATGAAAATTAACCAATTAATTTCATGATATAGCTAACTATTCAGACAATTTTCCCATTGAGTTTCGTATATTATTGCCAATTGCTCCGCTAGATGACGTTAGTTCATTTCATGAAACCTGTTGACGAGATCCCAATTAAAGACACGCTTTTATGCAGCGTATACTTGTCCATATACCTGTTTTAGTTAGTTTTATGAAACATCAACAATTACGTAAACGTGACAGAAGGGTCGATCGGAAAAATAAACTCTGACTATATTTCTCATGATGTCCATATGTATATAATGTTTCAACTAATTTCTATTTAAATAAGAACGGGCCTTCGAACATAAATTATGTGGAAAGGGCAATAAAAGGCACGATCTCCTATCGTAACACAGACAGGGAGGGGTGGTCTTATTTGCCATTAAATAACAGTATCTGAATATTGCACGAACGACCTTGCTGCATATTTTTTCTACGGCCATATAATGTACACGGTATATTCGATTAGAAATGATTACATGCACTTGGTACGAGGTACATCGTGCTTGTACACAAAGGCTAAGGGGATGCAAGGAAGGTGGCTTTCGTGTACGAGTCCGGTCGCTAAGCCCGTTAGAAAACTCTTGTCCATTGCAAGTTTCGGAATAAGACTTCGAACAAGACGTTATGGCGCTGCTTGTCTAAACGTTTACTATTCATCATTCGCTCTCCTCTTATTAGACACTTCATCTTTTAAAATGGCGCGAACGGCTGACAGGTTTTTTTTTTTTCGAAATTGTGCCTTCATTCATTTAGTGAGGCAAAGGCAACTGTTCTCTTTCGACGGCAGCGTTTTCTGTGACGCTATTCGACCTAAACAACGCACAATTCCTCTTTCCATCCACGGCGTCTTCAGTTGGCAAGAATTCGGAAATCGGTAGGCCGGCTTGTCTGAAAGGAAAATGTGATATTTGACAATTGGCATGGCAAAACGGACTCGCGATTTCATTCCAGACGAGCTTCCCCAAGTGTTTTTATAGTCACCTATAGTTTAATGCTGAAACGAACATCAAAACGAGTTGATTTTGTCAGAGGTTAGATTTCGTAGTGCGGTATAGGTTTTAGAAGGACTATTGTCGCCGCCGTAGAAACAGCGACACTGAAATTAACCTCGGCTTGTAGGAGTTAGAAACGTTCAGAGTAAATTTTTAGATCGGATGAGCGAAAATCTGTTCGGGAAGATCTGATTACGGCAGAAGAGCAAAGTTGTTAATTGTTGAGCCGACCCACAACGTCCCACAGCTGAGTCCAGAAACATATGGTTATTCTAACGATCGATTATTGGACTATGTATTGTATAGGGCGATCGCTAAACCTTATGCAGGACAAAAGATGCAAGAAATAAAAGGAAAGAATTGAAATAGGCTGTTGTTAATCAGGACGCTGAAGGCCGACGAGGTTTATTGTCAAAAGACTGACTCGAAAAATATGTTCGTCCACGTATCTATTTAAAAATACATCTAACTGAGTGAATAGAAAAGATGACGCTGTATGCTTCTTGTGCTATTTGTTGGGTTTGGCGCATACGACTTTAAAGATCGCCATTTGTCCATGTGACTATAATTGAGAATCAACGATAAAAATAAGTTAACCTTCTGAAAAAAGTAAATTTACTAATATTTAATGATAAAAACGAGCAAAGCAAGTTCTCTATCAACAAGAATGAACGTGTGAAAAAATTAAAAGATACATCCGCATCACATTAACGAATGTTTGTCCATTTTAAGGATAGTTCGAGTTCCGCCTCCGGAACTACGTTAGCGGCTACGTTCAACGTCTGTCAGGAACGAATGAACGTGTCTATCCGAAGACTCAAAATCAAAGGCTCACACGTCCTAGGTTTGGCAGCTAGATATGCTGCCATTCTACCTCCGCCAGAACGATTTTCGGTATCTTTGATTGTTGGCATCCTATGCAAATGGATTTTCTGCTGCGGACGATGATACAGTCAGTGGCCTAAGTGGTACGACGTATGGCCTTTTCCACTGCCGAGCACGAGCCATTCTAAATGCCGATCATGGATTGTAAGCAAGTTTCTGCCTTCAGAAACGCCAGCCATCTTTCAAGGATGATCAATGATTTGCCGAATAGATATGAACGAATTGCTTTAGCTCAGAAAGCTGCTTTTTTAATACTAATGATATTTGCATTTACTTGTGCGTTAGAACATTCACTGGAAACAGAATACTGTAGGGCTTCTCTAGAAAGCTTCAAAGAATCGTTCCGTACCGGACGACGAAGCCGAAGTCATCATAAAAACGATCTATATATTTCCGCGATGGCAACCATCGCGTGACACGTTCAGACGTAAAAATTGAACTTGGCGCCAGGTTTGTCCATGGATGATTTGCTTGTCTCGCTGGCAAGCGTAGTTTTATACAACATGGTTGTAGTAGCAATTTTTCGTCACCTATCATTGAAAAACATGACTTTTCGTTATCAACTTACACACAACTGATTGTGTGTTTGTCGAAGTCCTTGAAGCATCCGTGATTGCTATGATGCTTCGGTCGGAAATGTATATAATGTTTATAATATTATTGAATGTATAACGTACGCGATCGCCTCCCTTGGGTGGCTTCATCGATGTTGTTACAGCATAATTAATTGTCGACCAATGTCGCCTATTAATGCGGAAATGATGAAAAACGAAAACGCGGCTGGTCTTCAGGATGACCTCATAGAAAGATAAGAAAATTACGCTGACAGAACGATGGCAAATTGTTGGAGCTGTTGTGACCAGGCTCGCGTAGCACGAAGACTTAAAATTGCAGAAAAATGGGAGAGTGCTGTCCTTTGTTCGTTCACGAGAGCCATGGTTCTCGATGAAATCAGCGACAACAGCAGCAGCAATCGTATCGAAACCTCGAATTAACTGCCGGCAAAGCTACAGCTGTCAACAGGCAGTAGCTTACGTACTCCCATCTACATGTGTGCTTAGGTGTGATTGCGTGACGTTACCTAAAGGCACGCAGGACATGAAATGAACGATCGAAAAACGTATCCCAATGAAACGATGATGCTACTATTAGTGACGAAAGATCGTACATGAATTATCAACAGCTCTGTCAACGGAAAACGTTATCACCGAGCTAACGACGATGCACTTATTATATCTGCTACTTTTTAGTAGGTTAACTACTACACACGTGTAGAATGCCAGTGGCAATGGTTAAGACGATAGCTACACATAGGCTAGCGTAAGAAGAGATATGAGGCGGAAAACTTGCAACAGCGACCGAATATGAAACGTAAAAGGTCATTTTCTGCTCGGCCATTTATAATGCACCGAGGGGGGAGCAAGCAAAGAAATACAACGTTCATTTTTTATCCTCTTGTCGTCCACCAACGTCTCCCCTTAGATCTCGACGAGGTCTGTGTCGTTGTATTGGACGCCAAAGACGGACGGTGTCCGCTCCGAAATCGAGCAGGCTACACAATAGCACGCTTAACATGGGTGACATGAAAAGTATCTCCTGCTCTCTCTCTATCTCTCTCTAGTGAACAGGGCCGTGTTTAGAGCACGGGGGTAAGCCAGAAAAATGTTTCGTCTCTCATTCAAGGAATCAGCTATGTTGCCTCTTTATGCTGCTACAACGTTTTCGTGGTCGCTATGTTTTGCTTTTTATGTGAAGGCAGCCTTTGTTCAGTAGATAGCAAATGGCGCTGCAAATAAAGCGCGCGATCTTAGTCCCGAGTTTCCCCCTGTGTGACGTAGTTCATGGCTAAGTAGGACCGGCCAGCTCGAGCTGTATTTACTAAGCGTTGTGTTTCCTTCCGTCGACTCACCACTTGCGACCCATCTTTGCACAGCTTTCCCGGTACGGCTATCACGTCTGGCCATAATTTTCCTCCTTTTTAAGGTGTTTTGGCCTTTCTGGTTTTCCCGTTGACTGTTCTGTCGCCTCGGGGGAATCGTATCTAGTGGGCGGGGCCCGTTTCTAACTGCATCGTCTGGCATTCGCTGACGGTCATCGCAATGAACGCCAGATGCTTGGATGAGCCGCGACTGCCTCCGTCGCCTCTTTGTCCGTTGTTTTTCTATGTTGCTGTCGCTAGCTTGCCGTTAGCCAGTAGCGCGGTCGGGTCCGTATCATGCTCGAGCGCTGGCCAGCTAGCAGACGTTAAATCATCATCATATAAGCGAAATAACATAAGCATGCAATAGATAGCTGGAAGCAGAGCCAGTAGAGATAATAATTATATATATGTATATATATATATATATATATATATATATATATAACCTGGGCTAATCGTAAGGGTTTTGCTTTGTATTAGCGTTTTTTATTCGTTTGTACCCTTCGGTAGCGGCAGCTTGCGACTACATCCCCGCCGCGCTTGAGTCAACAGAGGAAAAAATCGCTGAACTATCAGAAAGTTACAAAATGAGACATCGTCTTGGGTCACCTGTCGGCCGCTGGTCATCGTCGTCAACCACTAAGACAAATGGCTTTACAAAAAGACATAATAGTAGCAATATCAAACTTGTGTTGAATGCGCGCGCGTCTGTGTAATTTTACGCTGCATTTTTGTATTTCAACATAATCATTGTTAGTCGCAATCTGCGACAACCGGCAACAGAACGGGATTCGAGAAAAACAACACCGATGTTATGTATGTGTATGTGTATATGTATATATACAGCGAAATCCAATACGATAATTTGTTGTGCTGACGGGGGTGTCGTGAGTAATATTTTAAGTTTGAAGGTTCTATTCTCCGACTCTATGAGAGGTGTCTACATGGTAAAAAAGAACGTGGTTGATTCGTAAGGTTCTCGCGTACGAGGATCTACCAGATCTAATAAAATGGTTCCTTTTTGTTGAGGAAGAATCGAATAGAGTATACATTTGTCAGATCACCAAAGCACGTATAATGATTAAAAGTAGTACGGAAAGGCTTGTAGGAGTTGATGGGTCTCGCTCAGTTTGTTCAGGAGCGTTGACAAGCATACTACCAGTGGTAATCGTCCACGAGTTATAATAACTCGTCGTGTCTTCGCAGATTTGACTTGGCTCGTTTTGAAAAAGCTCGTTTATAGAATATAAAGCGTCCATTGCATATTATGTCATCTTAAAGGCTAGCTTGTTTTATTGTAGCATTTAGAAATACACAGGTTATTTTATCGGACAAAAACACTGATGTTTTTTATCCAATATGTTTTTTTATTTAAATACTATCCTTCAAATATGTGAAACAACATTTTCAAAAAATTGGTATTACTAACGTGCGCTAATAATCAATTTTTCTGTCTCTCTCTGTACTTATATATATATATATATATATATATATATCCATACTTCTAGATCCATAAGAGGGAAAAGTTATCATAAGAGTAATAAATCCGAAAAGCTTATCTGACGGGCACGGTACAAGTTAAGATGATAAAATCACTATTAGAGAATTATTACCGAGATTTCAATTCGGGTTTTATGTTGGCTTGTTGGTTTTGGGTCGAACGGCCGCCGCAGCCGCTGCTGATTTAGCCCGTTGACGGGTGACGG
Source organism: Varroa destructor (assembly GCF_002443255.2). Lineage (NCBI taxonomy): Eukaryota > Metazoa > Arthropoda > Arachnida > Mesostigmata > Varroidae > Varroa > Varroa destructor. The sequence goes on from NW_019211455.1 coordinate 9,126,823, forward strand.
TAATTTCTAGAGTTAACCCTAACCCTGACGGTAGTACTGCACGATGCCGCATGTGACTGTGCGTATCTATGATTAAATGTTACGCATAGTGATTCGGGTAGAAAACGGTCGACGACTTGGATTGATCTATTTTGCAAGCTAGAAAATGCAGATACACTCGGCTATACTTCGATGGCTCCAAACGAACTGCAAGAAGGTGATAATATCCCAGTTAGGTCTCTTCGTCTCTTGTGTGGGTGGGCGAAAGTTCTCGCCTGAGCGGAAGCGAAACAAATGCCGAGTTGTACATAGGCACGGATCACTGATAAGGATGATATTAATGATGGTAGTGACGTGTGCGCGTGCGCTCGATGGCCACATACAAGCAATGTTTTGTTACGGATACACACTAAATGGACACGGTTAATCTTGGACAGAACGAGAAATACCGACAACATTGATGGATGACAAGGCTTTACCAAGAAGCACACAGTCGGGCTAGTAATTGAGTTAGTTTTTTTTTGTGTGTGTGTGTGTGTGTGTGTTTTTCTAGTCGTACTTTATTATTCATTATGTGAGAAAGCATGTCCCATCTAAATACGAGCGCTAACCATTGATAGATGACTAACCATTATTAAGCAACAAGGCTCAGTTGCTCAATCAGACCATAACAGCATATAGATCCTATGTTCTGTAGTGGAATAGTTGGCATTTGGCTTTTGGTAACGGCAACTTGGTACTCTAAGGCGTCTCGGTAACAGGTTCGAAAATTCTGTTTACTCACAATTTAGAAAATGACGCATAGAACACAGTAGCTTTACAGTCTAACAGCGGCACAATTGACACCTGTCAACTGTTTTAGGAGACCAATGCGTGGGAGAATTAAGTGTCGGTCGTACAAAAACGGTAGCATTCAAAGTGTCAGGCTAACTAGCGTTCTGTGCCTGTCTGCGGAAAAGTCCAGCAGCGGGCGCCACCGATTTTAGAAAGTGGTCAAGGTTGCATTCGTTCTGGGATTCTATTCGCAGCGATATGACGACATCACACACTGACGGCCTATAGATAGAAAGAAGTTGCAGTGTAAAAAAGTCCGAAAGAAACCATAGTTCAACGGCGTACGACAGGTATAGTATCGTTGAGGGCTAACTAATTATCAGACGCGGGCTAGTTCTACCGACTGAAGGCAAACACGTTACGAACGCTCAGTCGTCCCACTGCCGACTGCAGTATTCGTACACGAGGCGAAGGCGCCTACGCGTGACGACAGTTGTTTGTTCTTGGAGATTCGAGGTTGCGGCCCTTCCTTCACACCATCGATTCTATGTCTGCGGTCGACTTGGCATGTTATCCGAACGTAACCTGTGCCGACAATGCGTTGCTCGCGGTGACACCTGCCATTTACCTGGGGAAACAAGCAATGCAGACAGCTTCTGGGATTAGTGATGGTTGAGCGCACATGACCGCTCGCCATGTGAAGAGTCGTGCTATTTACTTATGCGGCCGAACAGAGGCTTTGCACCCTCACATCAAGCAGAAACAATATGCGGGAACAAAATCAGCCTTCGTCGTCGACGGTGGTGCGTTCAATAGTAGTAGCACGTGATTGGCCGCAATCTACATCGAAATCTGTAATCGACTCGGATCTCTTTGAAATCTAATCTTATCTGTACATATGTATAGATATATATGCATATGTTTATCTATGTATAAGCGTTCAAACTATCATCCAGCGGCTCCGAATAACATAAAGCGTGCTGATAAGGTGATACCCTCGTTGGTGAATTTGTCCAAAGTGCATTTCCAGCAGCAGCAGTGAGAGACGGTACTGACAACAAAATTCGGCGTTCCGCTACGAACTGTGTCGTAGTGGGAATTATTTAGAAAAAACAGTCGTTCGTATTGTCGGATAGCGTTCCCAGCGGATAGCGAAGGCTCTATATGTGTGCCGTTCAAACAGAAAACGAGCGCTTGCTAATACATTTTAGCAATTCTCCCATTGGGCCTAATTTGATCATGTGAGTAGTTGCAGTGTAGCTAAACAACTAGCCAGTGATGGATAGGAATAGGTCAATCAGAGGCGAAACAAGCACTGCCGATTTGCAGGACTATGTATACCATAGCTTATCGAATGTAGATTAAAAAAAATTGCTTTTTACAGGCTTGTGACCGTGCGCGATTGGTTTCAACTCAGAGTCTCGCACGTATCGTCGTCTTGTTAGGTCGTTTTTATAGTTCGACTACAACGAATGGACGGCACGGTGTGTTTGATGTAAGTGAGACGACTTACCGTTGGGCTCGCATACACGTTATGCCGCTGGGTTTTAGAGGAAAAAAACTGGGTGACCTAGGATACTTTTACAATATACATGACATGTACAGTTGAGAGAAACATAACTGACGTAACACTCAGTCCCGAAGCGACAGATTCGCAGAGTCGAGGGTCTCGTTGTTGCGCTAATCACACTGAAACTTGCAAACATCCTCTACATAAAATCCAGTATCTTTCGGCAAACGACGGTGGCTCTTGTCGCTGTACAGCCATTAAATAAGCGTTGTCCGCGTACGCGTGCATTTACAGCTAGCTACCAAAATTCCAAATCAAATCAGGCGTAAACTAAAATGCTCTGTAAAGTGAACTATTTTCATAGAGTTTGTTCAGGGTCACGGCCTTCAGGTCCCAGGATGCACTTTCGCAGTCAGCTAAATACGACTGAACAAACGGCAGATAATCAACGGCTTCATAGGCAAAACAGGTAGCTATGTATTACAGGTACTATGAAGTTATCTTTAACGGTAGCAATGATCTTTGAACATTTCTAAAAAAATAATTCGTTCACACAGTCAACGTTTATCGTCGCCGACAAAAGACGGAGCGAACGAAGCGCGCCGCAGAAGCTGAGCACTTTTCCTCGAAGAACAACACCAGCAACGACGATTCCATTCAACTAAATAAATATATGATACTGTCGGTGACAATAAATTCTCAAACGACGACCCGCCAAGAGTTTCAGCTGGGGGCGAATTATACCGACGTCAATTACAGTAAATAGAAAAAAACTTGGCAAACACAGACGGCCAAGATGGCGATAATAGTAATGAAGTAATAAAAAACAGAAAGAAGAAAAAAAAAAAGCAGGATAATTTACATCTTGAAGTAATACACGAGGTCTCTACTGAAACACTAGTCATATACTGTAAACGACAAGAATAAAGTTACTCAAATGAGTAGATCGTAAACGAGAACGGCCGTAGCGATGCGCAGTTGTGACAGTTTGTGTTCATTGAGACGTTGTTGCTACGCCGCAGCCGGAAACAACAAAGAAATCAGCCCGTACAAATAAGGGTCCCACGTGCGTGACGTACCGAAGCGAGTGTACACTGATAAATGATGATTTCCAGTTTTTGATTTTTGCCTTTGATCCGACGACATAACTACGAGCGGTCTGTCTTGCTCGATGCTTAACAATCTCGTAACTGGACGAAGCAGCCAACCAAATATAGCCTTCAGATCGCCATATTTACTATGTATATAATACGTAGTAGTATACCGTCCGGATGATGCTTTGTGAGAATGGCTTTCAACCACTGCGGGAAGCGAAAACGAAAAGAGACTCTGAAACACTTGGACGATGACCTTTTTCAGGATCTTTTCATTAAAAGGTCTCTGCGCCATTTTCAAAAGTACGCCAGAAGGAAGGATCTTGCTCTTGGTTAAAATTAATTAGGAATGTAATCTGAACATGTGACATCTTTGAAGATCAGCGAACGCACGAATCAGACAAGGGGAGTGCTTGTATGATTTGATTAGAGCGACATCAATTTCATCCACTCTAGTGATCACACGTGCACGGATGCCTACGCATGATAGCACAGAAACAAATACTTTTCTGCTTACAAAAACCGGCCTTTATTTTCTTTAATGATTGTTTATTAAATCCTGTCAACAGTCGAAGATCGGTTGTCCATGAAAGGGCTGTTTCGTATGTAAATCTCAATACAGCTATTTCATGGACACCTTCCGGTGTTCCTTTTCCCACCTGTCAATTCACAAAGGACCAGTAAAAGTCATGCGGAGGGCTCTGTCTTCTGTGTAACGCTGTTACTGTCGCCATTGTTGCTAAGTTCCGGCGCGTACCTCGGAAGGAGGAGGATTTACAATTGATTGATAATCTTCATTCGTTAGCTCCATTGAGGACACGTTTGGTCTGCTTTCGAGTCTATGTTTCTGTGACATTCACGTTATTTTCATACGGACGCTATTTCACGTCGACCCTGTCACCTGTCATCAGCGTTGAGTCTGCTCAATGGCCCGGTTTACTTCAAAGGCTCGTAGTCGGCCTGGCAGGCGTTCGTACTGCTGCCGCTGCCGCTGCCGCTGCCGCTGCCACTGCCACTAGCATTGGCTGTACCTGTTTTCGATACTTTACCGACATCATTTACGAAAGCGTCGTCTACATCAAAAGGAGCACAGTAGAAATAGCCGTAACTTCGATCTGGTTGGCAACAACATGCGTCGCTCAGCAAACTGTCGTCATCGGAACACCGTGTAAAATAGCGTACACACACAAATATGTATATGTAGATAGATATAACGATCAGCGATAGGCCTCTAAGACGGTGGTATCGTCACCGTCACCGTTCCCGCTACTGTGTTTACGAAACGCCGCACAACAAACCACTGGTGCCGATGTTACCTGCCGACAACACGTAGTTCAAGCTCAGGCCCACTCTTCTCGATTGGCCACTTTTGGCAATGTCAATGCACCACAGTATTGCACTACATATATCGATGCGGAGCAACGACTTGTTAACATCTTCGTATCGAATAGAGCCGGAGCCGGCGCACTCCCCGCTCGTTCTTTGAGTTACGTATGATGCGCAAGATACGAAAGGACGTAACGACGAAAGTGAATGGTAGCTACATAGGCTGCTAATGTACTGAATATTCTTGGCAATCTGGACTAGGTTCAGGCGTTCAGTTGAAGGGGTAGTAGACCCAAGACGTTGCAAAACGTTAGACAACCTCTCTCTCTCTCTCTCTCTTTTTTCGATTTCGCAGATCATAGGCAGAAAACGTATACGCCAACGTAGTCTTTTGTTTTCATTGGAGCTTTATTACGGGTGGGTCGTTCGCCGCCATTCAATTTTCTCATATACCGATGCGTATCATTGTTCATATTTGAGCGCCGCGCCGATGATGAGGTCAGTGTTGTCATTTTTTGCTTTAGGCCGTATTGGTCGGCAGCTTCCTTGCCATTCTTCGACTTCGTCTACTACCAAACCCAGCTGAATCGATAGCCGCCCCACTATCTTGGTAGGGTATATCGCATCTTGTAATTTTTGCCCTTTTTTTTGAGCCTGAAAGAGACCCACAACGACGTCGTGAAGGCGGCAGTCGCTCAACTGGGTATACACACCGACGACGTCAATTTGACATCGATGAATTTCATACGCTGACCGCTTGCCCATTCTCGCAGACGAAGTGGTTTAGTCAGGTAACCGCAGTTAACCACCAAAAAACCCAGTTTCGGTTGATTTCCCTCACAAAATAACCAGCTCGTCGGTCGGATTAGTATCCGAGGGTATGATACGAAAAATTGCTAACTGAATCTGGGGATGACCGCACACGCTTGCTTACCCGCTACTGCTGCTGCTATTGCCGCCATTCAATGCTGGCTGGTTTCTATTCGATTAGCACTTCGGCCATATTGGGAGGTCGCACCTCCCTAGCTCTGATGTTCTGAGTTGCTGTACGCTCGAGATATTTTGATGTTTTCGTTGAATTTTTTGGTGCTCTATGACGTGATAGCGGGCCACCTTTGAGAAGGTTGACACCGCTTTTGTCGGGAGTGGTAAGAGACTATAGGTCGTTGAATGGATATGTTGTTTGCTCAAAGTCTTCTTGCTACAATCTCTATGCCAGCTGCAATAGGTATATTACAACAATAAATTGTTGTTAAATGCATTGTTCGGAATTATCTTGTTTCCTCAAACTGCTCGACTAATAAGTAATGTTTACATTTCCAATATTCGGACTCTGGAATCATAAATCTGAGTAAAACCCGCTTAAATATGGCTTCCTAGTATATGGTCGTTTATCGGTCGGATGAAGCGGATTCGAGAGTGAATATTGCCGATAGTATACGAATTTTCGAAGGTGACTTGTCTACTAGGCTGTAAGGTTGCTTAAAATCAACTCGGCAGATTCCTACTAGGCAACTACTTTTCGTCAATCAATATACTACAGGAAGGTTTAGACCTTAAATTAGCTCACAGTTTGCGTTAATTTTTGCTCTTTAAGTGCGTGCTGAAATGTCCATCCGTGAAGATCGGCTCAATTTAACCACTTCAATTTTAGCTGCAACGGCTACAATGGTAAGGTACTCCGAATGACTTAATCTGTCAAACGACTTATTATACACGCTAATGCTAATCATACGTATGCGTATGGTACGTACATACGTACAGATAAACACCTGACTCAAAGGTTTTTGTTTCACCTGAGTCAGATTGACGACTGCGTCTTCAAAAGAAGTCAACCTATTGACGCTGTTGCTCATACTCCACTTGCGCAAGTGGTTCTAGTTGAATTTGTGACTGTCGTTTCGTCTGTCTATCGATGGGCAAACAACATAGCGGTGGCTGTAGTCAATCTCTGATCTCTGATCTGTCTGATTCGATAACGCGACGAGTGTCAGCGTCAGCGTTTGGATCAGCATCAGCCGAACACAGCGCCATATAGAACGTTATCCAACGAACAACGATCGGCCGTTCAACCGAATAGTGAACGACCAAAGTAAAAACAAGCAAGAGACAGACGCAACAAGAGACAACAACATTTTGTTGGCGACCGACCAACCGACGGACCGACCAGCAGTCGCCAATTTTCTCCAATACATTTATCCTATCTGCTCGTGTTGATTTCGAGCAACGTCTGCCACATATCTTGCATCAGCGTCAGATAGACGAGGGAGTAGCGGGGCCGTCGATTCAATTACAGGCGCGCTGTTACCGCGAGACTCGATAGGGACCGAGGGACGTACGATTCTTTCGTCGCCGTAGGACGACTCAAAGGACGTGATCACTTGGAACGCTAAGAACAATACGACAGCGACTGCTGTATCAACATTAACAGAGATAACGACTCACCACAGTCTTTGGCGTGACGGTCCCTTCTGGCTTTCTTGGAGGCGGTAAAAGGAATTACCTTTACGTGGAAGGATCGCCTCTGATGTTCGCAGCCGCTGCCACCTCAGTAACAGTCGCAACCTCAGATCAAGTAACGATAGTTTCATTTACAGTAATATTAGTGGTAGGTATCGTGCGTAGTGCTCTAGGATGCTGTTTTTTTTTTGTCTCGGATTAGATCGTCGCCGCTGACGTGAGGTTCGCACGACTAGATCCGCGCGCCCGTGAACGAACGAGGGCATACGCGGACGAAGGAACACACATGCAGTAATAGTTACGGACGTCAGAAACGGTTATCATAAAATAAATAAGAAAAAAACACAAATGACTGATGGCGCCAAAAAGTGTGCTCGAAAACGCTAACAGTTAGAGATTTTTCATCCATAATGTACACATACGAAATAACGTGGTCATGATCATCACTTAGGGAGCTTTTAGATCTCGGGTCTCTTAGAATGGAAATGGAAATCTGGAAGTGGTCGTAGGCCAGTCCTGCCCCATGATATAATACTGCAGCGTTAAAATGTTCAGTAACAGCATGGCTTTTACAGGATCACTTTTTAAGCATCTATGAGTATCTGCTTTTTCGGAGGAAAGTACGGAAACAGCAAATTCTGTAATTCTAAAGCCACATATTTACCACTGATATAAAGCAAGCTCTTTGTTATTACCCCTATTCTACTAATTAACAACGACATACAACTCCATGTTTATTGATCTTTTCCGTATAGGGGCACGTAGACGTCGAGATCAATATTGCAGACGACTATCGGTTCTCGACTCGACGCACATATCCAGCTGCATTCAACAACGTCATCAATATGTGAAGTATATCGAACGCCCTCAATTGTGCGCCTTTCTACCGAGGCGTATCTATTCCTTCCTATATCTCTATTACCAACATGCACGTACGATCGTACATGTATAATTTCGACGCTCAGAAAACGTTCGCTGGCCTAGCAGTCGCCGAGGCTTTAATGCGTCCGGCTCAGCTTCCTGTCCTGCGGGACGGCCACCGCGGCTACCACTGTACAAGATGCCTGCTCGCCTTTTCTTTCTTTCTTCTTATCACTGTTGTGGTCTTCCCTCTTCGACGCTGTTTTCATCACCCGATCCGGCCGCTTCTTTGGGTGCCCCTCAGGGTCGCGTCCATCCAATTGGCCTGTGCCTGTCTAGCAGCTCAGCTGTATCATATGTTCTCACGGTCTCCCCGCGTCCTTCTGAGAGCTTATTGCAGGTCCCCAGCGGGGCTCACTGGACGGCCAGCTGGTAGAGCAGGCGGGCCCGCCTGCTCCGCCTGAGACAATGGCAATCAGCTATCGGCCATATGGAGGGCCCTAACGGGGCCTGTATCATTATAATATTGCCTCGAGAGCAGCCAGATTCCCTAAGTGGACACTGTCCAGCCGTTGCTTTTACGGCAAGCCAGATCCCTTAAGCGCCATTTGGGATTGTCACGGTATGTCACACGATGGAAGCAGCAGGCACCTGTGCTATACAGTACGTTACCGGACGACTCCATTCAGTAACACATGTAAGAAACTTCGTGTTTCAACTGCGGAAAGGACGTCTGGGTGTCCGTCGTAGGGCAGCGCGGTTCCTGCCTCTGGAGAGCCACCTCCATGGGCCATGTTTGCTGCCGTTATAGGTAATATTATTGTGGTTGATTGTTGTCGTCGTCGTCGTCATCGCTGCTGTTCATTGTGCTGTCTTACTGTAATGCCTTGGTGACTGTGTTTCGCTGCCGCTGCTGCTGCTGCTGCTGCGCGCGTTCGTCGTGTCCGACGCTACCGGCGTCTGATGGCATAGCCGCCGTTGCCGCTGCTTTTGCTAGGGCTGCTCTTGCTGAGGAGAGCTCCTTGGGGTCATCCAAGCGTTGTGTCCCACGGGAACCGAGAAACGACGACGGCAGGGATGGAGAAGCACTACCGATTCTACGACGACGGCGGCGGCGGCGGCGGCAGCGGCAGCGGCAGCAGCAGCAGCAGCACTGCTGTGTTCTGTTTTCTGCTGCTGCTGCTGTTTCCGCTGCGGGAGCAATTGCTGCTATTTCTGGATTCGTCCACGCAACTGCTATCTATCGTAGTTTACAACTATGGCTACCATTACGGCAACTACAACACGGCCTTCTGCAGGCGCTCGACTATCAGTTATTGCTGTTTTCCTTACCGGCTCTGCGATGATTTTGGCTGTTTCTACTGCTGATGTTACCGTTGCAGCCACTGCTACTTTTAAGATGGACGCTGTTTTCATGTCGTTGAATTGCGTTGCTTGAAAGGGGATGATTGTCGGAATCGATATGGCAAATGCTTCCAACCTGATGTGTCCGGACTCAGCTGTATATCCGGGGTCAATAGTTAATGCTAACTAATTCACCCTGTAACGGCTTCTACTGCAGCATACATGCGCCGTTATTGGTATCCTATTGGATATGTTTGTAGAGAATCAAATGAGGAACTTTTGACGACCTCTTCTAATGCAGAAAGCTTCAACATTAGAGCAGGTTTCAGCTGCTAAATTGTACTTTTATTAATAATAGGGCGGGCAAAAACAGATGGTTACGTTTTTCTCGAACGAAGCGACCGCAACAGATTATACCAGGTCATTGAATTGTGTGGCATTTGATCGCGCTGCCATTACAAAATGGCGAAGGGTGCAGGCTTGTAAAGAGGACTGTTATTGTGTGTCTATACGAAATATATATATATTTGAACAAAGCAACGCTTGTTTCAAGATCTCGTATGATATGGAACTTTATTGACGTTTGAAACGTCCACACGTCGGTGTTGATCAGCCTGACGACGTAAACGATCGACATTAAACGTCTCCGTAATCTAAAATTGCATAATAAGTGAAAAAAAATTAACGAGTGGATTTTAAGATATAAGCGCATCGAAAACTTAGCTGCTGTGACACCGTCTACAAGATCATTGCAGGTCCCGTACACATGTATGAAATTTAGGTCGATCAAGGCAAGAGTCGTAGATAAAACTCAATATGGGGTAATGTGAATTAGCACACATAGTTATTTGTCTCAGAGAGAATATGTGTGTGTTCAGCATATGTTCTTGCGAAACTGATAGACCTGACGAGAGCGGATATCGAGTAGTTTAGGCATTAAGAGAGGAACAGGTCGCATCGGTTACTGCCCTGGGAAAGTACGAGAACAACATCAACTTGATGACCACTTCATTCGGTGATATTGTCTCTTCAGTGCAAGAATGAAGCTGCATTCAACTGAGTACGTCCAGCCCAGGCCCAACGGTTGTTATATCTGTAATAACCACAATAGAATAGAACGCGGCCGGGTCAGCCACAAAATAACGATAAGGAAGAAGGGGCAACAATTCAAAATCGAAATGTGTTAGATGGACAGTACAACACAGTCAGAAAGCAATGGGAGCCTATTTAGTATTTCAGCTTTTAATGGGGTAAGAGATAGTTAACTTCTTGAATTGTTTCGTCAATAGTGCGAGTCAACTTTTGCATTTTTTAAACTTAAAAGTATTAGCCGTCTTCTAAAAGACTTTGTAAGTCTTTTACGAGCTATTTTTCTCGATCAATCTCCGAACCAGTGACCGTGTTGCATGACTCATCAAATGCGTTCCTCCTTGCTTCGACTCACTCAGACGTCAATCACGTTATAAACCGACGAGTCCCGTTTACGTCACTGGCGCGTTAACGGATTTTACAGCCGTCAGGTCTCGACGCACGGCGCGCCTTTATTCATTGTGTAATACATCCAACGCGAACGCCGGTCTAACTGGCGCGCTAGGAAGTCCGAGGACGACGGATGTCAGAAAGCGGACCTGCTCCCTGCTCCAGATGTTTCTTATTTCGGAATTTCAATGAGCAAAAATCTTTCGTCGGGTGGCTGCTCTCGTACCTGATGTGACTCCTTTCCATTCAGCCATCCGTTGAGAGCAGATTTAAATGGGCGCCCCAGATTTCTTTTTACGCTGTCTGCCAACAGGTGTTCTGACACACAGATTCATTCCATGGTCATCTATCTGAGTGCGAATGTCAACTCTCGAACTTACATTCTTAACATCTACGAAATCGGAGCTGGCTTGTGGCATCACCGAACCGTTGCACAGGTGCTTCTTGCTAGCAATGATACTTATACAGAACAAATAATTACAAATGATAACGGAGTTCTCGGCTAACGGGAACCGTGCTCAGCTTTCGGGTGTGCTGGGGAGAACGTCATCGATTGCGAAAAGCAAATCAATCATTACAACTTGCTTAGCTTTATTGCAAGCCTACGGGGCAATATGTTTCAGGCGCACACTATCCGAGGCTTGGCTAGACCGCCCCGCTGAAGGACTTAACACGAGGACAGTGCTGGTCTACAGTTAGTTTATAGCGCACGAACTGGCCATTAATGGCGCCACTGCTTAAACTATAAAAGGGAATTAGTAGCTGTCTGCAACATTGCCAAGCGCGACAGGGACAAATCGACGACGTAAATACTCGGACACTTCAAATGTGGTATAGTTGACCTACGAATCCGAGGCCGTGACCTAGAAAAATAAATAGTCATTGTGACAGCGATTGTAAAGACGCAGTCCGCAGATCGCGTCTTTATGTGTTTGCTCGTCTGTATGCATTTAACTGTATATACGGGTTTACCTCTATATATATCTAGGCTGTCAGCTACAGGACGTTCATGGACTGAACAATCGACCGGGGCAAATACTCACTTTTGAGCTGAGCAAAAAAAAGAATTTTGATATTGTCTCACAGAATTGAATTATCTGTTTACTAAGCCATGAAATTAAAGACGATTCTTGTATTCCAATCTACATTAGGTAAACAACTTATGAAGACACAATGCCAGACGTGGTCTTCAAATTAGACCATGGAAGAACTCTACACATCTAGCCGATAGTGAACTGGTTGTGCCTCGTACGATTCTATCGTTTAGTCTTGAGGCGATTGCACCACAGAGCGTACTCGCAAATTACGAACCGATTATTAACCTAATATAGCGATCCTTCAAAAGCTTACTGCCCAGTCATTGCCTAATCGGCTCTATGTTTTCTAGCTTGGCACACATTTGGCTGCTTAACAGTGATAGCGAGGCCATTGAGAGCTAATACTACATTTGCCACAACAGAGCCTCACAACAGGCTCATCGAATCTCGTATTATGTCGTCCGATTTCATGGCTCGTTGCCGCGTCGAAAACATTCCCTTCTAGCTAGCTTTCCCATCATAGAAGTGATGCTTTAGGCTCGGCCTGTTCTGGGGCCTTGAGCACTTTGCCTTTGTTACACCTGTCGAGCGGATGCTCTTCTTAATAGCGTAAGGGTTGACAAACAAGGTACACGATGGCGCTTTTTTGTTTCATTGATGTGAATAGAACTTGTATGGTCAACAATTATTGCTTGTCGCTCCATTATATGTAAAGGGTTACGCAAACTATTTGCGTGACATAAATCCCTTAGACAGAAAAATAAATTGGATTTCTTAGCAGTGAGATGTCTGCTATGTATAATCCGCATGATCGACTGATTGTTGGTGCTGGGTCGGGCGTAACATGTAGTCTGATTGCTAATTATGATTGTAGCAATCATTTACACGGTTTATTTAATTGTTAATAATGATTCGTTGCTATATATATGTGCATATACGGCTTAGCTAAATTCAGCCGATTCTAATCGCAATAATCTGACTGAATAAGGGTTTCATAGGGCGTCTGCACCGGCGCCCCATTTGTTTATTCCGTCTTCCACCCACACCTCACCTGCACTTCCGTTGCTTTCGCTGGTACGTCGAAAAATGTAACACAGTCTAGCGGAACGCTCGTGTATTAGACTAGAAAGTAATTTAATTCACTTCTTCTTAATAGGATCTTCACTTTCTACAGCGGCGGTAACACCTCAAGCTCGTTTAGGACCTTGAACTATGCGAAGTTCTGTAGGAAAGTCTTGCCTTGACTTTTCTAAGTTGTTAATATTACTGAGTTTGCGAAATGTCGCTAGACCCGGTGTGTACTTCTATGGATGAGAGCCACGCGCGAGAGAAGGAACGAAACAGACCGCAGGAAATGAACAAATAACAAACTCTCTTTCGTTGACGTTCGCATGATCAAGCAGACAGAAATTTTAGTAGAGGCAGCGTTGGTTTGCGGCAGCAGCGGCAATTCTACGGCGGCAGCGACCTCAGTGTTGTCGTCTACGGTGGGAAGACCGGTTGGCATTGCGTCCCATATCATTCCGTTCAAGTCTCCGCGTTCGTGTTCCAATCTTAATTCTCGTTGTGGTTGTCTTCGTGCCCATCTTCGAATCACTCACAAACGGCAGCCAGCTTGTCCCAAGCGGTTTTGCTAGTCTGTCGTCGTTCGCTCGTTGATTCAGTTTGTCGTCATAGGAAACAGCATGGATCTTTTTCTATTGCTGCTGGCTGAGCTCTTCGTAAACAAAACTCGATTCCTGCATGAAGACAGGTACCCAGCGTCGTGGTGCTTTCACAGTCCCTTCGCTCACTTGTGGCGACGAGCAGTAGTGTGCCAGAAAAGAATCTCATAGAAGGTAAATTGGTCTAGTAGAAATAGTCATGGGCACAGGCCAAGGAACCGTTCATTCCCGCATAGGCAGGCTACGTATTAGAAGGCCGGTACCGAGTGAGTACACGAGATATGGCCGACAGCCGAAGAGGGGGTATTTGTACTGCTCGCAATAGTCGGAGTAATAGCTTATCCTATTCCGCACCAGTGACGTCTATGCGGATGTCAGCGATGGAGTTGCCGTCAGTTGTGGGAACCCCAACGGACGACACGACGGAACAATGTGCTACTTCCACGCTGAATGAAGGAGATCTTGATGGCCTCGTTAGTTGGCCTGTTAGCAATGCGATTGTATGGCGATGTATTCTCTATAATTTGAATATCAGTTTTTCAGTTGGCGGAGAACCTATACCTGTGTGTTGGATAGTTTCAACTGGTTTTAGGCTAAAAGACGATTTTAGGTGACAGAAGCTCACGTAGGAAGCAGATGAGGGTCGTGGCACGGTATGTAGAATTTCAGTAATTTGCCTTGACGTGCTTCTAAGGCAAGAACATGGATAAATAATTATAGCAAGCTACTACAGTAAATATCGACGCGTTCTCTCTAGAGGGAGTCCTCTCTAGAGTAATGGTATTGATCTTGAAATACACAATTCCGTATACCACATATACTTCGTATCGGCACAATGCGCATCTTTTTCTTGTTTTAGATTTGCTTAAAACCTAGCTGCCTCTTAAATAAGAAGCACAAAATTAAGAATGCAGGATGACCCTGAAGGAAGGCAATGAATTGCAATTGAAGGCAAGATTGTCCTGTCATATTAGAGGGACTGAACTTACAAATTGAAAATTATGTGAGCGGCAAGGGGTTTCGGTCATTGCAGTTATTAGGTAAAATTATCCGTCGTACGCGTTCCTGGTTTTCGCAACATACATTAGAGGAATTTAGCCGATCTTACATATTAGCTTGTGAGAAACGAGTCTTGGTATTGATTCAAACGCGATTGGCTTGTTTTAGGTAGACAGGACGCGTAAAGTTCGTTCATGCGCATTCTACAGCTTTGTTTCGCCTGTCTACCTGGAAATATTACAAGTGGAACTTGATGAAACTATCATTTACTGAAAAAATAATGAAAGTTATATCGATGGTTGCCATCTAATCGGTCGGTAGATACTTCGTTCGTTATCATTCGTTTATCGAGGCCTATGCTGAAAGGCGGCAGCTGATAGCGCTGATTAGTCCCCGCTGTCTGATTGTAGCTGGGCTCGACGACTAGATAGTGACAGTGGAGATACGAATTGCCGATGGCGGCAAACTGTAACTCGGTAACCGACTGCTCTAATTTTGTTGTGTTGACGTTTTCCATCTTGCCCGTTAACTTTTTATGTTCCAAGTTCGATTTTCGGGCGATGATTCCTTGTGCACGACATTGATGGTGAGACGAAATCTTGAAGGGACTACCATGAGTCGTCACTGATGTTTCTGTGCTACTGAAAGTGGACGGATCGAGCGGTTGTTAAGCTCTTGTATGTATATTACTGATCGCGTAATTTGGATGGGATCCCTACACCGCTTCACGGCAGCTTCAAAACAGTTATGGGCGACACTTCGCGCGTGACGTTCCGACTCTAACCACATAAGACGCGGCTTATTTCAGTTATTATATAATATTATTGTTACAGCAGTGACGAGATGACTTCTCGTCTGTTGGATTAGGCTGAACACCATTCCCATTTGCCGATTCGATATTAATGGCGCAGGGGCCTCGTGCCAGATTTTGCACCGGTGGTCTCCATCATGATGCAGTGGTTACGTGTTTGTCATTTAAACTTAGGATGTTTAGGTTCGAATCCAAACATAGCCGCACTTCGTTCTATGCTACAGCCAGTTAGTGCTTAACTGTAGTATAGGATCTAAACTCGAATTATTGATTTAGATTCCGCGTCGACGGGTTCACGCTAGACCTGACATAGGGTCTGCCGTGTTTTTTGGGCCGTACCGCTATTGGTGAGGTCTCGTTAAAACATGCCAATAGCTATTTTCACCATTATCATGTGTTATTTATACGAAATTATTATTAGAAGCGAATTTTTTTTTATTTAGTTGCCAAATTATTGTTTTAGATGAAGCTAGAAATGAGAGGGCCACTTAAGCTGTTTGCTGCATACAATATTGCTGTTGTTACTAATAACGATTAAGCTTGTTTATTAGATGAAACCCCAAAAGAAGGTTGCCGTCGAAAACAAATAATTTAAGTTCTTTGAAATAATTTAATTTATTGTTCAGTACGTATAAAGTAGGCATGTGCACACAACATTACATCTACATCGGAACTCTGTCAGATCCAAAGCTGTCACAACCCCTTACCCCATCATCTGACATCGTCGTTTTTACCCCCAAGTACCTGCAAATTCCTGTGTCCGCGTTTCGTGCTCTGCACTCTCGTGCCAAAAAAGGTCATTGCAGAATGCAGCAAGCGTGCTGAGATTTCACCTATCGACTTACGTTTGTCTTTGACATTACGCCATCGCCTTATTTCTTTTCGCGTTTCGGTTACTTTTCATCATATGTTTCGCCGATGCGTTCTGGTTCAGTTAAATGTGTCTTCGCCTAAAGTCACGTTATTGTTACTGTTATTGCTACCTTCGTTGCACTAAAGTAGACGCTGGTGACACAGCTGTAGTAGAGGCGGAACAACGTCTTGACAACGACAACAGCAGTCCTCTCAGATATCCATGGGATGAAACGCGACAAACATTCTGAATGGAGAAGTTTTTTTAGCTGGAAATTTAATAGTGGTCGACGTTTGAACGTAGTTGACGCTTGCCGACGGTGACAGCCAGCCAACAAGAAAACGAACGAATGACTGTGACGTTGACGGTGACTGTCATCATCAAACGGCATTTGGATTTGGCTAGCACCGGCTGGCAGTTTAGTCAATCGCCCAGTCCGACCAGTTGTACCCCTGGTGAAGGTGGCTGGCCAAACCCCGCCCACCCGCCCGCCAGCTCACCCGCCCGCCCTACGGACGGACGGACGGAACAGACTGAGTCTAGTCTTACGTTCGTGTGTTCACGCCGAAGGACTTTTTGCCATGGACTATTGCCATGCATCGACATAAGTGCCGCATAAGAACTTCGCTTAGCTGCCAATGGAGGCAGGCTACCACCTTCTGGCCAGCTGTGGGCTAATGCACGTGCGGCCAGCATATGCGGGCAGGTCAGTTAAGCGGCAGCCATAAAAGCGTCATTTTCTGTTGAAATCATCTCTGAAGGTGTCGCCTTCATCACGTTCCGAAGAAAGAGAAAACGTTGAAAATCTGTTTGGTCAACAACGAAGTTAAGCGGAGCTAAGGAAAAGAAATTTTCAGAGTTGACTTGACACCGAAGCTATTCACGTTGCTCATTTGTTCGTTCGTAGTCTTCGTTGCATCGTAGATATCGCGGGGCAGCGCGTCACCGAATCACTTGCAGGGAGGTCGAGGCAAATGTCAAGTAATATCTTGTGCTTCTTGTGTTGTTGCCGCCTGCCAGTAGCTATTCTGTTCTTGTTTATGCTGGTGTTGTTATTATTGTTGATAACTGCGGCCATAGCAGTTTGCCTAGTCCGTGTGCTTGTGTATTTGCGCTCAAACGTCCGAGGGTAGCGATGCCTAGACAGACCGGTAAGGCGGTTAATCTCGCAGCAGGCCATCTAGAATATATAGTCCCGCCCAAAAACGGCCCAGAACTTGCTTAGTTATATGATAACTTGAACTGCACAACTGCAGAAGAAACTACTGCCAGATATCTAAAAGTTGTGCCCATGTATAGAATTAGTGCAGCGTATCATAATTTTTAGACCGGCCGGTAGGTAATTCTCCCCCCTCAGACGAATTTTTGTTCGGATTTCCAATGTGTAAACTTGTACATTTCATTCAAGTTCATGCAGTGAAAAGGTCATCTATCACTGCCTTGGCTATAAGATGAACCGGTACAACTTAAGACAAACAATACGTTTATAAGTGCAATCATAGGCAGAATAGGATTGTTTCCTTTTAGCTTTTTCTTTATGGATAAGGGAGCGAACATATTCTATGTTACTATAAACAGTTACATACAATATTAAAGCGATAGTGTTTTCTGTTTTGTCTCAGGAAGGACGAGGCTTTGTGAAGAAGTCATAACAGTCGTTGCTATATCTGAAGTACCTCTCTGATATTATTACTTAGCATTGAAAAATCAAATAGCGTCGCGTAGCTTGAAGGGTGATAGTTGAACGGATGTATTGATCGGTAGATACAATCCGGATTTTTTCATACATTTTTTTACTCTTCTTTTCTAGGAAGGTGATGGTTACGCGACAGCTGTGTCATTCATGTGTCAAGTAGAAATAAACAGCATCTCATACAAACGACACAGGTACGCATCAATAATAATCCATTATGTCTTCATCAGTTGATGAATGATCACTCTCGCTTACAAGACTGAGAAGTTTTATTTTCATCAGATGGCCCATTAGGAAGTCCGTCGTCTTAGCTGCGGGGTATGCTTATATCCTACACAGGAAACACGCGCGCTTTCAGTTAGGTCAAACGTATTCCGACCGACCGCCCAACAAACATGCGCTTTCTATATGTCCACACCAATAGGCCAATAGACGGTAAATATCAACAGTATACAATAGTTGATGAAGACGGTCTTGGATACGACGAGGCCAAAACGCTTCAAAGGATGTGCTTACTATAAACGAATAAGGTAGCAGCAAGTGCTACTTCAATTTTTATCGAATCCCTTCACGGTTTGTCTCAACGTTATTAATTTCTACTCTTTTATCAATTATGAGCTGGATTGTTTCGCCTCATACGTTCATGCAACAATGTTCCTATTGTTGTTTCTCCAAACGGAGCCTTTCTCTCTCGTCGTACACCTATACGCTTGCCCATATAATTACAATAAAACACAAGAATGTGGACTAGCATTTTTTTGTAATACGGCTCAGTCCGCATATACAGGCCGTAAGGCACAATTTTTTGCAAGCTTCAGATCAGCATCGCGTATTGTGATCACTCGATCAATTCGAATTAGAAATACGAGCTTCATTTCTTTTATACACCGTGAAAAAATCATTGCTCCGTAAATCATCAGGTGTAGTATTGGCTCTCTGATAGACATCACCCAGATTCGGACCTCCAGCCGCCCAATGGACGTTTCTAACTCGACGTCATTGACGAAGCCAGTGACGAACGGCCGAGCGGCCGGTTACCACAAGAACGAAAGACAGCTCCAAATTCATCTGCACCGCACTTTCTAACTCAGTGAAATTTCGTCCATTGCCAACTCATTTACGGCGTCTAGTTTCTGGCTTGTTCTGCTACTGTTTCTGTTAGGTGAGAACTGAGACCTGAAACCAGCTGAGCAAAGGCGACAGGTAACAAACGACGTGTACTAGTCCGCTTCGCCTAAAGTAGACAACTGAATTTTAAGCGAGGCAAAACAGATCTTGGGACGGTTTTGAAAAGACCCGCCCGACCTGGCGCCTGTTACTGCCAGCGGCGTAAACCCACTGGTGTAGCCTCCGCCTTAAGCAGCCAAGACCTATAATGGTTCGAAATAGAAGTAGAACTTAATTAAGCTTGGGTACGACAATAAGACATAATATATTTGTGCCGCTCTGACGGAACAGGATAGCGATAGGCAATAGAAAAGAAACAAATAATTTCGAGCGAACCTAAAGGTCGTCTTTAATATAATGTTTCAATGGCAGTGTCGTTTCGACACGTTAATGTACGCGGTATAGCTGCATAATTTGGTTTTCATTACCGAATGTAGAAGGACGCCTACCGTTTGGTTTAAATGTGTTTGTCTGTTTGTGTATTTTTAATGAGTGAAATTTACTTGTGTTCCTAATGGGTGTTAAATAATCGTGGAAAATATAAACTCAGCCATCGCAATAGAAAAAGGCTAGATTATGATGTGGATACAATATGATTACGTTAAAATTATTCAGAACCAGTTCCAATGGCGTCGTAGTGTTTTGTAGAGCGTATTATTGAATTCAACAAGCTACTGCGGCGCAACAGGACTTAAATAGGTTATCCTTTCATACGTCATTCGAATGTATGGCAACATCTATAAGAAATTTGGAATAAAACTTAGCGTACTAGAAGCCGCACTGCTATAACGTTCGGCATTAAAGAACGTCTCGAAGTCTGTCTATCTATGGCTTTGAAATGAGATAAACGGGTACATGAACGTCGTCATGTTGCCAAGCGTACAAATCTGGACAATACAAGGCGTCACACACACAAGACCGAACACGCTTTCAATAACGCCCGTAGAAGGATAAAGCATCAAAGAAAAACGTTACTAAGGGTATAGTTGTTTTGTTACGGCATCGGGCTTGATTAGTACACAACGAAATAGAGCAGAGTAATAAACAGAAGGAAGAAAAATAACGGAACTGCTACTGACTGCTAATTACTTATTGTCGCCATCATCCATCTGAGAGATCTCGGCTGTCCATAACTATTTCATAGCGACTACCTTGCTTATCGGGGGGCCAACGTATATGTTTCCCTACGAACTAGGGACAGTCCGCACATTATCATTAACGCAGAGGACGGCCAATTACAGCCGCTTGATGAAGCAGCTACGTTCTAGAGCAAAATTATTGTCCGGAAGCACCATTTGTCTCAGCTGTCTGAAGTTGCCTAACTTAATTCTTTTATCAGTTGTGGGTGTAACGCCTTTGCACTAACTGCTCGTGTTACAACTGCAATTACCGGTAAGAGGTTTTTTCCTTTTCGAAGGATGAAAATATGGGAACTTGCGTGGGCGGAAATAATTTACCCCTAGCTCCAAGATTGGGGCATCGTCCTGCTTCTTCTCTTGTTAATAGTTGCTCTGTGCGTTCTTCTTTTCGTCGAATTACATTGTCCACTGCGCCTGCCAGCACCGGCTAATGTGGAAGCAAACACTGGGTTTCAGTTTATGCAAGAAAGATGTCCCCATTGGCTATTTGGTCATTCGAAGAACTTCGACCTCAGTCAGAACGGGAGAAAAATACACGGAGCAGTGGAAGCGACTGGGCTGAGATGCGACAAGGGATGACGAAACACCTGACCAAAAGATAGCCTGGCGGCCTTGGACGAGAGGGGGCACGAAGAGGTAGTCTGGAGATGGAGTTATGCGCTTTTTACACTGGCTTACTAGGCCCACATAGGCCGCAGTGTTTGTGCAAGTAGTGTACATGTCGACGTTGGAATCGAACTCAGCTAACTGGATCAATGTCGTCGACGCTACGACCATTTATATGGTCATGATGCGTTCCGTGTCCTCCTCTTGGTAACATTGTTGTGCATTTAATGCTTTAAAAGGGTTCATGGGCATTTTTTAGAGAGGTTAAGGGTTAGTGCAGTATGCAAACCAGACGTCACAGCTAATCAACTATTTGTCTGATCCTGTGGGACTGTCACTTACTAAACCTCAAAGGTTAATTGTTCAAAGTTTTACGCATGGTGCCCACTGAACCCTGGAATCTGTGTTCTCGGGCATTGGTTCAGAGCTGATTCAGATTTTACTTGGAACCAGGGCTTGCGCGGACGTACTTTGAAAAAAAGAAAATTTTACTGCGTAATAGAGACAAATAGGCGGGCTTCTGCAAAACTATTCGTCTCAGTGTCTGTATATATTTACGATTCAATGTAAAAGCATGTTTGCACGAATCACAAACAAAGGGAAAATGCATTAAAAACTCAACATTTGTTCGCTTGCGTCTACCTTCTAATAGGTTAGAATTAGCTGACAGTTCAGTATATTGCAAACATTCCCAGACTCCGTGAGGGCGTTGGCAGGCTCTCACTCTCTTAGCATTTGTAACAGTATCCGCGCCCTGACACCGGGGCATCCTCATGACCGATGACTGTGACATCACATCCGCCGGCAGATATCCCGTTAACTCAGCCGCCTCATCCACCAGCTTTAGTCGGTGTTCGCAGACTCATGTTCCACATGTGGAATTTTATTGATGGTAAGGCCTTGCATGGGGTGTGACGTCACCATCACCGCTTCCCCCCTTCCCCTGTGGTCTGACTCTGCCAGACATATCGAATCGGCGCGGTCGCGCGACTCTTCGCCCTTCTTGGTGGGAAGGTTGCTTCCAGAAGCATCATCATCTATGGCTCTGAATCGGTACCTTGGCTTAGATCGTCTCGTTCAATTTCTCCCATGGCATTGAGTCTGCCGAGGCAGCCATGCTCACTTCTAACCTCGTGTCAGCGTCCCGACAGCTAATGGCGGCTATAGCGACTGCCACTGGGTTCTCACCTGGTTATGGTAATCTGTCTATAGCGAGTAGGATGCTGAGGCCACGTGGGAATCCCCCGCAGCGAACCGAAAAGATGATTTTCGCTAGGCCATGTGAATTCAAACGTTTCATAGAAGATAGAGGTTGCATAAAATTCGCCAGACAGTCAGCTAATTGACCAGCGATTTACTTCATAGTGCTTAAGCGAATGAATATGATCTGGGTGCTTACAGTGCCCTACCGATAACAACAACAGTAACAATAAAAACTGAAGTCTGGATGCCCATCTTGCCAGATCCGCTAACTAGGATTTTTTTCTGTGAGAGTCTTTTTACTCTTGAAACAACGGGACCGCACTTTGTCTGGGATAGTGGACTTCATTCACTTCTTATAGTGGAACTACTGCTGCCGTTTCCACTTATTGCCAACGTCGTCGAGATTCCCGTTGGCCGTGAGCGGCGGCAATTCCCACAGTCACCAACTATTTGATAGAGACTAAGTGTAGACCAGGAGGACCTTTACCTTCCCAAGAGCAAACTTTTTTTGGAAAAGTCAACGTAAATGTAAACGTACAGATTGGTTTCAATTTCTCATCGCAAATAGCCATCGTTGCCGCCGTCACCGTAAGGTGACGCCGTCAGGTAAGGACGATAGCAGCGGAAATTGCGCTGAAAATATGTCCTGTCAGCGAGACTGACCGGAGAAATCCATAAATGCTCTCATGCCGCCGCGCCCGCCAGACACAACAGTTGTGGACGATACACAACCAACGCAAGCGTAAGCGGATGAGAAATGTGAACAAACGAGCGAAGTACCGTCGTAAGCCAATTAAGCTAAGTATTGGATAAGCGCATTTGGCGCAGAAAATAGAAATCGAGCGGAACATGGAAGGCCCCATATATGGAAGGGGATGCTCGCTGGCCGAACTATATTGGCCTGATTTGAAGAAAACCCTGCTCAAGCATGCAAGAGTATCGTATACGCAATAATTCACGAATAAGCTAGGGTAGCTTTTCTCATTCTGGACAGCGGCGAAATGATGCATCAGCGGCAATCATTTCAGACTCATCAAGAACTTTAAAAGACCTAATTCTAGCTGTTTTCGGAATTAATTCACAACAAAACAGCTTATCGGGACATACGGTCGTGCGTACGTGCTCACATGCGAATGTGTGTAGTTGAGGGCGTTAAGCTACGTGCTAAGCAGAACTTTATGGAAGCTTTCAACTGTTTCTAGCAATCAATTTATGTTTATTGTTAAGTTTAAATTAGCACTCTACCGTAGTGGTATAATAAGCAAGTATTCGTCACGTCACTGAGTCATCCATCGGCTAATTGATGACTCAGTGAGATCGGGAACGCCACACACCTTGTGGCCACCACGACTTTTCGAAAGCATAAGGACATCGTTCCAACTTCCATACGTAGTTGACGCAGCGTAACCGTATCGATTTCTATCACTACCTACATTAAGTTAAGAAATAACCAGCTACTTTGTACTGCTAATGAACTTTTCCGTCAATAGCTCTTATCTAAGTTCTAATTTTATAAGGGGAAATTTTAAGCGAGGCCGTTTGATAACACTTCCAGATGTTTACGTCTAAATTATACATCATTATGCAAAGAAAAAGTATTGCGTTGGCAGTAGTATAAACTTTATCTGAATTCGAGGTCTGGTTCATTATTCATTTCTAATCCGCGTTATCGCATCATATTAGGGGTCCGCCATATAAATCTATTCCAGTGACCATATACAAACTCTCGCTGAACAATACGTAATTAGTTGCGTTGTCACTTCGCCCTCTTTACAGTCGTCTTCGTCCCAGATACTTTCCTCTCGGGATCCATTCTTTCCTACTGCTGTTGGTGGCATGCCATCATATCAGCTTCGTGTCACTTGCATTCTTGTCCAGCTCCTGCCGACGGCTCATCTGAGCAATCTCATCAGGAGCGATAGCAGATATCAACTAGGAACAAGCAGACGAGCAAAAAACCCCATTGAAAGCCGTCATTACTGCGTCGTATTTCGTGTAGTTCATGTTGTTTTCGTTTTTTTAACGTTCCACCTTCAATCTTTCTGTGGAGTAATGTAGTGTGGTGGGTTCGACCACTCTAGGCAAGCGGCTACGAATAGGATTCATTGCTTCTAGCTGTAGCGTAGAGGTTGGCCATCACTATCAAATCACCATTGCCATCGCCGGCGCATTACACCGGTCCCCGTCACTACCAGCACTCTTGCGACTACCATAGAACCGAACCTGCCACGCTTCTACCCCCTGTTGCTTGCTGTCGTCCGTCGGACTTCAATTAGCGTTTCACTACGCTCCACAAGCCAGCAAACAACTCCACTTGACTCCACGCTGCCCTCATAATCAGCTACGTCATGCTGCTGCTGGTGGAGTCAATGGCCGTTGTCCTTCACTGCTGCTGCCGCCGCCAGCGCAGCCACCAGCGTCTCAGCAGACGCCGGCCCACTCATGTTCCGCTAGGTGTATTCGCTGTACTCTCTCCTTATCTGTCTCTCTCGTTTCGAACGTCGATTACCGTCAGGGGGCGTTAACCAATAGGCAGCAGGCCGCGTCCAAAGCCCCGCCTCCAGCGCCACCAGCAATAACAGACAGCAGACGCAGTGGTAGAATGCACCAGCAATGGCTCGCGCTAGCGACTTGCCCTTCTCCGTCGGGATGCTACAATGGACACAGCCAAGCTCTGCCTAGAAACGAAGCAGTTACAGCTGTTGCTGCTGCTGCTGCTGCTGCTGCTATCGAAAATGATGATTATAACGACTTTAATCCCATCCTTCTGCCTTTCGTCAATGGCCAGTTTTGTCTATGGCTATGAACCGGCAACGTCACCACCACTAGTCCGCTTAGCTTTGTGTGCGTGTCTATTGGCTTCTATGTGTGCTACAATGACGCCCGTTGGCCGCTACTTGGCGGCTTCTGCCGCTGCTGCTGCCGCCGCCGCCGTTTCTGACGCGGACTGTGACCGCTCATCCCTGCGGCCATACCGTTCGCTGTCTGGCTAACACGACACAGATCGTAAGGGGGCTGTTGCGTTGCCATCGTTTGCCATAACAGTAAGCCCGCTGCTGCAAATGCTACTACGACGATTACTATTACCACCTGCAGGAGCGCGGCTGTCGTTCTAGCTCCTGTTATTGTCCCGTTGCCGTCCCGCCTGCATCGTTGCCGCTATTACCAACGCGGATGAGCCCGTAGCCGTTGGTAAGTGGAAGCTGCAACGAACAACGCACGCACCACAGTCCTTCCCTTTAGCTCGCGAGCTCAGTCACCAATTCTTACCGTTCTTCTTTGTAAAGAGCGAATCGAAAAGAGGGGATGTTATGTTTTGTTTTTGCTGTGTCAATGACCTGCGACCTTTCGGTAAACGGAAGGTTGCAGGTCATCGAGGCCTAAAAAGTCATAGGCAAAACTTGCAGCTGTACCACCAATAGTGACAATACAAACAAACGCAACAACGATGTCCCATTATTGTTGTGTCCGTATTGTTCTCTAACCATGAGGTTAGTAGCTATTTCGAGACTGTTACTAGAGCGAGTCGCCAGCTGCGTTTTCGGCCATGGCGAAGAGAATCAGAGAAGAGGACGCAGCTTCGTGTAAGAAGTTGTAAAGACGATAAAAACGAAGTCGACGCTGTCAAAAGGATACGGAGAAGAAAACGAAAAATGGGTCTATGGACAAACCGGTTTGAAACCCAGGAGACTTGGACGAATAAGCGACGAGCACAAGAGCTGACAGACAGAGAACCAGATATTACCGACAGTAGCTGAACGTCAGAAATTTCAAGACTTGAGTTTCTTGCCTGGTTTCTTCCTCTTCCGAGCGTCGTTACCGCATTTCACGTTGGATGATGGTACGATTAGGGTAGCAATGAAGGCGTTGCTTATATAATGTCTTTAGCTTCTCTCTATATATATCTCTATCTCTCCGTATTTAGTTTGTTTTTTTTTATCATTGTTCCATTTGCTGCTATGGCGTGCTTAAATCCAATAGGATGGTTCTGGATGGTCGCTCCGATAATGTCATCCATGCTCCTTTTGCGATTGCTCGTCCTGATGCCGCCGCCGCCGCCGCCGCCTTCGGATGGGCTAAGCCGTCACCGAGTGCTAGCAACTACTATCCTTCTGACAGTCCGAACAGACAGCGATCGACGGCAACGTCGGCTATTGGGCTCCGCAGCAGCGGGCGCGCACGCAGCCTCGTCGCCGCCGCCGCCGCCGCACGCCCGTACAAGACGACACCAACCAGCTAAACCGCCCATGGTACTCCTAGCGCTTTTCTGATATGAGCGCTGCTGCCGGGAACGTCAGAATCACGCCAGCACCGGCACCACATTTCGGTGTAGAGTCATCGTATTGATGCAGTGGCGGTTGGCGTTTTCTTTTGTAGTCCGTAGTCGTCGTGTCAGAGCGAACGGAGTGTGGGAACGCTCCCAGAAAGAATCGCGCTTTGTTTTTGCGCGTTCCCGCTTCGCATCTCGGTGGCGGCAACAACGGCTGTGTTTGGCAAATCAGCGTTTCATCAGCACTATCCTACTAGCAGATCGCCAGAGCGCACTACACTTGGTTTGACTTGATCGCCTTTGTGCGTCTGCAAGTAACGTTTGCGAGGTATAATACTGCTAGAGTAATGCAGAGCGGTTGTCTTCAACTTCA
The DNA here is from genome assembly GCF_002443255.2 of Varroa destructor. Lineage (NCBI taxonomy): Eukaryota > Metazoa > Arthropoda > Arachnida > Mesostigmata > Varroidae > Varroa > Varroa destructor. Next base: position 9,153,465 of record NW_019211455.1, read on the forward strand.
GCTCGTTAGACGCGTTTAGAGCGGCAATGATGTCGCTGCCGACGCTCAAAAAACGTAAAAAGGACACGTCAGTCAGCGGTGCGGCTTGCTTGAATGACCTGGACAACTCTAGAAATACATCTCAGAAAATGAACCGCTCGGGAAAAACAACACACAGTCAGACACATCTATGCGCGGCACCTCGAGTGCCTCTGTATGATACTCACCATCATAAGCTCTAGCGGCGACAGCAGTCGCAGCACAGTTATCTGTGCTATATGTAATATCTAATATATAGAACGACAACAAACTTTCTGACTCATCTAACCAAAGAGTAGTTGAAACATCTGTTGCTATAAAAGAAGCTGTCAGAGCAAACGGGAGGCACAGTAAAGACAGCCGAGGATGCTGTCCAACGTTCAAGGATTGGATTATCCGGATACCACGACATCTTAGGCCATTGCTCTGTTATCATATCTACTTACTCCTATGCGGTCACACATACACACCCCCAAACAGAACATAGAGAGATTCAACGGTCTAGGCTATCGTAAGGCCGCGTCGGAGTTACTATTGCTGGTTAACTTAGGACCAGCTCGAACGTGAATTGAACGATTCTAGTTCACCAAGTTCCTTGAACCCTGGGTTTGGAGGAAAGAAGTGGGGTAAGCAAACCGGGTTGAAAGATGACGAGCGACGGAAGAGAACGAGCCCAACAACAACAAACATAACGTCAGTTATAAGTTAAGTGAGTGATCGAGTGTATAGTGCGTCTCTGTCCTTGACACTCACGCATACAACACCAACGTGAACATTTCACCCCCTGATCATCTACATCGTTCACAGAGGTTATGTCTGGAGCCGTTGAAACAGCGCATACTGGTGCTACGGTTGGAGTATAGCCTGTAGTTTATCGTAGTAATATTGAGATGTAGATTTTGTTATCTCACTAATTGTTGGTGTATGTGATCGGCTAGTAATGACGCGGTGTCGACCTGCAACGCTGTGGAAGTTAAAGGGGGGGGGGGGGGGTGATCACGCAAGATAGCACAGTAAATGAAGGTAGCCGTTGTGTCGGCTTTAGACGCGCTCGAAAAGACGAATACGAACATCTTGTAGTTCGTAACGAGCGGCTCGTGCCAATTGCTTCTTATCATACTTCCTGCACCGTGGGGTATTAGTTGCATGGTATAAGGACCTCAAATGACCATGCGCAGCGAGTATGTTCTTATTATTATTTTATGGATATTCATATGGAAATTCAACATGACGCGAAATGATCACTTACCGTGATACGAAACTGCAGACCCAAATGATTCTTATGAATCTAATGATACATACACGTTTAACAGTAGCGATAGAACTAAGCTCTTAACGATAAACTAATGTTAGAAAAACATTCACTGTGTATTTTGGTAGCGAATGACACCCACAGTAGACTTTGCGAAACGTACAAAAAACTTGTACACCCCATATATATATATATATATATATATATATATATATATATATATATATATGTATATATATATATAACTCAATAGCATAGTTTTCGTCTAAAACGTATATACGACAAAATGTAAACTTTAATATTTGCATTAAAATTGGTGCGTACTCATACGAGTGCACAGACATGTATCGTTTGTCTAACCGATATGTGTGCTATACAAACAAAAATTTGTAGACTCAGCGACAAATAAAAACTCAACGATTTCTATTATTTTAAACCGTTTTTGTAATACGTGCCGTCATACTATATGTATCGATACACAGATGAATTGTACTTTAATACTAGTCAAATTGCCAATTTTTCCACGATCACTGTGGTAATAATTAGTAATAATACTATTATCTGTTATTATTATCTAGCTTTTTTTCAGGTGAGAAATTGTCGAGATTTAAAAACTTGCAGCCAGCCTAAACAACGTATTTCGTTTATGTGGAGTCACGTCGTGTAGGTAATACGTGTATGACAGGAAGGAATATGGATTTATGTATTGGACGACATAATTCTCTCGCTGTCTTCAATCACGCACGTAAGATGTGTGACGCGTTTGATGCTCTAACACTGCCGGCGTAGTCTTCATAATGGCAGTATTGCTTTTTCGCGCATATAATCGCGGATCTGACAAATAGTCTCACACATTCTACGCGTGCTTCTAGGTACAATCTCGCGCTAAGATTCACACCGGTACACAATGTACGAGATAATAACATGCTAATAATATTGAGGATATAGAATTTTCGCAGAAGAGAGTTATGCACAAAATGAAGCGGATACGCGCGTCGGCGTCTTCAAACAGCATCTAAATTAAAGATATAGAAACTCTGCCCCTATATTTGTAGCATAGATACCGTCGTGTAATAGCATGCAACATACGTCGTACTAACTGGTTCTGCATTTTACTACGAGCGAGGTCAGTTCTGCTGCAGAAAATCGGATGTTACATGTAGAATAATTCTATTTTTAGGCTAAACACGAGGCTAAGAATAGGCGCTAAGCTTAGGACAATGCTGAAACATGTGTGTAGGTACAATTCGACCCCCTCGAACAGACTTCTTCTACAGATATTTACTGCAACATGCAAAAATTCATTGTGTTTTTTTTTTTGGTCGAACCGGCGGAAGACTCTGGCTTGCGCTAGTTTCCGTGAATCACAAGTAAATGGAATATTTACTAATAAAATAAATGGCGGACGTTAGATAATGTCTAGTTAGTACACCATTATCACAATAGTACAAACGATTTAGTCGTTTAGAGCTGCTGCTTCATGTACTTATTGAACGTTCTACTATATTTATTAAACGAAGATGATAACGGTGCAAAAGTACTCCTTCGGCGAGCCGTTCTTCAAATATTAACGGTTGCTTCTCCCAGTTCTAATGCAGTCGTGTCCGCGGCAATCGTGCGAAAAAGGCCATTACGGCCTGCTGTTTGTCTCCTCTCTCAGGGAATGAGAGCAAGTTCCGACGAAAAATAGTTCTAGTAGGCAAACGCCGAACCTACGAATTATATATGCGCACATATAAAGATAATAATGATGTTGCTGATATTGTTGGCACGCGATTACAGATCAACCTGCGGTTATGTTGGCCAAGTCGGGGAATTACACAGATTAAAATGTGTACCTCATTTTCGATCTTACGCCACAGGAGTTCCTTGCTAGTTGTGTATCTGTATTTAGGGTGAATCATATCTGGTGAGCAGTAGAGAAGGTGAGGGAAAGACTAAACTGAAGTCAGGTGGCCAGAATCGCCCAGACGTTAAACTTATGCCACGAACAAACGGCATACACACTTGAATAACAGTAACAACTTACGAGCTTGTAGCTTAGTAAGCGAACTGGTCAATACGTAACAACAACTAAAAAACGTTGCTACGATGCGTAAATTGTAAATAAAATACCGTCTACCGTTCGACCGACAATCTCCCGTAACCAATCGCTGGCCAGGCTAAGAAGTGTACAGCCTGCCCACTAAATATTATTATTAGCTACAAGCCAAACTTACTAGCTCCGTTGTGGCGCATTTTCATAGTCTGTTGTTTTTTTTTACAGAAACCGTACGACTGCAAACAAACAGCAACTGGAAATAATATGTATTAACTTTAATAACAGCATATAAAAATTGTAGCCCATATCGCGAGGAGAATCACACTCTCCAAGGAGCTTTCTCACAGGTTTTTTTATCCTTTCTTTTCGTACCCCCATCCATTCGACAATCTTTTTCGACCTACTCTATGATCATACTATCTTTGACTAATATAACAGGTCCACGTGGAGATTTCAGCCGTCATTCGCATTTAACTGCTGTCAGCCGTCACAAACGACACGATCAGTCATGGCATTGTCAGCTCGCTGTGTTAGCGGACCGTGGATTGGTGCCAAGCGTGACGGCATTATCTGCCATCAAAAACGTCTCCTGACCCACAACCGCAACCCTAACTAACCTTCCCTCCTGTCTGTAGCGTGGGGTCTATCCAATAGCCTCATCTCATCAGGAACGGCCGACAAGGAAGTGTGTAGGTCGATCGACGTTCGTTCGACCGCGGTCAGCGCTAGCCATTTTTGATAGCGAATACGATATGCTCGAAATGGCAGCTCGTAACGTTTGTCCCGTAACAAAAGTTCGTAACTTCGCCTTTTCTCACTTAGTCTGTGACAGAAGCAAGAGCGCGACGCTTGTACAGGTTATCTAGTCGACGAATAAGAGGCTTACCACCTGTTTGAAGTAGGGGGGTTATCGTGCTTGCTACACGCTGTTAGATAATGGCGCAACCGGAAAACGACTGTAGTTTCAATTTTCATCGCTTGACTTTAAGCACACTGCGGATTCTTTTGCGTAGGTATATGCTTGCTAATACTACGACTTAACGCGGCGCGTCGTTGAAGGCCCAATAATAGGCCTCAACAAAATTTGTCGTAATTAAGCGCTCTAACGTCAGCTGATTTTGCGTCTCCCCACGACTCTATTCTGACGCTACGTTCGTAACTATAGAAGAATAGATTATAATGGCGAAAATGGAGGAAATGTCAGTTCAGTTCAGAATGTCCAGCTTGTCTTTGTGAGAGACTTTTTTTTTTCCAAAGGACTAGAAATTACTGTTTATGTTAATTATTATTAAGAATTTTATGTTAATTTCGGTAAGGCAACCGTCGACTTAAATAAAGAGACTCGTAGTATGTCGATTGAGTACACGCGACTTCAGGAAAAGCCTTCACCTGCCTTCGCGCAACCAGGCAGTATATAATTCATACCTGAACCAGTTAAAAAGAAAAGCAAACTCAAACGAGATAACAACACGGTTTAACAAATCTGGGTTGAGCGAATGTCGAATAAAGACAAATTCCAAATGCCCTACGGTTTCGACTCTAGTCACCTCAGAAACAATTGACGAAAAATTACGTGAGCGTATTCGGATAAATCCCAATTGTATAATTTTATACTCGTTTCATTTATACGTTAGCATAATAACCCTGTAGGTAACGCAACGATCTACGGAAAATAAGGACATCTGTGTATATAATCAAACGCAAATTTGCTTGATCAAGCGATAACAGTAATCACGTGGAACGACCACACAACCCAACATGAACAATGAGACGCCGCCAGACCGCGGTTAAAGCCTTTTGCCGGTTGAATTTAAATGTGTGATAATGATAATAGTAATCAACGCTGTCCGTCGTTCCGCCCATCCGTCCAACTGACCAAGCAGGTTATAACCTGGGCCAGCCACAGGCGGACGTGTCCCTAAGTATTTAACAGTGAGTCTTGCCAATATTAGCTGGAGTAACAGCTGTAGCAGCGGTAATACTGTGGCGCGCTGAAGAAGAGACGAGATGAAGGAACAGTGCTATATTTAGTGTTTGAATGAAGGGATATACAGCCGCGTGAAGGATAGTGTCCCTTTCTTGAGCAGCGACGTTGGCTTTTGTCAGCAAGCGGACCCGAGATAGACCTGGGACGAGACACCTTCAGAGGTCGCCAGGGTCGTGTGAAGTTGTCGGACGCTCGTTTCTCATCGAGAGATAGAAAGGCAGGGTCCTGTGCGGGTCAGGTTCTGTCCCGCTAAAGAACCACACCGTAGCAGTTCGCACTACTAGCCACGTACTCGTATAGTTTTTACTAGACTGGCTGAATCTTCCAACGTAAGCATGCTCCGTTTCCTATCCTATTCCCTGTTGCTTCTCGCTGATACTTCTGCTAATGAGCGTCTTCTGTTGCTGTTATAGCCACATCCGCCGCATGGACACTATGTACAAATGTGTAGTCATTGCAAATACTTAGCGGTAACGAGCCAACCACCTAATGAACATCGCCGGTTTGAGATGTGCCGCTACTCAATACCGTAATACAGTATAATAGTAATAAAAATAGCAGTTAATTTCGCTATTGTTCTAGTTGGAGTCAGAGCCGGCCGTAGCTGACCGAGGAATACCTATTGTAGTAGGGAGTACCATCCTATGTAAAGGCTAGTACTTTTCGTTGGCGTAATTTAGAGAGACAGATATGTGCAAGCAAAAGCAACCGAATGGGCCACGTCATCGATTCCTATGCAACGAACTATCTAAGCTTTTTTTTTTTTTTTTTTATCTAACCAGCCATTTTTATATTTCTTGCTGACTTCCAATTTCCTATTGTCACGCATGAATGAGCAATTGGCTATCTACCTGAAGCCTTAGTCGAACGTAGAAAACGACGCAAAATGACCCTTTTATTTCTACCATTGCATTACCACTTAATCCCGTTTCGGGTTCCCCGTTTGCAATGTAACCCACTTTTAGGATATGAGTGGGTCGCGTCCGGCGACGCTGGCTATAAACGATATTCTCGTTGTCCTACTGTCAATGATTTGTTCCCAAGCCAATTGTTTCATCCGAACACGAAGATCTATCAATGAGATTTAAGATACAATCTAAAAAAGAATCGTTTGCTGCAAGAGACGCCGTGAAAGCCAGGTTCAAAGATCTGCGAAATACTAAAAAAACTTTATACTATTGCGGGATGTGTGTGGGACGTACTGTATAAAGCAAAAATCTTCTATGTACGCCCGCTCAAGGGAAAAGCCATCGTTATTTTCTCTTATAACCCTGGCTTCGTCTGCGTTTACGCGCCCGGTGCCTGATATTTGTAGCAGTGACATTGACAAAAAGGAAACGAAAGGGAACTGAATGCACAATCCAGAATTGAAATCATCAACCATATGTGACAATAAGCAGTGAGCTTTGTTTGAGAGGGACACGTCAAGTTTTTTTTAAAAAAAAAGTTAATCATATGAAACGTACCAGTTGATCGGAATCAACGCTAAAAGAATAGCCTGAAAGAAGATTTAAGTTGATACATAAACCGTAAATAGAATTACAAGACGAAAATGTATAGCCAGAGGAATCTTGTATTACCAAACTTTCAGCGTTTGTCCTAACCCCACGGCCCACTCTCTTACCCTGGTGAAATCTCATTTTACCAGGGTATTATTTTGCCTCCGTTAATGATCATGTTCAAATTCAATGATTAGACGTTGCATCCAAGTATTGTCGTAAGAATTTGACCTGCTAGAGATTCGTAGCGGCCCTTTATTGTTCGGTCAAATATTTGTGCCACGTTTCAGTGACACCCGTTCGCTGATCACGTTGGACGTTTTGTAGACACGTCGTTTCTTCCACGGGCTTATTTTAATATCATTGCTTAACCCAGTATCAGTTCAACGCCCACTCATTGGCTCCCATGCCTGACTTAGTGACCCTACAGCCATGCACCGAACTACTATAAAAATCTTCGCATGAGAATCTCAATCTCCATCGTAATCTTTGCTGCTATGAACCCAATCACTATCAAACCATTTCTGATTCTCATACATGATCTGAGAAGACACGCACGCCCTCTATGTCACTCGTCTCATAGCAGACCTAGTCTCGGCCTCGATTTCTCTATACTGAATCCACATATTTAAATCATTGTGTCACACAGATAAGCAGCACTCGTAGCAACTGGCTTCGCTGTGAAAATGTACTTATATTTGTATTGTCTGAGTTGGTCCATTTTTTTCAACATTACTAAATGACAATTAGCAGCCAACTGTGAGACGGGCTTAGTCTCGTCTTGCTCTGTGAGCTGATTCAGCTTTTCGATAACTCTAGTCGTTGGTAGCGCTCGAGACGAAAATCTCGGCAAGGGCGCACACAGAACCTTTGGCCACTACTTAAGTAACGGCGGTCATAATGTAAACGAGAGAGGAGTTTAAATCTCAAAAACGAAACGTACGATACGCGCGCGTAATCTGGCGAATCTGAGCTCTCTGCGACGAAGATCTGAAATTCTCGTCATTTATACTGATTGGCCGAACTTTCGTCTACATTTTCTGCCGTCTTCTCTAACGTATGCTAAGCGTATTTGTATAAGATTAGCCAGCACGCGAATAGACGCATTCACTGAGAACGTATATTCCTACGCAGGTTTCGAAATGTGGGAACGTTTCCGACGTCCGGATAAACCGTGCACGATACACGATTTTGCGTAATTGCAGCAACGTTGCCCGCAGCACTGTAAGGTCCTGATCTGTATTTCGTATAGATTTTTTCTCGGTAACGATGTGCCGAAAGGTTGAACATTGTTGCCCATTAACAACTCTCGTGAGTAGACTCCTCTCTTTTGTTCACCCATTTTATGGATAAACCAATGGAGAAATAAACAACAAATTTGTGTTTCATCAATAGGAGTTGATCGTTTGTGATAGCTCTGCTGCTCTTTGCGTTGTCGATCATGTTGGCGCGAACCCTTAGCGTAGGACACGTGGACATATCCTTGATCCATTTACGCCCGCCGCTTTCGTATGTACCGTACACATGTAGGTAAATGCTGACTTCCTCTGTACGTCGGTGACCTAATCAGCCGCTAGATAGTCATATTTACCTGTCAGAGATCGCGCAAACGTTACGGGTTTTTCTTCTCTTTTTGTCACTATGGCTTCGGAAGTGACTGGATGTGCTTCCTACAAGTATAGGAAACTTGTCAATTTAACTTTGTATTGAAAAATCGACACGCCGTATGATCTCGGAACAATGAAATAACGAATACAAGCACACTGCAGAGAGTGTCCACAATATGTGTTTTTATTCTATAATAATTATAGCAATAATCTAGCCCTTAGCTTAGAATTTCTGGGAAGAATTAATGTCTTTATATCCCGACAGCTGTCAGGGCCGGAGTTATGAGGATGAGATCGTCTATCGCATTTTCGTAAAAGATAGCAAGATTATAAAGTATCTGTCCATTTCATATTATTGTCACGCTTAGAAATTTAGCGTGCCGATAACGCAATTGGTATTGAATGTGAACGTAATCCCTGCCTCCAAATAGGATCGCCTTTGCTTTTATCGTATTAGTCAACAGTGCTATATCAAGCACCTTGCCTATTAGGAGCGGTCAAACTAGCCTACGCGGTATACTTTATTGCGGGCAATTGTCTCAATTACATTGTCTGATTCAAGTATTAGCTTTGTGGTAGCAGTAAAATGCAACAGGATTCGATAAAGTTCGTCTGCGCAGTTACTCGTAGACACAAAGTCACACATCGTGTATGACGACTGATTCTTTTGACGGATGGCGACAGTCGATGGTTTATAGGGGACGGAAGTCGCAATACTGACTAGCTTATAATGCAACAGTTTAGGCGTTCCCATGTAACAAGCTTTTCGGTAAAAGTGTGCTGAGGAACCTGGGTCAGCACGTTACGATTTCTACCCAGTCTCGTAAAATTCGCTTTGTCCAATGCCGACGGTTTATGCAGCTTTTCATTTTGCGTTACTAGCCGCTCTCATCACAGTCACACGTGCACCATTATCTCAGCCGATTCGTATTCTAGAGGCGATAACAGAGTGTATGGAATCGTTAAGTATACAGTGCTTTCGTGCGTGTCACACTATAGTTACTCCTTCAAACTGCAGTCTAAGAAATGTTGACGGATTGGCTCTGAACGACCGGAAAGACAAAAGATTATTGTACCAAGTGCGATGTTGGCTCGTTGTGGTAACAATAACCTGCTAGATAAAACTCAACGAGGAAAAATTTCCTATAAACAAACAATGCTAACTTGCATTGTATGACTAGCGTATCCAAAGAAAACAACGGAAAGCATGCCAATCCCAATGAATGCATATATATATATATATATATACTTATTCCGATTAGGGTCTACGTAGTAATCCTGTCGTTCTAAATCACAACAGTTCTACAGATCCCAAAGGCTCGACGGATCAGAGAAACCGCTAAATATACAGAGCTCGCTCAATAGACATGATGCCTTTTTTCGATTGTGAAGGCTCAAAATCCGAGTGTGCGATATAAAACATTCACAAAAAATATAGGAGCCAATAAAAAGCTAATGGTGAAGATTTTAAACCGTTTAAGCAAGGAAGATTCGAAAAGGATTTCTATATTAAGCAACTGGACATTTGAAACACCTTAGCCATTCTAAGCATATCTGAATTGAGTTCGTATAAATAGACGCCAAATAAAGTAGAGATAATCACACGGGGATATTGTGAGAATAAAGAAAAAAAAAAAGAATTAAAAACTAGATACTTTCTATCTTATTGTGAGTTGTTTGAATGAAAACAGCTTAGGCGAAATATCTAAATCATGTGTTTTCTCGCTCTTACGTACTGTTTCACTAATTCTGTGAATTGTGTTTAGCTTTAATATAGAGAGCTCTCTATTATTATCACGAAGGTAAATGTAGGTCAGGGGGCCATTTGGAGGTAGAGATGAAAACCAAGTGGTGATTTTTACATTAGATAATCTCACGTTTCCAGCCAACTAGAGCGTTTGGTTTTCTTATTTCTATAGAATCTAGATAATACTAAGTTCAACAATCTAATGTGTACCAATTGACATTATTACACAGTTAAAATAATAACGCTGATTGTATTAAATTGCACACACTGTTGTATTTAATCTCCCTGCCATTTGCCCAACGCTCCTCGGTGAGATCGTACAGTCTGGTGACCAGTTTGACGATATTATCAATCTACAAGCCTTAGTGAAAGGTGAGCTCTTGTGCTAACGGTCACAAAATGTCCTTTTCTCAGGCGGAAGTTCCTACCTTATGGACCTAACCTCTCGTCTGGGAATAGTGCTAGTTTGCAAATGAGTTTATCCTTGTCATGATTACCGGTTATCGCAATGTACCCCCACCTGTCACATGGGTTCTCAACCTAAATCCTTATCCAGAATCATTCGTGAACTTTGCCATCCGCCCCGTCATCCGGACCCGCTGCCGCCGCCCGAAGCGATCCAAATAGTGTAGTAACATGGTCCCACACGAGAGATACCTCAACTATTGCCTCCGCCTTAGAAGCTCGCTTTTGGTTCGCCATCGTCCGTCTCTCTTTGGAATGCGTATCTTCTGAATGATACATGAAATATGCCTTTTCCCTTCTTCCGAACGTCGACGGGGAGCTGGGACTGGCACTACTCTCTTTTTTAACCCATTATCCGCTCTCCGGCCTTTTCCCCCGCTGCTGTCATAACTCACCTTCGCCCATCGTCGTCGTCGTTGCCATTTTCGTGGCCATCGTTGTCCATGTTTCTTATACTCGTGCTCTTGTTGCCATCAATTCGCTATGCTAATACGGATAATAGGGAAATAAAGTGGTCCATCTTCTTTTTCACTCTATTCCTTGTGTCTACAGCAGCATCCAGCATTAGGCTGTTCCAGTTCACCCCCGCTTATTGCCACCCCCCTGCTCGTCTTGGAGCTCCATTTTCCCAGGCTGTCGATGTATAGTCGATCCAGCAACAGCCGCACGCCGACCACAATGATTGCCATTGCCACGACTCCTGTTGCTGCTCTATAGTAACAGCTATATGGCACCATAGTGTTGGTAGTACTTCCACAATAGATCGCACGCGGATGCTAAGCTATCAGCCGTTTAAGAAGCCATATTAGTAGCAGTGGTAGCTCAAGCCGTCAGGCTGCCTAGTGGCGCGGCTGTCGCGACAGCAGAAGCAGCAACCCAACACAGCCATCATGGACACGCATTGCCGATGTCATCGTTATAATGGCCGTTCTCACAAATGCCACTGGCTTGCTTGACGTCCGCTGGAGTCGTCAACTCCCAAAGAAACCAACTTAGGCATCGTCGCCGCCAAAGCAACCAGCCACAAAGAAGGCAACTAGGAAAACAAGCAGGCTAGGGAGTGAACGAGCGTCGAAGGAAACTCTACGGAGAAGCAGGACCGATCGTGCTCGATCTTTTTGATTGAACTGTGTCAATCGGTCGCTTTGCATGATGATGATGATGATGATGATCACAATGATAATGGCATTACTGAAATTCTGCCGCTACTGCTGCTAAGATTGAAATAGCGCCAACAGCTATAGCTCTGTTGATCTGTATATAACAAGTAAAATGATTACGTGCTGATAACGAGCGGGTCGCGAACACATCGTTCTGCTGCTGGCCAAACGTTTCGTAAAGATTGGCAAAATAGATCTTATAACAAACGGGTAAGAACGTCATGGCGTGTTGTTGAATGATACGGTGCAGTGTCGCTGATTAAATGCTAACGTATACAATGACCCAACGCCACGACCACTGGGTCATCTATGATTAGACTGAGGTGCAACAAACAGTGTTAACGCTGCACATACAGAACGATCGAACACAGGATGTGGCATTATATTTGATGCAGGCAAGGGCGCAGTGGTCGTGGATTAGGGCAACCAAAATATGTTACGGCGTTTTTTTGGCATCGGCGAATATTTCGAGATGAGTGTTCGAGTTAACCAATGCCAATAACGACACTCGGGTCGCCAGGTTCATACACAAATAAATTTCGTTATTTAGCAGCGAAATTGTTAGTAACGAAAAGTGAGCTGAGCGGGAGAGATTCAGGTTCGTTTGTGTTTATCAGAGGGCAAGCTGTTATACATATTTGGTCATCTGCCTTTTCCTTGTTTCTGGCATTAATAGGGCAACAGTGGGGCTTTCATAGACTATCATAAAAGCACCATTAATTCAGAAGTAGGTGGGATGAGGCGAACTTAATCAAGATTTCGATTATGTACCAGCAAAATGACTTCAGATCAATTTTGTACCATAAAAAGATAAAGCTTTTTATATTGCATTTCTTTAGCTGGTCAAGCAATGGTTATTTTTTTTGCTGATCATTTATGTGTTCTTAGTAAGAGGCATTATAGCTCTAATGGCGGTAAATCTTGGAGTTTGACTTTTCATCTTAAATATATTTCAAGGCTTTTTGTTCCTTCTGAATTGCCTTGACGCTCTTAACAAGCTAAAAATCCCTTGAAAAATTCTCAACGGCAGCGCTCGAAACCAGCGCTAGAAGGGCACCGAACAAAGGCAAAAGAACTGATATCCATTTGAATAGACGCTGCTGCTGCTGCTGCTGCTGCGGAAACCCAAAGGGTCAGATGTTCCAAAATCTACCTAAAAAAGCAATCCAGGTCTATTAGTAGTCTTAGTATACTATATTTTGGATTTTTCCAAAATGGACTCAAGTCCTTTTGCACAGAAATCCTGCATTTATAGGCTTTCATTAACGTACTTTGACTATGAGGATTTTCGTCTTAGTTTTAGACTATGCATAGAAAATGCAAGGCGTATAACGAGGAGGTAAACAGGGATTCAGATGGCACGAAATTTTCTATATTTTTCCAGCTCACACAAATAAACATTTTGGAATGGTCTACATAGAGGAACAACGACCATGATTGTTTATCATATAGTTTGTCTCGATTTAAGACAATCATATTACATTGTTAAGAAAAGAGTCTCTTTTTCTGGACTTTTCGATTAGACAGACATTCCTTTAAATTGAAATAGTATAACACTTCCATCGGATAACATAAACGTGCGTGAACCTGTGTTCTTTGACGAACCTGTCGGCGTCACAAATGGTAGCAGGTCGATAAATATAAAACATTAGGATTTAGCAGGAGTAAAATGTTTGTGAAGAAAATTGCTCTTTCAAAGCATACAAGCTTCAATTCAGTGATACGCAAAATTGGAGGAGTTTGGACAGCAATATATTTCTACTGAGAGAAGCGTTCGTTATTGTTATTTATACTGAAAACCTAGTTCTACCTGAGTTTGGTTCGTGGGAATCACTTCCCGCATACAACACATGGAAATAAATTTGAGGGAAAAATATTGCATGCATAACACTCGAAAAGAATGTTCCGTATTTCGAATTCGAGTTAAACGACTAAAGAAGTATAATACTCTGTTGCCGTGCACGCATATATTTTGTTTAATAATGATCAAGACACTCGTTCGTATATTATATAGAAGCTGTAAGAATGCAGATTATTACATCTACCTCCCCCATTAGGATATATGTGTGTTGCGGTAATTGAATATGATGCTGTACTCCACGGCGGGAATAGTGGCTCCATCATCGGTCGACACTTGAAACTTTTTTCGGGCGGTTTTCCCCGATGTTCGACAGATGGCGCCACTGACTCAGTCCAAGCAATCTCCCTGCCCCGCGAGTCGGCAGCAGCAAAATGAAGAAAAATCACTGCTTTGACAGTTCGTTATTCGTGAAGCGACTGCTTAAGTCGTTTTTCCGACCGCCATATTCGATCTATTTAGCTCGATGTGGAAGGGCATAATCCTCAACTCAATATATGACTTTCTTTTCAGGGCGACAAAAGTGGATGTAGATCTCGTTAAAAAAGAAAAACATAAACATGCGTTAACTTGTTTACTATATATATATATATATATATATATAGACAGTAACAATTTTGATTAAACGATTTTGTGCATGTAGGAGATGAACCGTGAGCTTGATTAGCTTTTTCTTTTGGCTATTTTGATCAATGCACGAAATCACAGCTATGGGTATTACTTAATTAGCGGAGACCTGTATCCATCTTTAGGCTATCGAATTCGGCTCTTCTACTCGATCAGACGTGTTTCAATCGAACACAGAGCTATTCTATACTTCCGGCGGTTCAGTTTTAATTAGAGTTTACTTCGGAGCTGCGATTTGGCACCGCTTGAACTCTTTGAATTCAATTGAAAAATCTTATCTTTACTGCTTAGCACATAAAATCAGTTATTTGAGCCATTCGCAAGTATACCATCTGCATATGCCACTATAATGGGAATTTTAAAATAGCGTCAAAGCGTCCCAATAACTGTGATCGTTTAATTGACTAAATCAGGTCACATGAGGATTCTTCGTTTCGTGAAGAAATTAAACATTCAAACAATAAGCCAAGCGATGACCTGGCCTACGGACGGTAACGCGTGCTGAGATCTGCAAAAATATCGGATGGCATACTAATAGCAGGGCAAGCAGCGATCAAGTTGTACAACCCAAACGAGATATTAATATTCATATCCAAGGCACTTAATCAGCAGCAACAGCTCGGCGGTCGGCATGTGGAAGGCCTGCTTCTCGGAGGAATAGGTCAAATCAATGCGCGCTTTGCAGCGCGGATGGGTACAGCGCATGCGCTTTGTGTATGTGTTCTATATGAGAGCGGAAAGGTAGCGTGTCATATATGCCGATACGCAATATGTAAGGTACGTCTTTTGGAACACTGCAGAATAATATGAAAGCAAACAAAGTAAACGAAAAAATGAGCGTCTTAAAATCATTTAAAAAAAGTAAGTTGATCTGAAGAACTCGCGTCAAATCCGAAAATCGCCACTAACACCAAAGCGATTATCAGAATACCCCTGGGTCTATGCCCTTGTCGCGTTCAGGTGGTACTATCATATGTTTAAAATCATACGTTCGTGCCGATTTCTTTGGTTGACTTGGTTTGCCTCTAAGGCATAGGCTGTAAATGGCGGGGCGCTAGCTTGTTTACACACATTTTTCGCCGGGTCATGGCTATCCGTTAACCTGGAATTCTCGTGTATCTGTTACTGTTCGTTACAGCGTACAAATAAATAGTAAATGAAGAGCATATAAAGCTAATTGTATAGAATCACATGATTTATTCCGACCAAAGGCTTCGGAGCGGAATTTGATCAGAGCAACAATTGCTTCTGAAGAAGCGCGTATAGATAACAATTGCAGTTGTCATTCGATCAGGGCAGCGCTTCTAGCGGGAATCAAAATTTATCCTATATCGACATACTGCCTGGCCCAAAATTTGCTTACTGTTCAAGTCTACCGTATACACAGACATATTCCAGTGCTCGTAGCGATGGGCGAACACTACAAGCAATCGTTTAGGGAGCGAAGTAAGGTAGTCGCTTGCTCGGTTTATCTACCTAGTACTTAGATATCTGAGGCACGATCATTGCCTGTTTGAACCTGGCGAATTGGTGTTTTCAAGTAGAATAAATGTTAAAGCCAATAATTTTAAAAGTCCTCATTTTTCCTAGTTTAGTACAATTGGTAATTCTTTGGCACGTATTTATTAAATGCTTCCTCACACAAGACTCATGCGTGTTTTTTCAGTCTACGGCAAGTGCCTGTATCGGGGACAGGTGTTCAACGATTTCAGGAAAAGGACTTTTGTCCTAATTGGTGAATTGTTTTAAAAAGTACACTTTCAACCGCCTAGGCCGTTACATGGTATTGCAAACAATGCTACTGTTATTCCATTATTCAGTAGCATTAATTAACTATTGTTAATGTATATAATGTTGATGCATTAAAGTGCGCATGAGTTTTGCTATTTAAGCGTTTCAATTTAAAGCTAAGCTTTGTTTCCACTACATCACGTTACCATCATTGGAACACGTACGAAGCCAGCCAATGGCATTGGTTCGTCCCGACCTGTTATCACGACAGTCATTGACAACGGTATCGTTGTATTGATGTTTAAGCGGCCATTCAGTAGTAAGCAACCTCGAATAGATCTGTATAGGTGAGCAGACATCTTCGCGTGCGGCAATTGTCGTATATACGGCAGCAACCCCTGTGTTATGGATTGTACATATAAATCCATTCATTCAAAAAGAAAGGGTTGAGAAGGCTCAGTGCGGCAGGAACCATCTTTATTTGATAAAGCTCCGCAGATTACAGACCTCGTACTGGGTTCGGCTTAGCATATTTTCCTGCCTCTCGCCTGATTTCCTTTCACAGTAATAACAATCTAATAGCTTTAATGATAGTAACATGAGTCACAGGATCACTGTTGGATGTAGTTAGAGCGCGCTATGCCTTTTTGCCTACCGCGACCCAGTAATGTAAGAATATAATTGAATACCAGTCCTAGCATTATTAAACTTGAAAGCAGTATATCTAATAATGCTCCATGACGTGATGACCCATGCAAGATTGGCGCTTCAATGCGCAAAGTGTCACCCACTGTAACTGCCCTAATCAGGCCTCCATGAGACAAACAGACGGCTGGCGCCCAGCATAAAATAAAGCTTGCCTATATGCGGGTTCGAACCTACACCACAGCGTCTAAGACAACTAAAGACCGCTTAGCTATCACGAAGCGAGCCTACCCACTGCAGCTGTCCCTCCCCCTTTCCCCTGCCTACCTAAATAAGCCTGAAAGACTTCAACTAGCGACTTGATTCTCAGCCGACTTTTCCTCCTACATTGACAACTCCTAGCACGAACACTAAATTATCATAGCGCCAATAGAGCCTTAAAGTGCTCGGAGGCACGCGTGACCTTGATAGATCTAGTGGATCGTCCACCCAGCCATAGCACTATTGTTTTATTCCAGTTAGTTCCGGTGGCTACCGTTAGAGCGGTTGCCGCTGTTGCAACCTCTTTTGCCGGTAGGGCTGTACAGAGCCCAACAACAATAACCGTTACTCTGACCGGTACTTGCTTTTTTGGCCCACCAAAGCGGCAGCTCTGCACCCCTCTCTCCTTCTTTCCTTGTCGGTCTACTCGGACAAATGGGGTCATCGCCGAAAGTTGACGTCGCGAACCAGGCAGAAGAAAGAAGGTAAAAGGCCAGGAAGAATCTGCTTGATTATGCTTTACATGGTCTCTTTCGTAACGGTCAGACTGTCTAGTGCCACAACACTATGCAGACGTTTCTAATAGGTTGATATTCAAACTATTCCGCCACTACTTATCGGGCCGTCCTGCTCTTTTGTCTCGTTGCTATCACGTTTTAGCCACGCTGATGCTAGGATTATAAAAAAGGAAATCGACAGCTTCTGTTGATGACAATACTGTACTGTTTAGTGATGGCCATTGGGCTGTGCTTCTGCAATAGATAGCTTCTAAAGAAGGAACGATTATACTTAGGGAATGGCTACATGAAGCTACAGAAAAACATTGCTCTCCCCCGCTGCCCCCGTTTTCTGAAAAACAATGGTGGGGGATAAGTGTGCATTTTGGGTGGACATTTAAATCGAGAAAAAATTTATTTTGGCTTGCCAGGATGGTTCACCATGTTTAGCTGCTACTGTTGCTTGCTTCACCCTTCAAATGTTTCTGTTTGTTCGTTTGTTACTGGGGAACAGCCGTTACTGGAGCCGATGGCTTGAGAACGCGGTCTGCAGTCGCATTCCAGTTGCAGCAGCAGCAGTACATGCACCATAGTGTTTTGATTGCGTAGACGTATTGAGGACGTAGACCTAGCCATTCTTATGCCATTGCTTATGCCGCGTCGAATCTGAATACATTCTTCCAACGCAGTTTCTACGCACTGCAGTTGTTTATCGGTGAACGAGGCCTGCAGTGAGGAGAAGGTGGCGGTCTATTCCGCAAACAACTAGTGCCTGGCTAAAAGAGGTCCGCCTGACGGTCCAGCAAAGCCAGCCTAGTTGACCTAATCTTTCGAGTCGTATATCCAGTACCGTCGTCAGGAATTCCATCAGACACCTAACTCCCAGCACGAAACGAAATGCGCTTACGCCCCTATTCGAACTCTGAACGCCACGCGTCCTGTAGATTTAATAGGCAAACACGTAACCCACTACGCCATCATGGGGACAGTTTAGTTAACCAGTTTGAGCTGACTAGCAGCCGACCATAGTCATGATATTATACGCGTTTTGTCTAGCACACCAGCACGAGGTACTGGACGTCGTAACGCGGCAGTGCTAGCATGCCCAAGCCGTATATCGTTTTCGCGTTAGGAACGAGTTGCTTCTGCTGCTACTGCTAAGAGAGCTGCTATGGCTGAGCAGCACCGAGCTTTTGATGGGCGCTCTGGTACATTACACTTCAGCTTGTACGAGCCTTGCGCTGTCTGTCGCCGTCAAAGTGCCGGAATGTGGTTCGTGCCGACAACAGGAGCCACAGATGACTTTTTAAAGGATCTCTAGTTATACGAGCGAGAAGCTCCACAAAGATAAAGAAAACTATAAAATGTAAGGTAAGGGACTGCTTCTGTTCCGGCTACCTTACAGCTTGGTTTGCGTATCGAAGCTACAACGAGCGGAGAAGGCATGTCCATTGGTGTCGCTTTCCAGACTCATTGAATTGAAAGGGATAGCTGTCCGCCATGACCCCCCTCCCCCCGGCCTTTTTCGGGTCTCTCACACCAACTATTCACCCGAATTCTGTGTAGCAGTAGCAGTAGAAGCACAAGTACTCACACTCAGAAACGGCAGTAAGCACATGGTTTGTATGCTTCTGCCATCGGTTGATTCGTTCAAATGTTCTACCACTTGACAGTATCATGGACAGCGGGCGTAACTCTACAACGCACTTAGTCGATAGAGGGAGTTGGCAAAGCATGGCGGAATAAAAAGGGGAATTAGCTTCGTGTGCAACATGGGAGCCGAACCCATAAAGCGCTGCTGATTGTTGCAAGAGCTTGTTAACATAAACGGTTTTTGGGGGTCCATAGAGGTTGATACAATGAGATAATGGAACAGATCGTGGTGTTCCGCTTGCTGTTGCTGCTGATGCTGCCGTTCTCCCAATATAGGCCGACTACTACTGCCATCGTTGGGACGTTGGTGGTATCGGGGGAGGCGAGGGGTTCGAATATGGCGAGGACAGGTAGGAGAGGGCTTGCCACATAGCTTTGTTTGGTTTTCCGCTTCGCCCTTTTAGTACTTTCCACCCTCTCTTTCCTTCTCTCCC
Source organism: Varroa destructor (assembly GCF_002443255.2). Taxonomy (NCBI): domain Eukaryota; kingdom Metazoa; phylum Arthropoda; class Arachnida; order Mesostigmata; family Varroidae; genus Varroa; species Varroa destructor. Next base: position 9,172,947 of record NW_019211455.1, read on the forward strand.
CATCGTCGCCTGTCAGTCAGTGAGTCCGTCCCCATATGCGAGGGCAAGGCTGAGGAGGGTGAAGGGCAAGTGAACTCATGCCACTAGTAAGAGAGTGAGGGCTTTTTCTCGCCGTGGAATCGAGAGGCGTTGGCGGGAGACGAAAGGTCCTGTACTCCCTACCCGCTGGTGCTATGCTCTGTTTATCCCCAACCCCTTGCAGTTCCCCGTTCACTCCCGTAAGCAAGCAGCAGTGGTAGAGTGGTGCCACGGAGTGAGCGGCAAGTGAAGCCATCGGCCAGCGCCGACAACCACCATCGTCGCCGTTACCGCTGCCGCTACTGCCGCTATCGCATTAACGACGATTCTCAAACCACAAGCAGCAAACAGGAACGAGCTGAAAGCAACGGCAGCGATTTCCGCCATAGAACCAGCAGCTGTAGACAACTGGAGCAGCGACAGCCCCAGCGTCCGTCTGCCAGCAGCCAAACCAGCTGAACGCGGCAGCGAAACCGGCTGAAAGCGACCTAGTGAAGAGACAGCGTGCCAGGTGTGCACGAAGTCTTCTCCAAGTATCAATAGCATTAATACTGTTATTATTACTACTGCTGCCACTAGTACCATTTTGACTACGATGATTATCATTATTCTTATTGTTACTGCTCTATACGATAGTGGGCTATGCCTCGTACTCGCTCGTTAGTATGGTGCGAATAGAGTGCAAGGTGAAAATCCAGTCGCATCTTACTCAATGGCCCGACCCCGTGCTGACGATCCAAATAGTGAAGCTGCAATTTCTATACTGATACGAATGCCGTATCGGATCGGGGACGCCACGATTGTGCGAGTGACAGTGCCGTTCTTACGCTGCTATGCTGGAGACGTCAAGACGCTGCAGAAGCAGGGATGACTCCGTCACTAGTCCCAGCAGTTGGGAGTCCGTCTCGAGTCTGTATTTATCTGTTTCTTCGTGAGTGTGTGGCGTATTGATTAGCAGGATGGTGATGCGCAACTGCCAGTAGTAGACAACGATGGAGTGTCGACAAATGGAAAGCGAAAGCGTTACCGACTCGGAAACAAGGAACGATTACTAAGTACGATACAACACAAATAGAGAAATTAAGCTGTGTCAGTCTAATTCCCGGCGCCGTTTTAGGCGCTATAGCCGCGTTCTTTATGGTGGCCAGGTGGCGGCTAAAAGTGGAGGTAAACGAAAACCAAAAGGTCTAAGCCTGCAAGGAACTCTTCAACCGAAAAGGCAGGTTCGGTCCCCCGGCTACCGACCACCTTCATCAAATACGCGGGTATTAATAGCTGACGATAGAGAGACAGCTTGTGCCAATTACGAAAGCTTCTAGTCGTCGGAATAGGTAGAAACCTACTGCCGGTCAGCTGGTTCGAATGGGTTTTTATGGCCTTTATGAATTTGTATTTCATTTTCGATTACCTTGCTAACCGCATCAACAACAAACGCACAGACATCGCGACGAGGAACGTAGAATAATCTTTCGGTTCGTTCTTCTATCGGAAACAAGCGCAACGCGACGCACTGTATTCTCGCAACGTGGCCTCTTCAGCATAAGGACAGAGTTCTGGATAAAGCGTTTGTAAGTGATGAGCCCGTGCTCTGGCAACAGTGAGATCAGAGAACGAAAATTGGTTGAAAAACGGCAAAGGATAAAGCATAGCGCCAATTGCTACAGAGTAATTGTTGCAGTATCTTTCGACGGTGGTTCATTAATTGTGCTTATTAAATGGTCTGGTGATAATTAGAAATAATCAGTTTTGTCATTCTTGTCACGCACCGCCGGCTCGATAGTGATTTTGTGTGCAGTGCTGATAATGGTGAAGTTGGTGAATCTATGGTAATAAATGTTATCAAGAGTGGTAATTAATAATGATCGGTCAGTGTGCTTACCATTGCGGATCTTGGCTTCATCCTTCGCTACCGCTACAACTATAACAAACGCTATAACACTACATGAAAACGTCCGTCACAAATATCGAAAAAAAAAAAGAAATCACACAAGTAATTGTAATTATTATAGTGCAAGACGATATCGGCAAGCATCATTCTATCCTGGGCTTGTTACCTGCTTCATCAATCTTCAGACCACTTCCCTACTAGGAACTTTCTACAATCCTCAACGATATTCATACAACCAATGAAACTAACTACAGCTCATATTCGCGAACTTATCTGAACGTACTACCGCCGACGACCGATAGTACTTCCGCAGGATATTTTCCTCTTCGTTCACCTGTAAGAACCGCAAGCAGACCAACCTGCCATAGTAAATAATAAGTGGCTAATCTAATATTGAAGATAAAACGTAGCAGCATAAGAAGAATTATATTATCTCACATTTATTCATACGCTGTTCTAATAGATGATGTTTTTGCGCTTCGTCATCAGTGAGTCGTCGTGAGAAGAGACAATAATACAATTGTCATTGCATTATTCGATTCCTTCATCGAAGTAGCGAAACAGATTACGAGCGTAAAAGACCTCAGAGATATAGCACCCCAACAACTACTTCAGCTCTTCGCGTATTACTATTACATGCTACTAACATCAAAGCCAGTAATACGGAGAATTTCTACTAGCATTAATAATCTAGCAAATATCATAGTATTGTTCGCTAGTACGACAAACAGGACAAGATCAACAATAGCAAACTCGTTGCGGTGGGTTCCTGACTTTATGCGGTGCTTTTTACAGTACGCTGACGGTGGCGTATGGACTAATATGCGTGTAACTCTATCGAGACAAAGAATACCATCATGGTATAATTAAGGATAACCATCAGTTATTCACTGTGGTCAGACAACAACGGAATCAACGACAGAAGGAAAAATAAACTACAATATTGAATACGTATGATAGTAAAATAAATACAATTATAATAAGAAAAATACGAAGGTGTAACTGTATGAGCTATGCGACTACCTTTCCATTCTCGGCTTCTCTCTTCGACAAATCGCATCTACAATAACCGAAGCATTTTGCAGCGGCGCGAGGGTAAAAGCGAAGGAAAGGAGGCACAAACGTGACAAAGAAAGTGACCCCTCTCGACTGATATACCCGTTTTACCGTAGCCGCCCGAACAACCCCACTGCGAGTGAAAACAGCTAAAACAGTTAGATATTACCGGTGGGAGAATCATCATTTGTGGGGCGAACGAAACGGCCCGGTATCAGGTAAAATACGTCAGAGTTCCAGTTGGGGACGACGAGGGAGTTACCAAAGCTGCCATCGCAGGCGTATTTCTTGTAAAGGTGCAGCTAGAACTAAAAGACGATACAGCAAGCACAGAGAAACGACTTTTCCCGGCCTGAGAAAGCCCAACATCAAGGCGACCAGTGACGTCTTCATTCTCCAGAATTTTCTGGTAGCGGTGAATGACGCGCGTGGACGACGTTCGATTGATAGGGAAGCACAGTTGAGCCTACCTCCCGCGGGAGCTTCTACTTCGATATAAGGCCAACGACACATCACGATGTGCACCCTAGCCAGGGTGATCGAGCTGACATCACTTCGCTCCCCGGGACGCGGTAACTATTGTAGCATTACGAGTAGTGCTGCAAGACGCCTTCAAGAGTTTGGCGCTCAACAGGATCCCTGGCTGCGATTACCTTCGTTGTCTTTGCAGTACGCGTTATCGTCGTTATCATCCTTCTCATCATCATTATCTTTGTCATCATCAGTAATATCTCCATTTTTGTCGTGGCTACCATCGACAACTACAGCCGCGTCGTTGTTGCTGTGGGTCGGACAACATGTCCCGGCCTCGATCGCCTAGAAGGCACCCATCGGTGGAGCGGAGCGCCGCTGGTGGATTAGAGCAACTCAGCTCGAGTCGCAGCAGCGGCAGCGTTTACCACCCACGGGTTACCCCCACCGCCGCAGGACCAGCGCTGGTGTTGTGCTGTCGAGCAACAGAAGTTCAAGGAGACGACGAAGAAGAAGGGGAGCTGCCACCACGAATACTACTAGGGGCAGCAGCAGTTAAAACTGAAGACTGCCGCCCGCCAAACACCAGCTGAGGTCAGCTGGTCGAATATCTGGACATTTGGAGACAGTGACGACTCAATTTCGGCGAGTCTCGAAAAACTAGCTCGCAAGTCGTCTCAGCCAAAAGCGTGAGGGTAAAAACAAATAACAAATCCGGCCAACTGGTCTGTTGAAATAGGTCGTTATCAGTCGCATGAGACGCATAGAGGCGGAAGCGAGCAAAGGCTTAAATTTTGCAGAAAACAGTGATAGTTAACAATTAGACCCAGTAGGAAACAAGAGCTATAGCGACAAGGCTCAACTAAGACCTTTTTTGACACTGTCGAAGACGTAGAGCTCTTGAAGAAACAGCAGTCCGTTACAATAAAGGTGCTGGGCATAAAGGCAAGAGCAGCACGGGAGAGGTTACAACGACGATATTGCTACTATCAAAGCCAACCTGGCGGAGAAAGAGAAAGGGAGAGAACGAAAAAAGTATAGTTGAAGGAAAAATTAGCGTCAAAAAGGGACGCGCAATAGAAAAAAACGAAAGTCTGCAAGAGGGAAAAAGGACAGCGTGAACGCGAGAAGGATAGTCTTGAAAAAAATCGAATAGGATAACACAGCCACAACACACTACGGATATACAGCTTTATAAAGAATATTTACGACGACGGTGACTACGACGCCGACGAGGACAAATCACGAACCTGAAGCCGCGGCCTGCCACTGACGACCTGCAACTCGTTAGGCTAGGCCGATCAGGGCTCTTCTGCGGGGACCAAAAGCTGCTGGTCCCTGTCGTTTGTTGTCCTGTTGATCGGAATCGTGCAGCCTGATCAACCCTCCAACCGTGGCGTCCCTAATATTCAAACGCCCATGGAACCAGGTAGGTGCACGGGTACTGATGCAAAAACAGACATGCACATACATAGATGTACATGTGAAGCAATAATAATTAGCAAATACTTGCTCGTTGAATGAAAAAGTACAACGTATAATCAATGGTATGACTGTGACGATTTGCGGCTGTCAGTAGCATTCATAATGCTATAACGCAAAGATCCACTTTTAAGCGGGCCATTAGTAGTACTATTATCGTTGTACGTAGTTTTTTTTGACCTACTGAGGTACATTGGCCTCAGTATATAATAGATAGTTGTTTTTTATGCATATAAATTTCATGATACTGCTCACATTCCTTTTGACCCTATTAATTAATATTAATAGGTGGGTCGTAGAGGTGATAAAGGTCATACAAGTTGAAGTAACATATTTTTAATGTTATAACTATAACAAATGATAACATGATATATTGTGCGTCACGGATCTTCACGAATAAAAACTAGAGGATACAGCTTGAACCTTTTATCAGGTGTTCCCGTGCCGTTATTGCTGGCTGCGTACATATACTTAGCCCATTTCTGTCTTTACCAAACGACTGACCGAACGACGAAGACGAACTGGGAAAGCAAACTCTAACCTTGCGTTCCTGTATAATACCTACCTGTCGAATGCTCTGCAACTTCATCCCTCAAATACCGATGATTTAAAACTTTTTCGTTTACTTCTACTGTTCTTCCTTCACTGCCTGACCTCATATAACTGCTGCTGCTTCTTTTTGACTATTAATTACATACTTATTCATAGTCTCTTCCAGCTACATACAGGTAGGTATACGCCATGCACGCAACTATAAATTCCACTGACACCTAGGGACTATTTTGCTATCGATAGAAAGCCTCAACTTGTCCGGCTTGCTCTTCGTACACATGTCTGCCCACACTGGTAACAGTAGGACAAAAGCAATGAAATGGCATTGAATGGTAACGAGTGGGGACAAGGTACGCTGAAGCTTAAAAGCTTGTCGTTCTCTACGCGTAGACACTGACAGGCCAAGCGATCGAACGTTCGCGTGGTAGAGTCGCGAGCATACGTACCTACATTGCTCCGCAAGCAGTACACAGCCACGCGGAGCTGGCTGGACTCTTTTCGACCACTACGTGCTACTAGATGTGGGCAACAGGGAATAACGTTAGCCTAAGTTACTGTTACTACTAATGATGCTTAAGTGTGGTTGAGAATGCCTGAGGCGGAAACAACCCCATCCTAGGCCCCCGCACAGGAGAAGCACAGGCTTTGCAGCCCCGTTCGTTTTAATAGTACTAGCATCGGAAGTGAGAACAGCAAACGCAGAACCAGCAACAATGTGAGCTCGTAATCATATGTCCCCTTTGCATACATACACCGCGCAGATTATCGGATAATTCTCTATGGATGGGTGAGGAACATGTCCGTATCCATTTATCTGTGTCCAGTTGAAAAAACTAATCCACCTGGGAAAATGATATTTCTACTTTAGTAACAATGGTGTTGAGGATCTCTTTAGTCATCTGTAAAGCGCAGATGGAAGCAGAATCATAATAGTGCCAGTAAAGTTGAACCGAGATTGGAGACACCCCCGTTTAACCCCATCTGTACCTCACTTGCTTCCGTCGGCAACACCCCCGCTTTCGCGTAGAATTTAAAAGTCGAACCTTACGTCTGGATTTCCAGACTATATCCCAACCAGCATGTCCAATCGGGTTCTTTCTCAGCACGTGTTCGGCCTACTACTAAATACAACTACTAGTAATTATGTTGCAAGTACCGCTGCTCGACTATTTCGGTTGTAGCTCTTACTTCTTTCTGTAGGTGCTACTACTCTGACTTTGTCAGTGATGTGTCAATCGCCACTCGTATTAACGTGTGAGAGATGCTGCGTTTAGCCGTAGGCGAGAGCGTGGAGAGACAGAGGAACGGAAACGAAAAAAGAATCTGTCTTTTTATGGAAGATTAATTGAAGTGAGTTCCCGAATTCGAAGCTACGTGCAGACCGCACGTTAAGGCTCGCTTGGTGGACTGTGGACGCTCGTGATTAGTTAGCTCATGAACTAACTAATCACGAGGTTAACAAGCCAAGCAGATTGTTATCCGAGCATGGTCGAGTTAGTTGATCGATAAGCGGGTAGGTGGTTAGCCAGTGACAGAGCGAAGAGGCTCAATCGAGGCCTAGGTTCTTTATAGCCCATAGCACGATCACACCGTTGCGTGGTAGGGCCATCGATTGACCACTAAGCCACGGTTAGACAAGTCAGCTGCGCTCTTTGCCAGTGTATATATATTATGGTCTGAAAGGAACTTCGTACGCTGCCGAATATGTACGATCCGCGTAGGATGTCAATTGTCTCAATATTGTCAGCTACCATCTACTAATTGGGTATCGCGATTAACCAGGTTTGCTGTAAAGACTAGCAAAATGTAAGGGGATAAAATGTTATGTACGGACCATATAGACATATATGCATGTCATTAGATAAAGACAGAGTAATTTTATTCAGAATTCTACACCAAAATACGATGCTGCAACGGGCATATATAACCACTCATAACGTCGATTAAATATTACGGATGACGCTGATAAAAGCAAGCTGCGTATTGATAATATTATTCATTCATATATATACATTCATACAACTATCGTAATGGTAGTCCTTAACTGCTGAAAACCACATAGAGGCACTTTATTGGGTCTATTTTTTATTTACTTTGAGCCAAAGTGCTTTACAACCTTTATTCGACAATCTGTCGAATAAGACTAATTGGCCATTCTCAAAGCTCTTGTCTCATGATCGAAGTCTGTGTAGAGAAAGTTGGATACTGAAACCATTGCCTCACCCTTATTGATGGCAAATTGTGCGGTACAGGCTACCCTGCCCTTTCATTTTGTTGCCTACTTGCCTTGCTCTGTTGGCCCCTTCTGTCTTCCAGCTTTTCCGCCAACGAAAATCATAGAATGACGTTGGCCACCTACCGCCTCTCTCCTTTGCTTTGCAACGGCGGCGGCGACGGCGACAGCAGCAGCAGCAGGATTGACGATTCTGTCGGTAACTGCCGGTAGTACCGAAATTAGAGGCCGTAAAGGCAGTGAATAATCTGGATCGGATTATTTCATTGACGACCACGTTGAGCTTGAAACGAAAAGAAGGTCGGTAAACCACGAAGTGTGGTCGCCTGAGTCAAGCAGCCTACACTGATCCTGCTGGAAATTCCTGCAGGCCCCTTTACTTCGTGACTTAAGCAACGTTCTCAAACATGTGCCTTCCAAACGTCCTTCTGTTTAGGAATCCTTGGTTGCTTGGATAGTCTACGTTGGTGGGCAACGATACCTAAGGTGATGGCTAGCTAAATCTTTTAACACTTATCACTATTCCGCCTTACGATTTCGCCATTCTATATATGGAAAATAACGCAGACAAAGGCTGTGACGGCGCGACTCAAGCGAATCCTTGTCCCAGAAACGCGCTGCAGCTTAAAGCTGTTGGGATGTTGAAGCGCCCATCGAGGCCGTTTTCGGAGATTTTGGCTGCGCGTGCCAAATGTAGGCAGGGAACAGCATCACCGAATCATTAGTTTTATTTTCTATTCTCTCCCGTGGGAGGAGCTTGGCCCGGAAGAGCCGATAAGTTTCGCACAAAGACGACAGCCAGCAATGTTCGTGGAAGCGTTGCTCAAAGAAAGCGTTGTCGCCCCTCGGGGCAATACATCCGCGACCCTTTTCCCCGCATAAAATCCCACGGCTAGCGATGATAGTCGGCCGATTGAAATTAGTCAGTCGCTCTAGCAAGCTAGGTGGTCGACCCTTACCAGGTGAGCTGCAGCATCAAGCCAAATTGCTGTTCTATTATTTCTACGAAGTTTTGCGTTATCTCGGTATTGGCAATGCTTGCCTGCTTTAATTCATACGGCAGGTGATTATTCAATATGCGTAGACCTAGATTTCCCTTCTGCGTCTTCACAATGATTATATAGGGTTTTTGGTTTGGCCTGGTTTTCGAAAACTCTTTTTCGGCCTTTTAAAAATAGGTGCCACTGTTTTTTAGACATATACAAGCTCAAAAGAGCGAAAACCGAAAGAATCTTTCATAGTTACTAGCAATTGAGTAGTTACCAAAGTAATATTAATAATAATGCTGCAGTAACATATTTTCTATATATCTTTTTGCATATTTTAGTAGTATGAATATACAGTCATCTACGAAATACTTTCTGCATTTACTTTACTATTTATTTGCATAAAATCCCAAAATGTTTTTAAGTCTGTGGACGGACATCACTGTTACGTGATCTTAAAGGAATAGTTTTTCTAAAGTCCAAGTCTGAAACATCAAATCCTATGTAAATAGCTCTGTATTTGTGCATCTACCATTTTTGTTTTTACCTAAACCGGTGCGTAATCTCATCAATACATCGTACGCGGATTAGAAGCGTGAAATACTGCTTAAATCAACTCTCTATCATTTCGGTCGGCTTTTCACGGAGCAGGAGCAAACAAAGGGAACAACCGAAACAAGTTACTTCACTTCGCGGTGGCACGCACCGCGTACCCTAAGGCTGTCTCTCTTCCGATCCTCTTCTCTGCATAGTGTAATGCCTCAATTTCCTAAGGCTGTTAGGGTGCTTTCTTCCGACCCACAATTACCTATTACGGAAATACGACGATAGAAAATGTCAGGCTATAGTACTATAGGCACTAATCTACTAGGCAAATGGTCGTTGACGAGCAGACGGTCCTTCAACAAAAGTTTGTTATCAATTCTCACCGCTACGGCGGAAACTATTTAAATGCCCCCTTTTACTACTGCTGCTGAAGTAGCAGTTCCTTTTTGCTCCTGGCACTGGTAATCTTGCTGGAAATGCTGCTTGGCCGACCATTTAGAGGCGCTATCCTCCAGAGTCCTTTCTCTCTTCTGCGACCCGAAATGGCCTAGTAGCTGGGTGGCCTTCTGGCCCCTGCATCCGTCGTTTCGTAGACTTCCTGCACGCGGCCGAATATAGGCAAAGGCGGAGGTCGCCTCTTCGTCTAAAGCGATTCTGCCAGCCCAAAGTGACTCCCAACTGCCACTCACCCATACAGTAAACTGTTCAATTGTCTTGATCCCTAGAGCTAATATGGCATCTGCTGCGACTACAAGCTTGCCAGCAGACCTTTCTGGTCTGCTGGCTTTTATTCGAGCCATGAGCCACGGAAGACAAAGCAGTCTCTTAGTTGGTTGGCGAGTCAATGCCGCTAGGCAGCATCCGCCAGTGGCCAAAGCAGTCGTCAAGAAAAGCACCATAGCATATTGCGCTTTTTTCCTTTTAGAAGTTAGCTTCCTCAATCGTCCTTCTCCCTACGGGGACAGACTCTCAGCGCAGCAAAAGCCCATTTGTACAGTATGGGTCTGTCTTTGCTTTCTTGCTGCATCCCTAAAATTGTTAGGTTATAGATGTCGACCTCGGGTTTGGACTTGGCTACCCTGCAAAGCCGAGCTGGTCTCTGTCGCTAGATCGTCTCATGTTTACCTAACGTCCGTTAGAATAGACCAGGATACTGCTGCTGTTGCTGTCAGATCGAGGATACAGCCCTCAGATCCCTCTTCCACTTCTGCGGGATCTGTGCACGCGAACCACGCTAGCTACTAGTATCATGGTCGCCTGCAGCGTAATACTGTGCATTGTCACTCAAGTGTACCATCGTGATCTAGTCCGAGCGTATACTGGAATCGTATAGGCCAAAACGCAAAGGAACCTGAGTCCAAAAACATGCTGGAATTGCGCTACATTTTTGGTTTTTATTCCGGGACGATGTTTGTGCTCCGGCGAGCTTTACGCCAGACCTTATCCCTTGTATGCCTACGATAAGGCTATCGCTACGTTGGCTGCTTCTGCACCAGTCTGCAACCCCCACTTATTAGCCCGTTAACTGATGAGCGATGGGAGCTGTGATTGTACAGACACCGAACGGGTGGAAGAAAACCCGTTGTATGGGACAGGAAAGATAAGCGAAGGCCTTTTCTAATGTATCTGCATAGATATAGAGAATAAATTTGCTTGGAAAGGGAAGCCAGAAACCTTTAATCATATGCTGTTGTTTTTCACTTCCTTATACCCTTATATTATCATCAGGTTTAGCAAACACATATGTTGTGTAGGTACTTTAAGTGTGAAAGCGTTTGAACATGTAAAGTTTTACCTTATACCTCTGCGCATCTCTTTGGATAACGCTAGGTCGGTAAGTTGTCGTTGTTATGATATAACATAAACAATAATATGCGCATTGATCGATTTGCTGAAATTCGTTGTCTGCGTGGATCTTAGCCTCAGGCCACAATCTTATGTTAGCTTTCAATTTTGACGAGCAAGTAAAGGCTAAATCTCGTCCGTCATAAAACACGCATAGTCCGTTGCTCACCCACCTTGTGTAACAGTCTTCTGAAGCCAATTCATGTACGTCAAAGTATCTATCTCTTTTTCCTTTTTTGTATTTCAAAAGTACCATATCCGCAATTTCAGGATTGAGGCTGTTGGTCGGCTTCCTTGCCATCAATACCCCCAGATCTTGGCCAAAGCTTCTTTTTCGTTCTATAGCGCTATCGGCTGTTTCTTGCCCGGCGGTGTCGATATTGGGGCTCGACAGCGACAAGTTGGGGGCGACATCGGCATTCGCCAGGAATGTGACCACAGCAACGCAGACAAGCTAATCTTGACTCGATGGAGAAACGGTTAGAGCGACCGATGGCTAGATGATCGGGCAAACGGTCAAAGTGCCAAGCACGCGCTTGGCCTGCTCGCCGTGGCATGCGGCCCCCCACAGCTGCCCCAGCAGCAGCCACCGTATCCTTCGGTCGTGCCCCGTTCTCATACTGCGCTTGTAACTCATGTGATTGGCAGCACCAGCTGCTTACCAAGCAGAATCCAGTCGTCCATTGGAAGCCTTGCCCGTTTAGTTTGATTACGTCCAACGAAAAACACAAGAAAAGCTGGTAAAAAAAAGCTAGAAGTTTAGTTAGACAGGTGATACAAAGGATGACCAAACTGGTGTCAATCCTTGTTTCTGGCAATAGGGCGTACTACCTTGATTCTAAAGAATTCATTTATCGAACATCGTGGACTGTAAGGCTATGCTGGTGGCTCGGTGCAGCACTAAGACCCCAATAAATCTCCCAGCCCCTCTTCACCATCTCTCCTCGGTCTCGGTTATCTCGCAGAAGCCACGTTAACATTAATTAACATAGAAGCAGAACGGCTACGGAAAGAGCGGATCCCACGTCAGTGGATGGACGATTTGAAGTTAATCGTCCCCGCGAGCTCTCACAGCTCTAGTGCGCGCGTGTAGACTTTTGCGAAGTCCGTCTACTTGTTTCCCTGTGTGCTCTATCGGCTCTGCTCGGATGCGAGCGATTAATGCCAAAACTGATCGAATCGGGTCGCGTCGTACTGTCCATCTCCTACGCTGTGATGCGCGTCTCGACCGTAAATACTTACGTTGAGCATGTGTACGTTCGAATGTAAGCCCGTACGTCTGCGAGCGTTCATCGATGGAGCACAGAAAGCAGACCGTATGATGACCCAGTCGTACGAAGCCTAACGGATATCAACGGCTGCTGGAGTAAACGGCGACGGTAAACGGGAACAAGCAAGTTGGACGGGGGCAATTCCAGACTCTGCTAATGGTGTCTACGTCGTTCTAACATCGAACATCTGTCTAAAGGAACTCAAGACTTCGAGAGACAGTTAAAGATAACGTATATAGGGATTGTCAGCCACCATTTCTCTTACCGCGACTGCTATTACAACTGCTAATTAATCACGTCTGATAAAGGAAGTTGCTGTCGAGATCGATAAGGAAACATGTAAAGCCGATTCGTCGAAGTTCTTACCTCATTAGTCCACGTCTGTGTTGTGAGAGGGCGCACGAAGAAGTAAGCGGCGTCGCAGTTGACGCTTGCGTATGTAGAACGTACCTACATTTACGTGATGGCATCATTATATTTATAGTGTGGAACAGGGAACGAGAAATCCTTTTTCGTGTCATTCTCATTTCTACAGCTTTATGTCTATTTCATCAACATCGTTGCAGAAGTAGCAATGTTTTACAATACAGTCGATTGGAATACGACGTCACTTGAGCGAACATTTTATATTCTTTATATAACTCTGTGCTGTTGTAGTATCAAATAGAGCTGACTGGAAGTACGTATCAACTCTCGTTAGGTAAGCGTATATCTATAAAGAAAAAAGGTCGGTCGCGTCTAGAATACGACGTCATTGGGCAAGGCTGGCTAATTAAGAATAATAGTAAGGACTTTTCAATGTCGCTCTGGTGTGTTTCTCAAAGTTACATTCAGTGGATGGCAGTGCTTTCTTTGCTGGGTGCTTACTTAAAAGTCGGCAGACAAATTATTGACACGTATTAAATTTTTTGATTAGGAAAATGATTGCGGTTCGTATAGCTTACTTTAGACGGCGTAGACTTTTGTAAAGAAATAAATAAAAATTACCTTTTTATTTCCCTATAGCTCCATCGCTCGGACAGCAGGCGAATGTCTCGGCGAACGAAAGGGCATCCATGGAGGCAATGATCTCAAAAACTAACCTTCAGACCCTTGTTTCTTATTTCAAAAAACCTATCTTTCGAGCCACTCTGCGTACGTGTAAATGGTTGTAATCCAACAGATAAAATACACGTATAATTTGAGGCAGAATTTTTTTCAGGTTAGTCGAACCTTGTTAGATGCGGCTAACAATCTACATTAAGTTCACAGCAAAATCTAAGTTATCTCAGTTGCTCTTTTCCCCGTAGAAAAGGGCTATGTTGAATATGCAGTTCCTTGGTGCTATCATTTAACAATACAGAAAACACCTATTGATGATTTTACAAGAACTAAGGAGAAATCTGTCAACTTCAGGTGAGAGGACAAACTGTACGGGTAGAATGCAAGTTACTGCAAACACTTATCAATTTATCTAGTTTAAGCTGTTATCGTATTTTGAATGAAGGGAATCTCATCAGCCCAACTCTAATCGTATCGTATTGAATCGACAACTGTATAACAATTACAATGCGTAGATGTGCCCTTTATATGTAAACATACCGTAATCATGACATGTTTGGACAAAGGTCAAGCGCTGAGTTAAGTATTTACCTTCGGATAGCGCTGCGAAAGCGGGTTAGCTTTGCCTTTTGCATTCACCCACAGGGTCGCAACCAGCCAGCAACTTTTGTTGGAGCCAAGGACTCAGTTGTTCCTCTAGCTAGGTCTTTCTTCCTTGTCCCACTCTTTACTGTCCTATTTTGTCTATCTTTTTACTACTCTAGCTATGCCCCTTACCATCTTCCTCTTGAGGCCATGCATAGAACAGAAGGGCCTCTAACTGTATAGTAGGGGACTGACTCGCCAATAGATCCATTGATGCGCCTTAGTGTCCTGCAGCTGCGGCGTCCTTTTGGTCGTACCCATGGTTTAAGTAAGCAGCGGACTAAGCGACCGATGACCGTTTAACAGCCGCGAGCTAGCAACCAAAACAGGAATGGCGGGAATCAAAATCAAACTCTCAAAGAAATTTCTTCGATCGCTCTCTCGGCTGAAGAGATCAAATCATTGAAACGGCATCGGTGGAAGGCCATGGAAAGCGGCGACGAACTGCTTAAGAAAAAAAACGGTCCGGCTTAGGCCTCGCTAGATGTCCGAAAAGTACCGTGTACATTAGCAGTAACCGTTAATACACGCGCTGCTCATTTTTGTTTCGATGATTTTCGCCGTATATATATATATATATATATATATATACTCACGAAAATCAGCGATAAGAGGAGAGTGGTTTATAGGATGCGCATCTTATCTTATCGTAGACCCACCTTTTATCTAGATCCTTGTAGATGTAATTTTGTACCATTTGTACAACACGCTTCGCATAAAAGAATCTTACAGATTATGTTCCGGTAGAAAATGAATAGATAATTTTTTATTTGAATGGGTCGACTACGCTAGATACGCTGCAGGATAACCAAGAATGCTGATGGGGATGGAAACAATACGATAGATCAGTGCTGATATCGGTCAGTCGATTACGGACAATGTCAACTCAGTTCTTCTTTTATCATGATGCTCAGTGAATTGCTATTGAATATAACAAGGAGTTTGCTCCAGGGCAAGACAAGGCAAAACAGTATACCCAAAATAAGGAAAGCTGGAGAGTCAAATTTTTAGGCACAATGTCAGTTTTAGGTCTTTAAGTTTTCTTCGTTATCCCTTGAATCGTACTACCTATTTACAGGAGAAAGCGACAATCACAAATGTTTGGCCTTTTGCAGTCGATTTTTTAGTTTGCCCTTCTAAGAGTTTGTTCTGCTTCACTCTGATCGTGTGGGGTCAGTCGCATAATTCAATGAATGAAAGCAGATTTAGGAAAGGCCACCAATGCATACATCCTTTGCTCAATATCTGTCCCCTGAAGTCTGTATGAAACTTATGCTAAGCAGAATGCTTTGCCTATTAATGAACTTATCGCACCTTGAAAAATGCTGTTGGCAGATGACATTGATAAGTTCACACATGTCGTTGAGAATTGTTCCAACAAATCAGTTGGCCTTCTGTTCGAATAGGTACACATCACCGACAAAGACCTGCTTAATCTCATAACAGTGAATATTGAACTATAATTCAGTTGCGCTGTCCCAAGTTAAAGTTACGATATTGGGGTGAATTCGTAGAATTGCAGTGTGTCAAAGGCTCAAGGCCATAGGAAAAGGCCACGACGGATTGCACATGTAAAGCCTTAGAGCTATCTTCGCGTCATCAGTCATCAGAGCATTGTTTATCTACAAAATGGCTATAACTGGAACCGATATTGAAAGTAAGGCATTATGATACAATATCGGTGTGATCGTATAGCACAAACATGAAAAAGTTATAGGGTAAATCATTAAGGGATCGAGAACAAACAGTATTTGAGGCAAAAAACACGAAAAAAATAAAAGCCGATATTAGAAAGGGTCTGGCAGTATGCCAACGAACCGACGTTATAATAAGAGGCAATAAAACCGGCACATTAAGCGTCGCTAACTTTTGATAAGTTTCAGCAGGGCCCGTTATTGTAATTCTATGTATAAGCAGTGAAAGGCCTAGCGATGTTTACTTCAAACTGCCCTTGTTGCCCGTAGACACACTTGACTGTTTCTTGTAGCAGGAAATTATCGCTACATAATCTTGCAGAATAATGCTTATAATAGTTTTACCAAATTAAACCGTTTGAGAACTAATGCTTCAGTCTTAATAAATCGATGCTCCGCCATTGTAAAGTTTAATTTGAATGTTTTTTGGATTATTACACAAATGTTTTTTTTTGTTGATAATATAGCAGACAGACACTAAAGGCTAGCACAACATGCTTCACAATGGTGTTAGTTAACGTGCTTTCAATTTGCATAAATTTATACCGCTATTCGATTGTTTAGATGAATGAATTGGTTATAACATAAAGATGCCCGCAGATATCTCATATACGCTGGTCAAGCCCATTGCTGTCTTCCAATCTAACATACTCCGGTCGATAAAATGTACTGCCATTAGTATTTCACTAATATGGCTATTGTGGTACAATAGAAACCGCTGGAAAAATAGTGGATAGCCGCCAGGTTTATGGTTAAGCTCTGGCGGTGTCCATGAGCAATAAACATTGTTCCTGTGTCCGTGCGCCCACAAAAGTATGCTATCTGGCCCTTACACTGACACCCATATTGATCCTATCTTTGTTGCGAAATTTCTCGCCCCTGTTTAATACTGAAGCAGGCGAGCTAGCAAATTAACTGAATGTATTATAGATAGCGAGCATTGGTGTTACCCCCCCCCCATCCGGTCCCTACACTAATGTTGACTTGCGTTTGTGGCCCGTGTCACTGTCTTCATCCTCGGTCCCACTCAACTCACGGTGATGTCGTTAGTGGTGATGCCGTCGACTGCAGCCTATCGCTTTGGTTTTATCCACTCAGCCAATCAGCTGGCCCGGAAATATAGGTTAGCATAGAATAGCGTATACTGATACTTCACTCCATCCCTTGGTGGTGTACCCTGCCGCCTAGCACCTTTTGGCCTAAGGCCGAGGGTAGAACTGAGTGGTTAGCTGATTACTCGGTTAGACAGCTGCTCGGGACAACGCTCTCCGCGTTCAGATGATGAATGACGTTTTCACCTGGAATTCATTCCTATCGCTGCAGTCACTGCTAATACTGCCATCCGCTTGAAAACATAGCATACTGATCAGCGGCTCCTAGTTCTTGCGGGACCAGGCGGTTTACCGGTAGCCAGTGCTTACTCAAGCAATACTACCATTTTACGAATCTCTAAACGTATAAAATATGCTCTTATCAGACCACCGCGATCATTCAGACAATCTGGCAAGTGTGAAACACCATATGTGAAAAATAGGAAGATGTAAAAAGGCAAAATGCTGCTCCGAAGAGCTAGTTGTAGACTGCGCTCGTTCGTGCGTGCGTGGGAGTGAGGTTCGTTCGTTGTTGGAGGAGGAGCAATAGCCATAAGGCAGTAGAACATTAGGATGGGCTTTTCGTTAAATGGTTCTGTAGGAGTTTGACCGATGACGAGGCAGAGTAGAAGCAAGCTATCGGTACAAACAGAGTGGAACCAACAATGAGGTAGATTCGTTCTCGCCCTCGTGCGTATCCCACATGGTATAAGACACAAACTGGGTCAATAGCAAGAACGACTTCAACCTCAAGCTCAAAACCTGCAGCGCAACTTTTGCTGTGACGCCTGTCGAGTTGTAGGATGACATTTCCGCTACAGGTCTTTTGCTTTTCTTTTTTCTGAAAGCGTATATTCGCTTATGTTATAAGCAAACAAATGCCGAACCATCTTTTTCCCCGGATCGCCTTGAAGCCAGTTGCTAGTAACCTTAATCTAATCTAATAAACCTTTCTGCTGAGTTGGATTCTGTTCTCTTGCCTTTTTCAATGCTTTTAATAGGCCTTCTTTTGATCAACTCCCCTTTCGAATGTGTTTAGCGCGTTGTTACGGATAGAGGGTTCGTTGCTAGCAATTGGCTTCGGATTAAACTTTAGTTTAAACTATCCTGTTAGCCGTAGCTCAAAGCGTCTATTGAAACGACCTCCTTG
The DNA here is from genome assembly GCF_002443255.2 of Varroa destructor. Classification (NCBI taxonomy): domain Eukaryota; kingdom Metazoa; phylum Arthropoda; class Arachnida; order Mesostigmata; family Varroidae; genus Varroa; species Varroa destructor. The sequence continues at coordinate 9,190,916 of NW_019211455.1, forward strand.
TGATGTCTTCTGCTCATTAACGACTGCATAGGACTGAATAAGAAGACGCTAAAGTCAGGAGAAGTGGAAAATTGTCGCGCGGCCACTGCTTTTCCGTCTAGCGAACACCTGTCAAGATCCAACCCGCCTTCCAATCAAGCTGCGTCCGTTCGTTATGGTTTGCTATTTATTGCTCAGAAGAAAGCAGCAGTCACCATGAACGTCTTCTAACGGAACTTGGAAACCCATAGGATGGTCACGTTTTGAAGGCACGATAGCTGTTTGTGGAAGGAGAAGAAAAGGGACGCTGACTGGCCGGTTTGAGTGGTGCCCGTGCATTTAGGTTGTTCGTCGTTGTGAAAACATGCGGTATAAGTGTTCTCCCGCAGGCCTGGGAAATGGTAAACGGACAAGGGGCGATGGGACAAATTCCTGGATGAATCGATGGGATCGGTATCATCAGGCGTTGCTTAGATGCTGCAACTCTGAGAGGTAGAATTTGAAAAACGACGCATACGGACTTGCGGATGAAGGTTCGATGTTAGTGTGCGTAAACGGATTATAATTGTAGCATTTTGTCTTTTTACCAACTTGCTGTCGGCGTACGCACACACACGAGCGGAGCTGCGTTCGTTTCAGCCGGCGTGAAGGGGTGGGTGATTGTGGATGGCATGCTCATCTGAAATGTCTTAAAGGATGCCATCTCTCAGGGACCTGAAGCTGGCGTCGAGTTCTGCCGCCATCGGAAACGAAATGACGGACCGAATAGAACTCCGAAGCGAGGATAAACGTAGTGCCTGCTTCGCGACTTGTGATGCTGCTAAGGTCAGCTCAAAAGAGACTGCTACCGTTGTCAAAAGTGGAATCTTTTTGTCCTATAAAAAGCTCATTGCTCTATTTTGCCTGTCATGCATTTGCGACCGTAGCTCGTGCACGTCATAATGTTGTTGTGGTCCTCGGCGTTTGTCCTGTATGGCATTGTGGAGAGTGAGCTCAAGTTCGCTGAAGTTGGTTTCGTGAATGGTCTTTTTTAAAGTATCAGAAAATATAATGTTATGCATCCCCAGTATACTACGCGATGATTCAAACAGAGTCGCTTGTCAATCCAGCGGCCTCAGATTAAATATTGTCTTATATATGCTAATAAAGGCTGAAAAAGGAAACTATGTGTTGCAATATTAAAAAGTAGATTTGTAGTTGTCGCCGCTCGATCTGCGTGGTAACGGGTAGCACCATGCGTAAGCAACATCCAGACATGCACACTTAGGAGCTCACGCACTCATCTCTGTATGTTTTTCTAACGTATGGTACGCACGTATCGGACGTAACTCAGCAATATCCCACCACTCTCTGACGTAGAACGAGTTCGGATCTATTTGACCTGAACCAGAGTTTAGAACTTGCTGCTGAGCTAGGCCTGTTGACACTGACTTTGTTATTTCAGGACAGTTTTTTGATTACGGTTACCTTGTCATCTCCGAAAACCCACTGTATTGTTCAAGTTATGCTATTCAGCCCATTACTTTTGGATCAACAATTAAACCACATTACTTTACCATCTCGCTTCGATCGTCTATTCTCTGCGTTCAGTTTTTCTGGGGCTGCATCAATAGTCAAGCACACGAAATTCAAAGCGAAGTGAATGAGAGTCTGGCAGTCCCAGATAAATCTTCGGAGTGAAGTCTACTCTGCATAATGGATAGATTGGTTCTAGCTTTTTAAGAAAACATATTATCATGTTCTGGAACGGCTGTTCCATATCTCTTTGTCTATTATTTCGTACCCTTAGTAGTTATATTCGTCCATCATTATTGACCCGCTGCCCCCTTGGGATTATTCTACTATCTCAAGATATAACCTCGTTTTTTAAAACTTCACGTAAATATTACATTACATCAATCAAGTAGACAAATTCACATTGTTTTTATGAGTTCATTGTTTCCACATGAGGCCAACGGGACATAATACTATATTAGATTTCAAGAAAGCTGAACACGAAGCGAAGAACAAAAAAACTACATAATTTTTATATTTAGATATTTGACTAAATTTCTCAGACCAGGCGTAGTCATCATAAGTTAGGTTCCAAACCTATAAACAAATTACAAAAGTCGCTTTTAAACTCGTACGCATGTATATGTATATATATATATCTTGCTACTCGTTGAACATAGGATAAAATACACACATCTAATAAAAGTAATAAACTGATATGATTGATTGTAGTTTCACAGTGGTAAAGATTCATTTTCATATCAGTAGATTAGCAAATGCATATCCTACGTATTTGTATGCCTTGAAAGGTTTTGCCCTTCCTTCAGTTTTTTGTCTGTGGTCAGCCCCTAGTTGCGCTCTAAGATGTAAAGAGTAGACAGTGGCAACAAGAGCAATGCATGTTCATTTGCTGCAGGTTGGAATATTGCCAATTTGCCCTTGCAGCAGCCAGAATTGAAAGATGGGTACGTCTTATTATCGAAGGCGGAGAGTAGTTCTTATTACTAGGCGAAAGACAGTGTTTCTCCTTTTATCTCCCGAACGAGCGAGATAAAGAAGAAGGCACGAATGAATATGGACATACTCAAAGCTCCTAGGCGAAAAGGGGGTGAGAATGGAAGGGGCGCACTTGCTGCAGGCAAAAAGAATTGTGGGACGTACCAGAAACAACCAGTACTAGGCCTTCTTTACCTACCTCATTGACTATAAGATTGAGCCGGCGCAGACGGCTCTCTCATGTGTTTCTAGCGTGTTGTAGAAGCCCCCATTACCCAGCTCCCGCTACTCACTGTTCTTTCCTCTGCACGCGAGATACGATAAAAAATTTTCATTCCACACATTTTGTATCAGACTCGATTTTGTTGTTGTCATCGCCATCGGAAAGAGTAACACACCAGGAAAAATAGTGAATAAAAAACAGAAAGCGATAACCCCCGCCGTTAAAAAAAATCCGTTCACGTTTGCCTTGCCGCCACGACGGTAAATCTAGTTATGATGTCGTTGTGGTCGAGAGTACTTTTCTCCCGTTGTTACGCACCGTTTCTGTTTGTTGTCTAATAGAGGCGTACATACGAAGACAGTGTTGTTGGTCGATGCGTTGCTAGACACATGGGAGCCAACTGCCGAGCTTCTTAACTTGCACCTTGGTTTTCTAATAAGGAGTGACGGAGAAGGCATAGAAGAGTTGAGCGCCTGCGCCAGATGACGCCAGTGACCACGGCGGCACGACGTGATCATGAATTCGCGGGCCAGCTCTCGGCGGTGTCCGGGAGTCTTTGCGAAGAAACCCTTCGGGAAAGATCTGTACCCACGAGGGACAATTTCGTAAGCGAAGAGAATGTTACGTGGTTTTTGGCAGTCACGCACAGTGATTGGCTAGTCAGTATTGCTACAGCGTTATGTTCTAATGCTGTCATCGCCGCGGAGACCTACTCTGTGCAGTGTGAGGCCTCTGCGGCGATTCTGTTCCTGCACAGAGTGGTGGCACCAGTACGTTTGTATCGTTCTATAACCTATGCCCCAGGGCGTCTCGCAACCAGAGGGCGAGCTGCTGTTATCAATGGTACCAGCGGCGCCGCAGAAAATCGCTAGCGTAGCAGATCAATTGATTCGCTATATTAGAAGTACACGCGCTTCGGCCCCGTTTTACTTTCGCACGTAAAACTGGCCGTGAAGACGAACGAGAGATCGCCATAGGCCTAGAGATACAGTGGCGTAAAGCAAACTATGAAGTACACGTAACCAATCTACGGACATGGTGAAAACGATTTGGGGCGATAAGCTGTTGCACAGAAAGGCGGCCAGAGCCAGTCTTTTTCGCTTTGAATCTCCCGTTCGCTTTGGAATATCGTCTTCGGTGCAGGAATAGCACCATTTGGCGGCGCAGGCATCTCTCGCTGCCAGTCGGGAATGCTGCCACTGTTACGACGCTGCATACAAATAAAGTGGGAAGCGGCAGAAGGTGACTGTACCGCTTGTAAGCTATAGAAGGGGCAGAAAAATAGGCCAGTACCCAGAGCGTAACCAAGGAGAATCTTTTCTGGTAGGCACTGCGGCCGAGAGTGCGCGGGCCCAGCCTCGCGCAATTGAAAACTTACGAGTAGAAAAAAACAAACGACAGAGGATACTTGACAGTTAAAGGAAGAAAATTGAGAGCAGGACAACATCATCGGATTTGCTGGGATCTGCTAGCCCCATTTCCTGAGTCGAGTTTTACCGCTAAAGCGAGCCTATACCACGAACTGGTACTGCGGCAGTTGTTATGAACTGCACGCTAGCGGTTATCCAACCATTATTTAGATCCGATCCCCCATTCGATCGGGGACGGTCCGAATACTGCCTGGACGTCTTGTATAGACCGATCTTTGAGGGAATTTTCCGTGTGGAACAAGCAGGCATCAAAATCGGCATTATCGAGATCATCGTCATTTCGTCGCAACTACTGCGATAGTGTTGCATGTCTGTTAAGCATGCGCTGAAAAATATACTGGCAGAATCTTGCTAGTGAGGCCATCTTGATTTGGTGTGAGGTGATGGGTTTTTAAGGGAAATAGAATGTTGGCAAACGTGCTATCATTTCTGCAAATCCTTTTACAAACGTCACAATGATAATAACGGCCAAAAGGGAAAAACTATGCCACTCGGCATATTCTCTATTTAAGTATAGATTTAAGTTTGAATTACGTTGAACGGTGATCGGCTTCGGAGGCAAATGGCTAAACAAACTTGGTTAGAGCTATTTTGTTGCAGGTTCTGAAAATAATGGGTTACGTAGTTAAAGGCATCAAACCCAACCTGAAATGTTTAAATGGGCAAGGACCACTTTCGTGTAACACAGGCAGTGCAGTAATTCGGCTCTGGGTAACTAATTAGTGAAACATGCATTAGAGGACACAAACACAGCACAACATGTTGTCTCGTTTACAACAGAGTCTGACTATAAGAACACCGCGATAACTTACATCTCGAGTAATCTTTTCATTAAGCGCGCTCTCTAATAGAAACTGGATACTTCATTCTGGTTATTATCTTGTTCAGCTCAGTAGCAGGGTAACAACAATAAAACGGTCTAACTTTCAGCTGGGACTGCTCGATACGCTGAGGTCTATAGAGTACAATAAAGGGATACACGTTTCAGCCTGTTGCTGTTTTACTAGTCGAGGACTGAAGGCAACGTGTACTTTGGAACATGCAAATGCAATCTATAATAGCAATCGTGTTGAAGACTAATTCGGGCCGTTCAGCTACAGACAGCAATACGCGTCGGGACTACCGGTGCAGTTTTACGTCGTCTGCTGACTTGCAAATACAGTCGCGGACGTGCGAAGCTTTACGGTAAAACCGCTCAGAAAAATGCAGCTATAGCAAACGGCAGCAGGCAGTCGAAATAGAACAGGCAAGGCGTTTTGAGATCGACTTGTCATACCCGGCATACTTAAGGGAATAAAGCGTAAAAAGAAGAGGAAAAGGACGAGAACAAATGCGCGAAGTAAAACGCTAGAGGGCGATAAGGAGATGAAGAAGCGATGAGAAGCTAGAGAAATCACTAGGTAGACAGAGTGCTGATGCTGGCGAGGTATCTGAGAACGGGCACAGAAAGGGCGCGCAACGCATAACAGGCAGGGCGACAACGACTGCCGCGTTTGTCAGGGCAGCCTCCCTATGTTGTGGGTCTGGGCGTGCTCTTTCCCGATGCTTGGTTTTTCCGTTGTCGCTTCTGTGGTAGTGAGCGAATCCCAACAGCAAGCGTTGGCTTTCGCTGAACGCACTTTTCCATTTCGGCAAGACGAGTGCCGGGGAGTGCGCGGCAGATAAAGTGAGCACCAGGCAAAACGGATAGGGTGGTAAGAAAACGCATTCGCAAAGAATACATCTGCCCAAAGCTACCGTCGGCATTGTCTTGCGCGAACCTCTTTCGCGTCGCTCTTTCACGGCCTTTCAACGCTTTCCTCCTTCGTTGCTATCGATCTGACTGCTGCTCTTTCGCATCATAGAGAGGACGCTGGAGTCATAGGTGCTTCCGGCGCATCCCGACACAGATAGCCAGCAATATCACTGAACCAGCTTTGTTTCCCACAACGGTCGCTTTCGAAACAACGTTCATTCCTACCTACAAGCCAGTAACACTTTAAGTGGCCATGATGACGAGGCTAGACTTATTTTTCAGCTCAGAAATACACTTGCGAAGGCTTACTAGCAAACAACGTCTCTTTTCTCGTTCTTCGTTTGTTTCGGACCAAACGCTGCATTTTGTGTACGTTACTAGAAAACGTTAAACGAAGTACGTCCATCTGCTGTAAAGCATAGTGCTATATATCTAGGTAATAGCGCAATGACAGTTCCAATTTGTTTGTATAGGCAAATAATAAGACACAGCTTCTCGGAGGTAATGTTCATCCACAAGTGTCATGGCATGTACAATTGTGTAATACCACCATACGTCAATCGTTGTCTGCATCGTTGCCTCTTACTTTGACAGGCATACGTATAGGCGTGTCTAAATGCCTGATACAGATAATGGAAAACATTTTCCTCATTTGAAAAGTATACAGTCAAATTTTTTTATTAATGTCATTATCGCCAAATAGGCGACAAAAGATTAGTCTTGAAATGCGGCTAGTTTACAGAATTGTGACAGTCTATGGAAGTACTTTTCGAGTTCTCAATAAAAATTGTCACCTTGATGTCACCTGCCACCCTCGCCTTCAACCAAACCCGTTTTCCATGCTTTCCTCGTTGGCCTACGCTTGACAGTTGTCGAAAGAAAAGGTTGAGGTTACTAGACAGAAAATGTTGAGCTAAAGGGAAACGGCATATTTGGCTTAAACCTGTCAAATGTGAATGATTTAATGAAGCATCTGAGAAGTAATTGATGATGATTGCGGCCGTATACTACTAAATGCGGACTTGATTATTGTTGCAGATTGGGTGATTTGGGGATTTTATAGACTATGCCAGATTTGTTCGAAAAAACTCTAGCGGATAACAGATTTATCTAGGAATTATGTATATCTTTTTCCTGATTTGGCTGCTTGAGACTTGGCGTTGATTTCGTAAATAAAAGATTACCTTTTCATTGTAATTATACTTCATAGTAGCAATCCCGTGCTATGTTCCGGAAGCGGTATCTTCTGCAAAGAAGAAATTTCTACATGAGTTTCGAATGAAACGTACACCGAGGGTGCGAGATGATCCCTAACGTAATCGATGACGTAATATGTAAACAGAAGTTGACTAACTTTTCTTCGAATTATTAATTCTGCCTACTAATAATACTAATTAATTGCCTATAAGTTGAAGTTATATATGCGTTGAGACAAACCAAGAAGAAATAAGACACGTCTCAAGACCTTTTCAAATTCATGGAAGGCCCAGTACCCACTAGAAGTTAATTAAAACTCGGCTGTTTCATAGAACTTATGGGATGTGGCAACATTCACAAGCTCGTGACCTTTTCTAATATTTATTATTAAAGCCGTGGGAGACTGCTGTGTATGTGTCCCTTAGAAATCCTAAATACGACAGTTTGACCGTTTTTTAAAATCGAGTACACCCATAACAGGATTACACGATGTATCACTTACAGACTACATATGAACGTTGGGCATTGTAGCACCAATGGTGTTTCTCTCGCATGACAAAAATTATGGCGTTTCTCTAATGAATTGGGTACGGGTCATCGACCACTTAGCAGAGGAAAAAAGAACAGTTGAAAGCAGTAGCTACCTTTCTAGATTTCTAGCGTTGTGACCTGCGCGTTGCTTAAGCGCAAAATCAGCAATTATGTGACTTGAAACTATTTACTATTTGAAAAGCAGAATTCGTGTTTTTTTTCCTTTCTACATTCTCCAACGCTCCCTTCTCGTCTGGCATTCACAAGCCAAAAACGCATTTGAAAATAGCCTGGTGTCGAGGAACAAAAAAGGGGTGACACACGAGTATTGAAAAACCTCGAGATAAAAATGCGAAAGGAAAGAAAGCGATTCTTGTGTCTTTAGCTTCTGAAAATATCAGCACGTCTGCGACGATAAAAGTTGATCTTTTCCATATCTGCTACGTGGTGAACATTATCCGGCCTTAAACAGCCAAGCCCCCCCACACCCTCGTTCTGATCCATAACCTAACCTGCCGTCACCTTGACAACTCAGACCTGTCTTAGATGTTGTTCGTGAACTGGTCCTTTGTTCTACGGTAGTATTGTAAGCAGCAGAGAAGATCGAAAATTAGTCTTTCTCTATAGCATATAGCTTGTTTGGCGAATGGTTGCCAAACAAGCTATATGCTGAAGGAGGATAACAGCTGAAGGAGACTAAGAGTAGTCTCGTCCACGAAGCACGCAGTTTGTGTAAGTAAAACGAGTTATCTAATTTTTATTGCCTATTCTCCAGAATATGCTGCTTGATGAGCTTTTAGCTGACTTCATCCGCTCATACCACGACACCGCGCAATCAACCCTTTCTAACCTTCAGTTGATGAATAAATTTCCATGGCATAGCGTCGAAAGGTATCTTCGCACTATGCGAACGCAACGCATCTCATCAGGAAATATTGTCCTCCCATACCACCACGTTATAAGTGTCTTTGACAGTGTTTCAAACTTTCGCGGCACTTTTCCATTCGTTAGCATGAGACAACCCGGCGGGTAGGAAGCAACCCTAACGCAGCGCCAGAAACGCGTATTCAGTACCGCGGATCTCTGCGCCCTCCGATATGCTTAACGTATTCGGATATCAGCTTTACCTTTCCTCTTTAGGTTTCTATCCAGGTTCAGCCTGATCCTCCGGTGTGCTCAACTAGATGACAGTTGATGTGGCTGAGGCAGTCGTTGCAGCAAATGCTAATGCTGGACGAAAGGCGTGTATAATAATTGAAGGGAACGAAGATAATAAGCTGACGTTTCAACGAAGGTCGTTCATTTCAATAGTCGAAAAAGCCTATTCTCATTATTATTTCAGCAATTAGGTAAAAAGTGGATGGCACAAGAGGAAGCTAAAGCCACCGTATTTAAGAAAGAAATTTCGGGCATCGGCTGAGATATCACTGCCATGAACGAAATTTGAGCTCTTTTTGTTGCTACTTTAGTATATTACTCACTATTTCGCATTAACTGCGCCCCTTTTACAATTTAAGGCCCCCATCAGTAGTCCTATTGTGTCCCTTCGTGGGAGAGAAATATCAGCACAGTCGTCTTTTCTCTATTTTTTTTCCGCCTGAGTTTCTTAGGTATCACTAGGGCTTTCCTTGAGGTGTCACCGCCAAGGAGCTATCTGACAGAAGGTGTCTCATCGGATCTTCTAGCTTCGTCCTAGTCCTTTGGGAGGAACGTACTCTAGGATGAACATTAAATGTGGACACAGGCCGACCACGCTTGCTCGTCTGTGACTGGCTTTGGTACTTTCGTTGTCACCAGTGCCGCCGCCACTTTCAGCAGCCATCCTTCTCTCTTTCTTTCCACTAATGCTTTTACAAAGCCCCCGGCTGTACCTCTTGTCTCATGTCTGTTGCAACGCCAACAACGTCATAGGACTAAGATTATTTAGCAATATTTGCAAACAAGCTGCCACACATCTCAGGTGTCAGGTTAGCAGACGTCGAGAGTCAGCAAGCGGACTTAGAGGCTCTATGCAATGGCTTTTGTAGCCTTCTTTCGAGTAATCTTGCGGGCCGACTCGCTGTTTGATATATTTTTTACATACACATATTTCTCAACGACCAATGAGGGTCATCAACTCAGGCAGCATCTCAGAAGTGCCGCTTAACTGTTTAGGTGACGGAAGTAAAATACGAAAAATATAACCGAAGCGGCCGCCACTGACGGAAACGAAAAATCGCTGTTTGCATTATTCTGCTATTGTTTGCAGTGGGTTTTCTGTTGATGAGCACTGCATAGCGTCATTGTCGACCCGTTATTGTGGTACATTCAACTCCACTACGATTACAACTCTTTATGTTGCTTGGCTCTCAATTCTCAATGAGTGTTACGTATTTTCGCCCATAAAAAGGTAGCAATCTACAACCAGAGAATCTTTAAGATTCGCTGGTTTTAGACTGCTGGCCCGAGGGAGCCTGCCCGGCCAGCCAGCCGGACAAAGGGAACGTTAAAAAGTGTTGCGTTAATTATGTTATAATGGGCGCTAACGTGTGTATATGCAAGCTGCATACAGACACGTAGTAAGTTATAAGCAGTAGTAACGTAATAGCCCGAATGCTGCTGATGTGAAGAATTTCTTGTGAATCTACGCGTGGCCATGGAGGGAACTTTTTGGGTGTAGGCTGACTCTAAAAAAGACGAGCCGGCATGAAAGAACTCCTGATGCTGAATACATTTCCGCCACTGCTGAAGGCAGCAGTCCTGTAGGAAGTATGCCTCTGTAGTGTGTACATCCTTGGGGACCCTTCAAGACACTTTCCTGGGTAAAATCATCTACACTGCCGGTGCTTTGTTCAAAAATAGTGTGGCTTGCGGCTGGACGTTGACTGCCTGTCTGATTGACTGGCTAGCTGACCTACAGACGGATTCTGACCCATCGCGAGCAGAGATATGGACACACGGAAACATATATACATGATTGTTTGCTTACCAGTGGTAACTTCTGGTCGTACACGCCATAGCGGAAAAAAATCTGTGTTCTGTCCAGATAGCTTGAGCAACGAACGTTCGCCTGAGGTAAAAATGCTCGGGTAACCCCTGTCGTCAGTGTAAGTCTAATGAAGCGCTATCCCCTCCTTTTATTCAGTTAATAGTGAAGACTCCTTGCCGATGCTGCCAACAACCCATCAGTCGGCTCCTGTAGCACTGCTTACCACTCTTAGGCTGCGTTCTAGTCTTTTATGGCTGTATAAGCGAGTGGCTGGGAATGAACGCAGAATTGATATGACGCTGCACAGCGAGCTCAAGGGTAAGACGCACAAATGTATGCATTTTATTATGACAAATAATCAAACTAAGACATCGATCGCCAGATCAATTTTCTAGCAAAAAAAGGACAACAAGTGCCACGTATAGCAAAACCAGTTAAAATAATCGAGATGGAAAGGAAAGAGCATAGAGGGGTGCGTACTCTAGATAGTTATCATAACATTAATTCTTTGGCTGTCATTGCCAGAAGTTGGCCTGTTCTGTTATTCCAAAAATTAAAGCTGTCGCACACAGTTTTTGATTAAAAAGAAATGTAATTGTTTACTGGTCTTACACTGAAAGCAAAATGTTGTGTTTCCTGTATCCGCCAACGCGGCGGTATGTTGGCTACTATTTACGATTGTGCAGCACCGCGCGTTGATCGCATCGTGTATGATATGGACGCACGATGATTAGGATAGCTGAACGTCTCATTAAAGAAGTGGGGATCGCTGACCCAACGCCCCCCCCTAGCTGTACATGTCTGAGGGATGAAGAGCTATTTAAGCCCTAATTAATAAAAAAGAACACTTGTGCCGTATCCGCGATTGATGCTCACCGCAGAAGCAAAGCCGTAAGTTTTCCTGCAGGAAAAACGTCTACGCATAACTTAAGCAAAGAACTTTGAGGCAACTTCGTCTGCGTAAGGTTAGTTCTTCCCAATATTGCCTTTATTCCTACGCGAAAAGAAAATGAAATTCATGTACTACTGGCGTCAGTCAACGTAAGTTTGCTGCGAACTGTTCTGAGTTATATTCGGCTTACGAATAACTTACGGATGCTTGGTTGTTTCTGTCTATATATTCCTCTCTATCTATATAGGAAAACATGAGATTTTAACAGCGAAGCAGTTATTGACGAATGCGAGGCAGCCTTAATGCAACGTGAAGAACCAAAATAAAAATAAACTTACAACACTGCATAGACGTCGTTGAGAAGGCGCTGAAGAAAGTTACCGAACTAAGCCGCTTCTGTTGCCGTTGTCATCTGGTTAGAACTGGCACGTCCGAATCAATATATTGCTTACATTATTGATGTGATACCGACAAGAGATCTTGGCCTTGATCCGCAAACTAGACGTATTTCTTTTTATTGCCCAATGAAATCGATTCCAAAGAGAGAAGTAAAGTTTCAGCCGGTACTACAACATTAACGAAAATTTGAAGATAAAAATGGATTACTCGATAGTAGTGTCCCTTGATTCGTTGCGACTTCGGAAGAACGTACGCAACGAAACAAGTGTATACCATACGTAACCATGTACTAGACGTACCTCGGTCTTATTGGATTTTCACTCCAACCGATTATCTTCGCCATAAATCCACACATTCAATGAAGAACGCTCTCTTCATTCAAAGATCAAGGTCGGTAAGGGGTCGTTCTTGAATCGTCGAAGCAATCGATCTTACTGGCAAATGATAAATAGCTGCAGGACGACGAAAAGGCAGACTGCACACAGGCATTTCAATGATTGTAAAAATGTCCCCTTGAGACGATCCTTGAAAGTAGGAGATTGGTACCGTGAAATCTCGTTACTCTAGTCGGCAACGCCGCGGTTGTCGCCATTCTTCCTCAATCTTCGCGACTGTCGCATCTCCTGCAACGCTGTGAAGGTTGGCCGTAATACACAGACAGGTTCGCTATAAGCCTGCCGTCTACCCTGCGTAGTCTTGCCTACTTTTGAACCTTGTCGGGAAACCAGCCTAGACGGAGCTGAGACAGCCTTGTATAGGCAACAGTGTATGTCGATTTCATGTTTGAGTTTGCTTTAATTGATATTTTCTTATTTGTAAAAACCAGTTTGCTGAATGAGTCGACTGTAGAGAATGAACTTTTAATGAATAAGTAGTTACTTTTATGGCGCTCAACCACAACGGTTGTAATGGTAGTGTCCGAGGAGATACCATTTGTACGTTCGACCGTATTCCAAATCTGATGTACTACCAAAAAAGAAGAACGCTTCTACCACGAATCAAATTAACTAATTTATACTCTGCAATAGCAGGATAAAAATCAAGCACACTATATACTCCCTGCTATACGTTTCGGGTTTTACGTCTGGTACTGCCGTTAGGCATTCCATCAGATGGCACGAAACGAACCGTGCGTCTATGCCCTTTGGGTTCAAACTTAGACCACTACGTATCCTTAATATTAGCAGGTAAATACGTTACTCATTAACTTACCGCGGGAGCAGTGCGATATATATTACACGTAACCACAATGCTAGCTGTTGAAACCTTTTGAAAGGAACGACGAATTTCAATAGTAGCTGTTTATGCAGTTATTTTTCTACGCGTTTTCTGCAAATATAGGCATATTTCGACCGCGACGTGTTTCGTATTATCGAGGAAAACGTTTTAGGCTGCGTGATATACAGGATTAAAGTGAACTTCGCTTAAAATATGGTAAACCTGTTAACTTGCCCTACGATTTTCTCACGTTTATGAAAACATAATCAAGAATAGAATGAGAAAAAATTTAGTATCTAGCTACAAAGCAGCGTTTCCCACTTCGCTATCCCTTGGGAACGTTAAACGATTGCATAATAGGAGATGTAACTGTTTGTTTTCCAGACTAACCAGGCGTTTTTTTCACGTGTGTTACCTGTCATATACAATTGTCTTTGCAAAACAGCGTGTTTAGGCGAAAACACATTTTCGCTTACATCATCTCAGTCGTGCAAAGTCGGCGCATGTCGTTCATGCTCACCAAAGTCAACCAACAGAGGCAACATCCTGACAGACGACGGCTAGGTTCATTACGCCACTGGTATATTTAAAGAACAGACATTTCACTCTTACTGCTGTCTTCTAGTCATCTTTCTCTCGGAATATTGAGGTGCGGCGTCACTAAGCGCCAAGGGCAAATAGTAAAAGCCACAACGTAAGCAGCGTCTCTCTTGTGCTTCCTCATTGATCAAGGCGCCAGGGGCTTGTCACTATACGATAATGCCTTAGACAGCAGTCAAGTCGCGCATTTTTGCCTGAAACGGTTTGCAAGCAGCGGCTTTAGTCGTAGTTGGTTAGCGACACGTTTGCTTGTTTTCTCGCAACAGCTCGCTGCAGACGTTCATACGTCAGCTTTGCTGCAGGGCCGACCGCCCCGCCGTTCAATATAGAAATACGATCGAAAGGCAGAGAGAAGGAGACGGAGAAAAACCGAGACAGCCTTTGGATGGCGGACCATTCTGCCGGCCTCCCACCCTGTATTCGTTAGGAAGGATGACAGCAACAAAGGTGGGAGTAGTGTCGATGTACTGCTCCGTGCAGTTTCGCAGGTATGCTGTACTTGAGTCTGTATGTCAGTGTTACCATAATCAGTTTTTTACCCCTTTTGTCCCTGTCGCATTTACCTACAACGTACCATAGACGCTTTTCGCTAGCACGACTGACACCAGCTCGGAGCTTTACTTGCTGCTGTTCTCAAGCTTCTTGTGGTGCGGACACTTTTAGGATTTCAGTCGGGACTGATTCCGTAGTTGGGCTAGGACTCAAGAACAGGCCTAGTAGGCTTTCACGAGTAGGCTTTCTCAATCATCCCTTTACCTCTTTGCATCCGTTGTTCTTATCGTCCAAGCTCTTGGCTCTTGGTCCAAATCTTGGTAGCTACCTTCATACGCTGGCCCATACCAGAAAAGGCTATAATATACCTGCAGCAGAAAGGGTGCTTGTTGCCAAAGCGTTAACTATAAGTAGATTGGTCTGGACCAGTATGAGTTACTAAATGCTAACGTTGGGCTTCAGATAGGTTGCTCTGGGCGTTTATATATCTTTTAGATACTAGTCCACCGCACAGCCACTCTAGGCCTTAGGAAACCTTACTTGTATCACGAATAGTGAGAACCTAACGATATTTGCTAATTTTGATGCCTCAACAAGTGTTTGTTGAGTCTTTGTTTTTGTTTTTTACGTTTCTTTTGTTGTGGGATGACATTTTTGCTTTTTTTTTTTCTTATTTCATCGTACTTCTATGTACATCGCTCTTCTCTTTCTTTCATCGTAATTCAATTGGGGTTTCCTGATCTGTGGAAACGAGCATCTTAACTCAATCCCGTATAGAGGAGAAAACAACAAACACACTGTCTAAAATTTGGGGGCAAGCCTTAAGGGAATACGTAGAATAACTGGTAGACTTGAATTACATACAATGGGCATTTATCTGTATGATGTAAATAATAATAATGTTTATTATTATTATTTTTGGGCCGCTAATGCGAATCGAAGTTAAGATTCAGGCGTACACCTTCTAGACGCGCATCTACGAAACCAAAAGCATTCCACATTAAATTATCTTCATAAGCTTTAGGTGAAAGAAAATTCACTTGAGATTTAAAATGAAGGCAAGGTTGCTTATTGTTTGTTTATCTACATGATGATTAATGCCATATGGAATATATAAATCATTTCCATATTTTAACAAAGCACATAGGCCTCTGATTGAAAGGCCGTATTCTTTAATAGAATAAAAAAACAGTGGCTTAGGTTGTTCCTTTGTCCTTGTTGAATCTATGCTTATTTACGGCAAGCAGTCTAGACATGTCATATCCGAAGACATCTATCGCGCTTTCGTTCCCATCAAACTAACAGGTCTTAAGCAAACACGTTGTCATAGCTTCATGAGCTTCATCCAGTAATTGTGAAGAATTCATGAAAATTCTTCTACGAGTCTTTTACTAGCGATTTACTGCTGTTGGGCATTTTGTTTTTGGAGTAGGCGCTAGTGTTTTCGATGCCGTTTGCATCAACGAGGTCGGATTGATGTTGGTATCATTTGAAAATGGATATTTAGAAGTAGTATTTGTGCTAAAATGCCCTTGTGTTGATTGGAACAGAACGTTTTGGATATGAATGAGACGTCTTCCTGAAATGTTTGCTATATTTAAGAGTTTTATGTCAATAAAGACACAAATGCTGCCCAAATGCATTCAAAAAATTGCGCCATCCATGCTCAAGGATGTATTATCGAAGGATGCTCTCAAAATGGTTGACCGATCCAAAAGAAAGTTATTGCGAAGGTTGAGCGAGGGCGACAAGCGAGTGACCATGATATTACCAGATAACTAAGCATCTACCACTACATAGTTCTGAAGCCCTTGAAAGAAGCAGACTACAAAAAATGCTCGATGTTTTGTTGTCAAACGAACCGGCCTGCATTTCTAGCTGTGAAGCTCTATAAATGTACAACGAAATCTATAAATGTACAACAAACCATTTATTAAACGGTTGATCGCGGATCATAAAAAGTGGATCAGAAATAAGGAAAAAAGAAACTGCGCTTCACCGTCTGTTGCAAAGGCCAGACTATCGCCGAAGAAGGTGATGCTATATGTTTGGTGAAATTGCATATTGTGAGTTGCTATCACTAAGACCAAAAGTTCTCTCTTTTCTCATGGATTCAAGTTCTCTGCGGTTTTACTTGTTGTTTTGTACTATATAGTTGTGCTGAACTCGATAAGCAAACGTTTAAAATTCTTCTCAGGTGCTTTTCTCATCAAGCATTTAATCTTCTGTGGGTAGCAGCGGCTACAGACCAACTGCTGGTAGGCTTGACAAAGCTCTTCTTTTGTTGATTAGATCAGGCAAGGACAAGTTGAACCAAGCGAAACGAAGAAGTGTCGCTGTAGGCCTTGCTATTGCAGTCACAGACAGGAAAAGGGTGGCTTGTGCTACTCGACTAACAGCGACACCTACTGGCTCTAATTCTGTTTGAGTATACACGCCGGTCAGCTCGACGAACGAGGCAACTTTGAAAAATTTTCTTTGAAGCTTTAGCGCCCAAGCAGCGTTAGCTCGATGCCTCGGTCAAGGGGACCTTCGAGATTATACCTTCAAGCTTCATCCTTTTTTTTCTGTCCCACTCAACCTATGTCCATATACATGGAAAGCTATTCAACATGGAAAATCTGGAACTTCCTTATGAGCGGCGCCAGTAGCAGCAGCAGCAGCAGCAATAATACGAGCCTGTGAGACAGGAAAACTATTCTATTTGCCCTTTTGATTGCTCTAAATTCATTATGCGTTTTTATCGAGCAATGCTCTTGATGGTCGTACCTGTGCATAAATATAATACATGAAAACAGCCGGTACCAGCGTTACTAACATGCACCGGTCATGAATCGCGGGTTCGTTCAATTTGACTTGATGATACGTCAAAAGGCGCACTTAATTTTAGTATGCGATGCTCCGGGTAGCGGAAAACCATTATCGGCATTGGGAATCATTATATCAGTCAGTGACGCCACATTTTTTAATAGTAGTGTTTCTTTAGGTTATTAATAACTTCGTGTCTACAAAACTTAGACGATTAAAATACCGGGTCTGAATGTTTTATACGACTAATATATTTTAAGGGAAAATATTTGCCATAAGCTCTAATACTCGATAATGCGAATCCAACCTATCAGTCCTCTAATGCTCTCAGCTTTGGTAAAAATATTCTTTCTCCAATCATCGATTCTGTCGACAAATCTTTGGCGGCATCAACTTGACCTCGTAGGTCGAGATACTATTCCAGCTCTGATCCGTTTTCCTGTCTTTTGTGACTTTTCCCCCCCCCCCCCCCCTCCCGCTCCTCGTCTCCTTCCCCTCAAAATGAGCTTAGCTGTTTTATTCATGGACGCTTTCCTTTCCGCGTAGGTGAAACCGATTTTCTAGTCAGTACAAAAAAACCAAGCCTTTCTGCCGATTCTAAGAAATAATCAAGTAGGCTAAAGTCTCGTTTTTAGCCTTTTTTAAATAAAACCTGTCTACATGTACATGTTTCGCATTGATCTTTCAATCTAAAAACTAGTTAAACACATTTGAGGTAACATTGTGAAAAAGAATATATTATTTTATTTACGATGGTTGTTCAAAAGAGTACCGTGGTATATTTACCGTCCAAGCGTTACTGTGTGCTGTAGATCCTCTCGGCTACGCCAGGAAGCGACACACAAAAATGATCTCCTAAAAGAGATATTCATGTCCACTAACGTATCCTTACAGCTGTTATATAACCGTCGAAATAGTAATTTGACCTGCTTTATTCAGCCTGCTAGATAAAGGTCAAGTTTGAGTTATTGAACTAACGTATAAGTGCCATTCCTATAGCTTTGTCCGACAAAAAATACATGCACGCATGGGGGATCGGTCCAATTTTAAATCAGACCCGCTATTGAAACCTTGACATCAACCGAAAGCCGCTATAAGTTATCTCTAAAGACACATTATCGTTCGTCAATAACTTTCGAGTCTTTATTTCTTGAAAATCTCCGTATGCAGCGAAAGTTGTGCCCTTCGTTATTCAATAAAAGTAGGTTTCATTGGAAGCATTTATTGGTTTTAATTTCCCTCCTTTTTTACTGAAAAGCTGCCTTCCTATACTACTTGTTTCTTACGACTCGGATTTGATAGCAAAAGTACCGTCACCGAGGCGGTGGGGGCGCAATGCACAGCTGGTTGACCACCATATTTTTCCAGAATGTCCTCACGATAAATAGGAGCAGAGCTGACCATGGATTGAATGAAAATAAACTTGACATTATTAAAGTCTAAGAATACACCTGTACAAAGCGGGTTTGCCATCATGCCGACGCCCACGTTTGCAGGCACACTTGTCATCGTAGTAGCAACACGATGAAAACGCAAGAGGGCTTAGGAAGATATTTTGTTAAAGGATTAAAAAGGTCGACTATTGAGAATGACGGCAAGTATTCATACCGCCTAGTCAATTTAAATGTGATATTAACATTTTGCTAGCTTTCTGAATTAGAACTAATCAACATCTTGAGAAATGTGTTTACCATAATTCGATAGGTTCACTGTCTCATTAGATAGAAGTATCTCGGCGGGATAATATCAAAATATGTCCTCTGACATTGGTTCCGATTTCAAAAAAATCTAAATTTATCGTAATTTATGTTGGTTTGTGCTTTGTTATTTCTTTATTTACCTCTTTTTGTGTCAGCTCGTGCCCACTTCACTAGCCATATCCAGACGTCAAGCCCCTCTGCTCTTATGTACAATGGGCTCAGAGTTCAGCACAGAATCATTTCCCGCAGCGAACATATACGTTTCAAAATCTGTACATACTGCTCACTCCCCCCGTCGTCAAGCCAGTGGAAGTTTACTAAACAGTATGTTCACAAAGTGTAAAAACAGCCGATTTTTTAACCAAGGTACATCTGGTAGAAAAGCTATAAAGAAGCGAGTGGCGGAATGTGTATTGCTTGTATGCTCCTATCTTGGGGACAGGAATGACACCGCTCAGAGGAAAGGGCGGAGGAAGTCTGGCAAGGTCCTTGACGATACTCATCCGGCTGTCGTGTTCTAGTAAGATGCCGATTGGGGTTTAAGCCTCTTGGTGGTTACTTCAATGGAGCAACGAAAAAACAGATACTGAGTGGAAAGGAAAAAGCAGACGAAATCAGACTTATCTCGAACTATGGTTCGGCTAGCACTTGGCCGTTAAGCAACACATCAATAATATACAAATCCAAAAAAATTCTCAAAATCATTCACATATACTAGTATAGAAAGTAACTCCACTTTTTCCCATGAGGCAAACGCTTTTGCAACTACAGGCGTCGTCAATTTAAAATCAGATTGGATATCTACGGCATGTAAATGTATTTGCTTGCAGATACTAGAAAAGTTATAAGTACACTGAAATACAGTCACCTCATATGACTAGGGCCTTTATTGAACAATGGATTAGAGCCATAAAGATCGCGCCCTTTTGTTTTCTTTTAAATAGTAGGAGGACTATTATTTTCCCCCAAGACCCACTTTCCTACGTTCATGTAACATTATGGGTAAAGTCTAGGTACACTATTATCTGAATATTCACATCGCTTACTTGCTTTATCACATGACCTGCTTCTCAAAAAGTAAATGGGCTTGTCCGATTTATTTTTAACAAATTTACAAATTGAACGTGGTCTTTATTACGTTTTTCTAGCTGTGCGTTATCAGAACCGATGAGGTCAGCTCGCTTGCCTGTACTGTCAACGCTAACAACTTAATAAGCTTTGTGTACATGCACGTAATGGCGGAATTTTATATTTCGGAAGATATATGTACACAACCATTTTCATTGGACCTCACATCCTGCACAGCGGCTGGGGGCTGCTAGCTTTTAAGGACTGCCTAGTCTGCAGGTGACGTAGTGTGCGCGATCGATCTTGCTATGCCCCACACAGAACTGTAGATTCAAGCCCTTTCTCTAAATGGGATCTGCTATTTTGACCGGTACGAAAAAAGGGCTACTCAGCTGTTAATCTGCCTGTTGCTAATGTAGGGCTGGAGATCAGTTTTTATTGTTAAGGTGGCCGCCTTTCACTTTTAAGGACGATAACGTCGAGTGGTGTTCTAGTTTATTTGTCGGTTAGGCAACCGATATATAGTCGTGACACATAGTAGTTTTACAATAAGAAGCCTCTTCGAGTCTAAATTGGTCGAATGGAAAAAGCGAAACATACAGACGGGACGATGGGTGGGGCGACAATATAGGAGCAGTTTTTATTTTTCCCAGTTTTGGTCATTTGTTGTGATGACGAAGATCTTGGGAAACATACAGAGAGCACCACTGGCAAACAACCTAGCCA
The DNA here is from genome assembly GCF_002443255.2 of Varroa destructor. Taxonomy (NCBI): domain Eukaryota; kingdom Metazoa; phylum Arthropoda; class Arachnida; order Mesostigmata; family Varroidae; genus Varroa; species Varroa destructor. Next base: position 9,211,372 of record NW_019211455.1, read on the forward strand.
ACCATAAGGTAGTCACGTCAACTGCATTGGAGTTGATTGAAATACAAAAAATACACGAAACGAACGTTTTTCAGACAAAAAAAAACTATATTTATGTGTGATTCACTATATGATTAATCAGCCGGGTATGCTGTAGTTTTTACTCTTAAACAATTGCACCTTTTCTGCTTCAATGAGATGTATCCTGAAGAATAAAAATCGAACTTAGCATGCTATGCTTTCACAGCTAAGTTTCACTTCGTAGATGGGACAATAACTAATCATAGATGGTTAGCTCATGCCAAAATCATGTTTTACTTACGGATACGAACCAGCACTTCAAATAGAGTTTATAGTTGGCGTCATCGAAGTCATTGACATTAATGCGTTTTTGTGTACTGTAAACAGTGTGATATATGCATATATATATATATATATATATATATATATATATATATACACACGATTGTGCCTATGTCAGTTTTATGCAGGCAGCTCAGAATGCAGTATTACACTGTCATATCATGCCATTTTACGAGCGTCTTTACGCAGTCGTTCACTAAAGGTTCTTTAGCCAAAGCAGAGCTTAGCAGAGGAAACCCTAGTCCAGGCCTATTTGGACTGCCTACTCGGCCATCTTCATAGCAAGATGAATAGCTATGTTGTACCAGTTAGCTGTCCATCCTAACTTCCCTGGTTGTTTCTCCGTATGTCTCAGTTGCTATTGATATTGCCATTGTCACCGTTCGTAGTACTCGCCCTCATTACTTTTCCTAGCAGTCAGGTGGACAAGGAGAACACAGGCAAAGAAATGCCACAAGGAAAAGGATCAGGAAATGAAGACAAAAACGCGAGAGTTGCTTAGCAAGGAGTCAGCTTGTGACACTGGCTTGAAGGGTGTGATATGTTATCCCTACGCCAGCCAAAGCCTACGCTACTGGGCTGACGGGTGGTCCAATCTAGGGTCTCGGATACCCTAGGACTTGTTTAGCCCGGCGTATCTGTGGCCCATGGCTTCGTCTATACGGACTTCCCCCGAACAATGCGAACATTCATATATAAACGACACACAGAAAAATACACAGGAACTCCCTCACCCTCTCCCGTATCTTCTCCGTACACTGCACACAACGCGTAGAATCAATATGTTGGAATATATGCATTTACACACCTCACATTGTTCTTTTGGGCCCCTTCCTGTTTCTTTCATTCGCCGCCTAAGGCTTCCTCAAAAGGCACTGGTATCTGGCTCCTGCATCAAAAACCACCCCAGTAACACTACCCCCTTCGCTCCATTATATGGATTAATGTGAATGTTGCCGCTGCTCATTGTATTCAGGCTTGTCAAAGCATATAAAATAAAAGCCAACGAAGATCTGGGCTCCATTACAAACAGGGCAATAGGTAACGCGCTTGCTCAGACGACATCTCGGACGAAAACAAAAAAATAATAGTAATTCCCTTATTCGCATTACTCTCTTCTTTCCTTCAATACGTATATTATAGAAGTGTTGTCGAGCGACGCGCGTTGGCTAAAGGAGTAGGCTTCGTCATCGCCACCGGCGCCACGTAAGTAGCTCGCAGAGGCCGTTTAGCACCCATAAAGAATAGCTATTTTGAACGCCTATAGTCACCTTCATCGCTCGAGGGCACTATCCAAGAAGCGTGTAGGGAGGGAATTTCGCAAAAAAGAAAAGTGAAAAAGGATGATGTACATGCACAGGAGCATGGAAAACATTTCAATCCAGCAAAGCCCAGCTCGTGTAATAACGCCAAGGTCATCGCTACGCGTCACTGCTATTGCACGCACTCACTCACCCATTTGTAAGTGTGTATTCTGTCCTACAGCATAATGCACAATGTGCAGGTGTCACGTTGGTGCTACCTAACGAATGAAAGAAGACGAGACGGCAATATGCCCAATAGCATGATTAGCCAGGTGAATCGAAGGAATTGAAAACTGGATAATTCATGAGTCGGCAAAGACCGACTCCGAGTACGACAATGACGTTTTTCGATAGGAGGGATTGCGGTAGGGCGGCTACCTTGTTCAATGAAGGTTCTACCATATGCACGCAGCAGGCAGGTAGATAGGCTGAATCAGGACGAGGCTCCCGAAGCATCAACGCAAAAACAAGATAAAAGTATCGGTGATTGTATTCGCCCGTGAATGCATAATGATTGTATTGTGTATGGCACTTTAATGATGGGCAGACAGGCGGACGTGCGTGTGAGGGTGTCCACTGCATATACATACAACATATCGGATAGAAATCGCATGCGTAAGCACTTAGAGTCTATGCAATTAGCCACGGAGTTGGTAGTATTGTAGACCGCAAAAAAGGAGAAGGATACAGGCGGATATCGCCATCTTTTATTCTCTGTAAACAAAAGTCTTACCATTGTCGATCTTGCCCCGGTAACGCTACGATTATGCACTAATGCTGTGAAAGGTAAATGACACAACGCAGTGATCGAACTAAATAAAATGAAGATGACCGATATAGTCCGCAGGAGAGCGGATCCGTAAGGCCCCATAAGTTTTCCTCTGTTGAATCGGCTTATATCTTCTTTTCAGGGAGAACAGACGACAGAATTGCGAAAGTCGAAAATAGTAAAAATGGAAGAGGAGCAGAAATTTTAAAACAGGGCGATAACAAAGAGACGGACAGAAAAGTAGGGGTGGATGATTTCAATATGAATGTACCTAGTTATATATATATATATATAATACATATACATATATATATATATATGTATATATATATATAAAGTTTGCTATGCATCCGGAAAAATACGCATAGTCAAGGACTCACAGATGTTCAGCAACAATCATTGTAGGAGCAATACGTTTTTGTGCAGGATGAACGTGTATGTGCATACAGAATTATTTTAACGAAAATTAGCGGGTAAATTTATTGCATTAGTTAATACGCTGAAAGGCTGGTGATCAGCTTGTAAAGCTAATCCACTTGGACTAAACAGCTCGTCGATGGAGCGCTCAGTAGTCATAGCTTGAGGGAATATAGTAGCTTTACTGCTCGGTCTTTGGCATGTAACGCTCTCAATAGCAACGGTAGATGCTTCAACAGGTCACAGCTGGATGGCCGCTGGTTATACCCGTGGAACTCTCCAATCGCAATAGTCCGCCAATCTTTCGGCGACCGACCACGCCGTCTAGGAATGTCTCTGGTATTACCCTGTTTTAAATTCCTATTCGCTCAACGCTTCGGTACCGACAAAGCCGACCACTGGGTGTAAGCATAATATCGAAAAGTACTCATTAAAAGTGCTTAGCAAAGCGCATAATGAAGAGCGACAAATACTCATTAGTCCCAGAAATTCTCCGCGACACAGCGACCAGTTTGAGTGTATATGTAGCTAACGGATCAAGGCCCCCTTTCGCATATAAAGCTGCCCAGTGAACTTCATCCCTTTAGCCACGGCAAAGCAATTTTTCTCGCTCGATCGATCGTTTTGTACGAAAGATTCAAGCAGAATAACGCATCGACATAGCTATAGTCGAGGGGGCCGCGCACACGACAGCCGAGGATGCCCGTCAGCTTCCTTATTCGTTCAAATCAACCAACTGCGTAGTCCGCTGCTTCCATCACCAACCGCGCCTTTCGCCACCACCGAATTGCGGCGAACGCTTTGATGCGACATTAGTGGCGTAACGGACTAGCGGCAGAGGCTTTTACACAAGCCAAGGCCTTCGTTGCAGAGGGACTGCAGTAGGCCATGAGTGCTAGCGGTCGACGAAGAAGATCGCACAGTTGCAGTAACTACGGGGTCCTAGGGGAACGGCTATGACGATAGCGATGGCAGGAGTAGCAAACAACAGGCAACATCAGCTTCTCGTATAGGGTTGTAGTCGGCACCCGAAGCCAATGCTCACGTATGGCCTACTCCGCAGAAGGGATTGGGCTAGAGGCAGACAGAAACCGCGTATTATTTTCAGCTTTCCTTGCGTTCGCCTGTTCCCGGCCTTAGTAGTCCCTCTTTCGCCCTAGACACCTAATGTTCCCCAACACTGGGCAGACGGCTGCGTAAAGAACCTGAAACCTACATTACACGATAGCATACAGACCTTCACGCTACGCCGCGTCGAGGATACATTAGGCGTTCCAACTGCTTTGGAACCCCTGATGTGCTGCCAGCGGTAGCAGCACGGGCACACATGTTAGAAAGCGCTGCTCCACTTAGCTTTGACGACTACCTCGCTCCCCCTTCGTTTGACCCTTTATCAGTAAGTAGTAACAACCATGGCACGCCGATCCTCTTACCTACAGTTGTTCTATGTGCAACGCAATGCGTACGTGCATATGCACTTGCTTTTTACGGGTTTTATTGATACCGTTTTTAGGTGATGGGTGAACCGGGGGAATAATGACGTCGAACAGTGTTTTAAATTTCCTAACAAAGCATCAAAGCTAACTCTGAGGAGTAGAATGGCCGTAAGGTGCACGTCCAATTCAGTCAAACGCCTTGAAAATACAATCACATACAAACCGAATGAATACATACATGTAAATAATATTGAGTTTTCCTACCGAAATACCTAAGGCGTTACTGGGTAAGGAACAAACTGCCGAGCGAAACGTTTGGAACATCTGTTCAGCGTTAGAAGTGAAAGGATGTGGCCTCTTAACGTTGTCGAACGTATTGGTCAGCCCTCATCCTTGCTTGACCTAAACAGAAGAGGTTGCAAACCTTAACGATTTGTCTAGAGAAGGTATACCAATCGAATCTGTTATAGAGAAAAAAATGCGTCCGATGAAGGCGCGCTCAATTCTCCGCTCTCTCATATATTAGAGTCTTTCAACCGTTAAGACATAAAGATCATTGAAGCTTCTTACGGCTCTAACTAGATTATATGGTAGAAGCTATGTTATGACAGGAACAATTCGCTCATCATACATATATTCTAATGAGAAATATACGAAATGCTAAACGCAACGCTTGTTTGTGTCAAAGTGTTATATTAAAACATAGCAATAATTGCTATTTCGATTCAGCAATGGCTACCGAAAGCAGCTTCCATCAGATATTTGGCGTATATATATATATATGACAAGTTATCTACGTAGTATACTGTTTTCAGCCAGCAAGATCTTCACAATGATATTTACCTATTTTTATACGTTTATTCAACACCCAACAACCCTGAATGTAGCGTGCACCATATCTAGCTTCTAATCCAGTAAGTTGAGTTTGAACTATTCCTATACGAATAAACTGACCCCATTATCACCACTATGAACAAGAAATGATATATATTAACGGAGCTTATATTCATTCGCACAGCCACTGGTAATTCGAATGTGTGATCTGCATGAAATATACCGGATTTCGATGAGCTGAGAGCCTAATCTCCTTGTCGCGCTAAACTTTTGGAACGCCTCCAACGAAGTCTGCTAACCGACCGATCAAGGACACGAGGAACATGGCCTCATTCGACGAATTTTTTAGCCACCGAAGCAGGAGCGCTTCAAATACGACCCCATTGACCTTTGGCTTTTTTCTCTTCGTCATAGACATTTTCCAGTCATAGTAGGATTCGCAAGTTGACTAGAAAAACATAACCGCAAACGCATTGTGGCACGATACAGCTAGCTCTGACAAAGCTTCGGCTCGAGTCAGATCAACCGCCGGCTGTCTGCCTCTACATATATGGCCTAGAGAAGTGATTGCCAATTGTGCCTAACGAAGGTAAAACATTACCTTTCCGGACACATAGTCAATATTTTATAACATATCATAATCTAATCGTTATGACGAGCGTAAACAAGGTTCGTTCGACAACCATTATGTTTAATAAAAAAAAGGAACACAAATGCGGTTGCCGTTTCCAATGTAACTTTCATAGAATTCATTATGGCTATCCAGTGAATCATCCTCCCGGCATCGTTGCTTATACTTACGTAATCTGATTGTACTTTATTTACCTTCGTACAATATTAATTAAGTTTATTTAGTTAATTATCAGCTTTAATAGCTGTAACATCCGCCTGTACGTTAGGATTATGGAGCGGATTAATCCACACTATGTTAAATTTTGCTAGGCGATACAAGTCCACAATCTGCGCTGCGGTATATTCGTAGCGGTATCGGACGTACCTTAAAACCGATTCAACAAACAACAAAACTATACTGTACTTGTCAACAGAAAGCCCACAGCAAGAGATAGCAACAGTGGCATCTGATTCAGTAATGTTACACGTTTGATACGCGGGCCGTTAGAGGTACGTCAGACGTCTAGCTTCCACTACTCTATACCCGGATTCGAACCCAGATTACCACAGTTCTTATGTTTAGCAGACGAGCACCTACCCACTGCACTATCATCGGGACAATCCATGACAATGAATAATAAATAAAGGTTACTTTAGATGAACGTGTGGGACGCTTCTTGCTCCTCGTATTAGGCGAGCGACCTACACTATAACCACTTCAGTAGTTAATTGGCATAGATAAAGTTCCACTACTCTATTCTTTGTTTTAGTTTCAATTTGGGGAGTCTCTTTATTTTCTGCCTGCATTATCATGCATCAAGTTGAGTTCAAGATGAGGTTTTGAGAACTTGGACTTGGCCTAATCACCCGATCAAGAAAGGTACCTTCGAGTATGATTTATAGAAACGTACTTACGTGTTGCGAATCGACCAATCGTCTATCCTGTTTAAATTACTCTACCAAACTTATGCAGGAATAAATATGGAACTTATGGAATAATCTGTTCGCAAGAAAATGTCGAAGCAAAGCTTCTGTGACTCCTCTTCGTTGTATGCCATCGCAGCAAAATAGTTTTAGCTACCTACCGATATCCGGACCGCGTCCATTGTGCTCCTTCTCGATAATAGCATGTGGTATGTCGACAACGCCAGCGGTAGTCTAGAGCCTTATATAGTAGACCTTTCTAATGACAGTCTTGCACGGTTATTTTTGGACCCTTTACTACCAATTCGCTTCTATAGACAAAAGAAGACTGCTACGTTTATGGCGACAGCAGCGGCCTTTTCTTCTTCTAGGGTAAAAAAGGACCACCACTGCCCTCCTCCCCATTCCCCACAACCTCCGCGAGGCCTTCATTGCGGTGTCGAAAACGCCACTTCTACCTGAGGACCACAGACAACCTTTAAAAAATAGCCCCGCAGCTTCTAGACAAGTTTTCACAGATCTGCGTAACAATCTACTTTCGGTTTCCATTAATACTGCTTCCATTCAACAGTGGTGTAGCAAGGTCCGTTGGATCCCGTAATCATACGATATTTTGGCGCCAGGAACCGTGTTAAACGGTTATCTTTACCGTAAATTATCTTTTGATAATTGATAACATTGAGAGAGGCCAGTCAGTCTAATAACTGAAATCAGTCGTTTGACTCTTATCACTCATGGGTGGACTCGCCACTGATACTCAGTGTTTGGCACAAGTACAATAGACAAAGAAGGACCAGCCTTACCTTTCATCTCAGCCTATCGCTTACATGGTGTTCTCCCCATTGTTCCGGGTTGGCCGGGTTTCCAAACTAGGAAACCGTGGTGTTGGCGTGCCCCTACGTTCTCAGTTCCGCAACGAGCGAAAAAGAGCAAACCTATAGGCACGGGCGAGCTAAGTGTAAGGGGCTTGAGCGGGGAAGGTCAAGAGGCAATAAATTCTTTAGGACGAATAGATAAGTCCATTGTCTTCGGCTAGCACGCGTTTCTATACGCTATGTGTATGCTTCTGTCACGTTTATTAAGGATTCTTGCAATAATGGGGTGACCTAGCGAACAACCAAACGATTAAGAGTAGATGACCAATGACCTAAACATGTACATCGTATCTGCCCGAGGCAAAGCTCTTTACTTCCTCTTTTTACGTTATTTGAGTCGTTTCAGCGCCTTCGCATGTCCATCACCCCTAAGCAAATGCTCCAGTTCAAATAGTCTTCCTACCCACTGAATAAGGGCAAAATACTGATAGTGCATGAATGTACTCATAGATCGGCCTCGCTTAGCCTCTCCGCCTTAACTACATAACGTTTTATAAAAAAAAGTGCAAATGTAAGTGTCCAAACTTGCCCAACTAATATGTAGGCTTTCATCGTAAATGTCGTACATTTTAAGCCATGATATTAAGCGAACACATCTCCTTCATGCTTACGAAAGTGTTGAGTACTGACCGTAAACGCATAGATATACGAAGACTCGGACGTATGCATTAATCTACCAGCAGTTCCGATCCAAGGAGATCTAAATAGACAACAACCTAGACTATGTCATCGGTTGTATACAACATCCGAAGTACATATGTACTCCCATCGCCGTCTAAGTCGAAATTGACGTTTGAATATAACTGTATGTTAATAACATATCGTTATACAACGTTAAGCTCATACACCTTCCCATACATACAAACTGGTTGTATGAGCCAATTTTACCGCTCACGAAATTGTTTTTATAATTAACGGTTGATGGATAAGGTAACCATTATGCCAGAGCTGGTAAATATCAAGAACAAATAGGTCATGTAGAGCCTATGGCACCAGCAGCATTTCGAAGCACACGAATGATGACAGAAATATCATGCGCACACCTGAGGTCACTCTAACAATTAGTTGGAAGCTGTACGGAATTAATCGCAACATTCAAGAGATTTTGCTTCTCAGGATAAAAGGGACAATAGCCTACAGAAGTACTTGTCACTAACGAAATGGCAAAAAACGATCAGACAGACTTTTCACAGATCAGGCTACTGCATGCAGTATGTCTTTCAAGTTGTTAAATCTATGCGCCGCAAGGCAGAATACATCGGGTCAACATAGAAAATGAACCTACCTGCAGCCTTATATGGTCGAACCGTTTCTGTGAGCAATCGAGTCGCCTTCGTAAGGTTTTATAGCATACAATGTTTCGCTTAAACACGAATGGTACGTCCGATATTTGAACCGGTTTACTTTCTACCTTTATGCATCTTTTAGCTTCATTACGCGTCCACAGGTGACTGTTGACCTCGTAGTGAGTATTAGAAGATTCAGATCTTCGTTTCACCGTCATAGATTGGGTAGTTTGCCGACTCCTGCACCCTTTCTAGGAACGACAGTTTAGCGTTTCATAGCTATTTATCTCCGTTTATTTCGTGTGGTAAAGTTCACACCGGATGAACACGGTAAGTGAGTAAGCTTTCTTGTCGACAGAATATACTTTGAGGGGTCCTCGGCTTCTTGATTATTATTGCCTGTCTACCTGTTCTAATGTTATCTGCTATCTTTGATTTATTTTCATTTATCATCATTCTATTTGCCCCGATGGTGCCAAATCAGATTCATAATTGCATGTCTATCAGCATCCAAAAGCACTTGTCACAAAACCTGAGAAACAGCCTCGTTCTTAAAATGGAATTCCACAAAAACGCAAGACAGCGCCTCATCGTTTACTGTGCATTTTCGGCGATCTGCTAAACGATCTGCCATCTTTATGTTTCCTTTTTTCAGCAAGAGAGGTTACCACAAGGTGTCGCTAGTGTGAAATTTCTTCCGGCTCCTACACCACAAAAGGGAAGTTTTTGTGATAATTCAATCATAAACTATGTGCTTAGGAACCTTAAGGATTTACATCAGGTGATGTCAGAAAGTACGTATAAGAATAGACTTGATGTTCATTGCCCCGGGGAAGAGGCTTTCCGGTGCATTAATGACCCCTAGCGGCAATCCAGCATCCAAGTATTATCCGTTTAGTCTCATACTAGCTTTTTCTGTATTTCACGTGTTCACCATTTGATTCCCTATCCTGATTAAATTTTCAAAATCACTTTTCCTCGTTTGAGTGACACCTTGTTCGTCTTCTTTCACTGGTTTATTGTACTCGAATTTTCTCCCAAGTCTCCATCCGCTTTTTTCATTTCCCTCTATTTAAACCAAGCATTCGCGCCTCGGAAGCTCTCATATGTAGCAGCTTGAAGAAGATCAGTCTCATTTTGGCACCGGACTATGTTATTTTACGGAAACAAATCCATTTCCCATAGTGTCAAATTTTGCGTTAGCCTGCACCCCACACGTCCTAGTTGAAGTGCCTTAACCCACAACCATGGCAGTAACAGCTATAACGGTGTTGTTTGACTGGTTGCACGCCAGCCACGGCAGAGGTTCCGAAGAGAAGGCCGTTCCGTTCGTATTTACATGACTGTTGATGCCGTCAACTACAAATCTGGCAGTAGGAGCCACTTATCATGCAGCCAACCGGAATAGGACCTGCTTTTCCTGCTTGTGAGTTATGCGGAGTTTCATCTCGGAAAGCGAACGTAGATGCTCAGCTGTGCGCGTTTTTAATCGCGTTTCGCAGCTGAATCCGGGGTGGACCTAGAAACCTTATATTGCGAGAATGGCTTTATTCTGCGATGTCACCTAAAAAGGTGATATAGATCTTCTGCTGCAGTACCATATCCGACTACCAGCTTTTGTCTAGTCAGAATTGGTAATAAGCGCATCTTACCTTATTTTTAGTTGTGCTGTTTTCTTCGATTCCACAATAGAAGCTTGCGTGGAGTAGCTTTCCTCCCATCTGTATATTATACGATGCGTCTAAAAGAAACGTTCCAGTACACACCAAAGATGTAATAGTCTCCAGTTATTGCCTAGGCGGTCACTTTTTGGACGGTGTAACACATAATGTTTAATATATATATATATGTGGCGGACCTGTAGGTTACAACGGAGCATATCATTGTTTTCTACGTTGTCAGGCTGGCTCACTGGCTCCCTAGTCCGTACTCCTTTGTAGGAATGCATGGCGGTTTTTGCCTTTTCGGACGAAGGATGAATATTTCCGGGTTCCGTAGGGACCACGTAGAAGGACTATAGCACGACAGAGTCCTCCGGATTCGCTGTTTACGTTCCTTCTTGCTGACCATTATTAGCGTCCTCTGCCAATGTAGGGCCTGTTCGGCCTACGTGCGTTCAAACGCATCCAACACGTGTTACATACGACCTCCTAAGTACGCAATTATAAGAAGTTGTCCTTCAGGGCTGCAGCGGGCCATGTGTTCGCGAGCACTCTTGTCCTTTCTCGGAGCAGCGACTTCGAGCCACTTCAGAGTCAATCCTCCTTTTCTTAACTATGTACAGGCTCCGTGGTGGCAGGACGCATTCAAGGACAAAGTAACATGCATCGCTATGGTAAGTAGTGCTGTAATACATTGTCAAAACCTTAAGGCTTTGATACACTGCGTAGATTATTTGACCCGGAAAATCGTCGGTAAATAACGATAATGCTAGTCGTAGGTTGCCCTGGAGCCTTGACCTTTCAACGGCATAATTACGCGCGGACTTTACTACTTATTTTACTGACTTCTGATAATGTTTTGCAATATCTGTAGATATGTAAACAATTTGCCAGTATTTCCGCTTGCTAGCAACTTTAAGCGTAGACAGTGAAAACGAGCATGACGGCCGCAGGATCACGAGAGTCGACCACTAACAACTGTTTTGTTGGATCAAACGTCTGCCAGGCGATTACTGGATGCGTTGCAAAACGGAAGATGGTAGCGGGGTCGATCTGGCTGTAATCTAGTGTGCAGTACTTCATTGTCCCTTGCCATGCTGAGCTCTCAAAGCGTATCATCGATTCAAGTTCTCCGGGAGGTAATTTGCTACGGACGCAACGCAAACTAGCATGCCATTTACGTTGCGACCAATTTCAAAGATCTTTATGTATCCTTCCTTTTCACTGAGCCTATGCTATGTAACTCTATCACTCACAGCATGGCCCTTAGATCAGGCAGGCTTGAAAGCATCCTTGTCGCCTTCGTGCCTAACGTTACGGTGGTATTCGTCACCTTTGCTACGATTTTCGCCATAATCGCTCGCTATGGACACGCAGGGAGACTAGGACAAAAGCGAACGTAAGAAAGGTTTCCGTCAACCCTATTTTTATCCCTACAAGCGCATAAACGTCCACCAAAGGACAAAGTAAGCGACCCCATTTCTAGCAGCAGAATCTACCTGGACCAATGCCACCACCACTGTCGTCATGGGGGCTATTACTCGCCTCCGGGAAGCCCATTCCGATTCAGATATTTGAGACGTTGCAAGTGAAGGGAGCAGTCCAGTTGCCTTCTGTCTTTCTGCCTGGTCCTTTAACCGGTACCTGTATTAAAACTGTTCGTGAGATTCGTCTTTAGCTATTTCCGTCCATATTGCGCTGCCTGCGGCCGTTTCTTATTTACTGCTATTTTGACCGCTGTTCGCATGATTAGTTAGGTGAAATCCACCGACGAACCAAACTGCTGACGTCTTGGCTCATCGGCCAGAGTCGGAGGTGCAAGGTGGTCAAAAGGATTCTAGACGACCACTAAGGCCATTCGGGTTCATTAGGACGAAAAAGGATTGTTGACGGCAGAAAACAAACCTCGGCCAAAGGTGAATGAGTTCCGAAATTGGAGATGTAGCGTTTGTTTATATAAGTTAAGCAGCCACATAATAGGGAAGTGACGATTTTCGAGAGCTATTTTTTATTTATCGAGTAACACCTTTTTTTAGTGTTGTCCATTTGCGTATAGATACACAGCAGTATTTATTCAAAAATCAAGTGATTCGGCCATCCAAAACTATTTAATTTTTGGAACCTACTTCTTTATACTACCTATGCTCAGGGAAACTTATGCTTGTTGGATACGTATGCTTCGCGACCTTCTACCAAGTGAAGACCAAAAAGCACAAACAAATTCGGTCTTCAAGTGACGATCCCGTACCCACCTGCAGGTGAATAAATAAGGCGTACATATGTATAATCGCTCATCTAAGTACCTATTCCGCTCTGGTATGAATCCCGTTTGAAGGAAGCAGCCTGATTACGTGCTGCCGGAAGAGCGTATCTTCCTAACCGCCTCCACTGTTACTATAGCGTCATCACTGCGATCGCCCCCTATACTTTGGCCATACTCATCGTGCCGTCAGGTGAGATAAGAGGTGTATTTAAACGAAATAGATGAAAACGTTCATCCGAAGGTTAGACATGACACAAAAAAGGCCGACAGAGGACGTCACATTCGAACCTCTTAAGCTCTTTCGTAGCCTAGAACACTCTGAAACAAATGTCAGCGGAGGTTCCATTTTTTTGACCAATGAGCCTAGCTCCAGTAAGGCCATGGAACAGGGAAGAGAAGGGAAAGTATTTTTTGGAGAGGGTACTCTCGACGTACAGAGCCACCTCCGTTTAACTGACCACTTCATGCTGTACCGGTTATTCTGGGTGTATCATGCACGAAGATAAAGGGGAGAATTCTGCTTTTTGGAGGCAACGTGTTAATGGCAAAAAATCCGGCGGTGATGCTAGCGACCGGAGTGGTACTATATTTCTAGTAGAATCCTAGTCAGTCTAATAGCACAAACAACGCAGTCGACAGAAGCGATGTAGCTAGAGGACACGTGCGGGTATCTACCACCATTAGGCAAAAGAAAAGGTTTTCTTTGAAAAATTTCTTTGAAAAAGACTCCCCGCCGCAGTTAGTAGAAAATCCTGCTCACATGCGAAATACGCTTCATCGAATAGAAGTAAACGTTCCTGTCTGAGTTTACACGATTTAAGATTGGCTTCCTTTCCATTGATAGTGACAACGTTAGCTAGTATGTGTTTCGTTAAAATATAT